>NC_035168.2:22075150-22408074 GCF_001659605.2 Manihot esculenta
ATGGGTCATCAAGCTTGCTTTAAAACATATCCGCTTTGGGTCAAGGGATTGGAACCCTTTCTTCCCTCACGGGCCATTCAAAACTCATAACATTAAAACATTTTCTCAAGATCATGCATAACAAAAAGGGATTTACCAACACTCTAGGCAAAGCACAATTCTACACATCTCATGCTACAACACATGACATATCTATACTTTTCTTAACTTGGCTCTATCTCTTTATAACATTACTTTTTCTATTCATCATATTCTTATTATACATAAGGACCATACATCAAGTCCATCTATCATCATGCTCATGTCCACCACTAAACTATGCAAGCAACAAACATACATAGCATTACATAACATATCATCTCTTTAGCAACTTACATTACATAACTATCACTATCTCCATAACATATACAATAAGCATCTCTCCTTATACATAAACATAAACAAAACAAGCTAAGCTGTTACAACCAAACATGGCAACCCATGCTTGAACCTCTTCTATCCCATAGCTTACTCTGACTGAACTCTGGCTTACTTACTCTGGTCCTGCAAAACTGGGGGTAAGGGAATGGGGTGAGCTACAAGAGCCCAGTGAGTAGAAACAGAGAAAAACATTTGATTTAGTTCCTCCATTTTTAGGTATATTATTATCTATTTTATTGTTCCACCCTTTTTATGTATTTTATTATAAAGACATTTTATTCAATTCAATTATTCTCTTTTATTCCATGCTTTCATGAAATGCGTCATAACACAGAGAAATCACATCATCTTGTCCGTCTCGGGGCCCATGCAATATTTACTCCCCACGGACCCTGGTTTCTGAGAGTCTGTCTTTTTGCATGCAACTTTCCTCTCAGAGGATGGACATGACATCAAAAATCCCTCTGTCGGTGCCCGGCTCCCCCATAGGAGCTCACAAAGGCCTGTAACATACATGACATGGTGTCTGGTCCACAGAGAGCTCACATGGACTTTCCTACATGTACTTGTCCGGCTCTCAAAGGACTAAGACAAGACTCGTGACAGATATGGGCTATTGAAGTCGCCTCGGTCCACCCTACCTCAGCAATCAACATGAAATAATGCAATGCAACATATTCGTGAACTAGTGCAATCAACCTACTATACATAATCATGATGCATGCTCATGCTTTAGGCATTAGAATTCTTAAAATAAAACATTAAGTTAAGTTCTACTCACCTGAAGCCTCTGCTCAACAAACTCAGGGTCAACTAGCACTGAAGCTAGACACCTCTCCTCAGGTCCAATCCTACACAGGTGGACTTACATGAGGTACTAAACACATGCTAACAACTCATAAGAAACTCCCCAAAAACCCCTCTAAACATCACTTAAACATGCATGGAAAACAGCCATGAAAAGGCTGGACAGGCACTTTCGGCGGCACCTTCGGCGGCCGAAAGTCTCCTCCAGAGACGAAACTCGGGTAGGTTCGGCGGCACCTTCGGCGGCCGAACCCTCACTCCAGAGACGAAAGTCAGACACTTTCGGCGGCCGAACATTACCTTCGGCGGCCGAAAGTCTGCTTTCAAGCCACAACTCAACTTTCGGGGGCAAGGTTAGGCGGCCAAACCATGCATCCAAAGGCACGTTCGGCGGCCGAAACCACCTTCGGCGGCCGAACCTGAGTTCATCAGAACTCAGCCTTTGCACACCAGCCTCCAAAACCTTCCAAAACACCCCAAACCTCACATACTCTCTCCCAAGCATGCATACACACTCCCACAAGCAAAGAGAGCAAAGAAACTAACTTAAACTCCTCAACACATCATCACATAACATACATTGGGCATAAAACCCACAAAAGCCTAAACATGCATATCTACCCATCATCAACATAAAACCTTCATAAAACTTACTTAAAACTTCATAAAAGCTCAAGGGAAACCAAGATCTACACTTACCTCTTGAAGATCGAGGGTTGGTGCGATCCCTAACTCGGAGGTGTGGAGAATCCAAGCTCCAAAAGCTCCAAGCTCCCAAAACTTCTATTTTTGCTTCAAAACTTCAAACCAAGGGTAGATCTCATGAAAACTTGAGGGATTTTGAAAGAGAAGACACACAAGCAACCAAGGGAGGGCAGAAACTCACCTGAGTTCGAGAATGGGGAGAAAACTCGCCCATTTCCGATCTGAGGGCCTTTATAGGTGGCCTGGTCATCAACCTTCGGCAGCCTAACGTGCCCCCTAACCTCATGCATGTTCGGCGGCCGAACCTCACTTTCGGCGGCCGGACCTTGGCTTGCTCCCACAAGACTTTCGGAGGCCAAAGGCGCTCCCGAAGCCTTCACATGTTCGGCGGCCGAACTTCACTTTCGGCGGCCGAACCTGGCAAACGCCTCCTTGGTCTTTTCTCTTCAAAACTCAACTCTTTTCTATTTAAAACCATAAAACACTTAAAAACATTTTAGAAAACCTTTCCTTTACCCTTGCTCTACCCCCCAAAGAGGATCCGACACCCGAGATTCCACCGGACGGTAGGAATTCCGATGTCTGAACGAGCGGGGTCTTACATTCTTCCCCCCTTACAGAACATTCGTCCCCGAATGTTCAAACAAAAACACAAACAAACAAGAAACACAAACTTGGACTTGAACGCCACAAGCTTCTGCTGCGCTACTCTGATCCTTCTCTTCTTCTTCCTTCACTGATCTTACTCTTCTCTTCTGCTTTCTATTCTACTCTTACTCTTCTCTGCTATACTCTTACTCTCTGCAGGTACCATCCCGTAAGGAAAGAGAGATATGGTTATGGGTACCAAGCACCACCTCTGAACCAAACTCTACCTCCCTGACCGATGGTAAACCTGATACTAGCCTGGAACCTCTGAACACTCGCTCTATCTATGGCACCAGGGCTGGTTCCTAGACCTGCCTGCTGCCCTCTCAAACTCAACTAAAACTCTCTACTAACCATTCCTATACACTCTACGAGCCTGACAGCTGACATCAACCTTCTAGGCATCCTACACGGTCCTCTCTGAAGCCTACCTCAGACCCATTCTGCATTTCGATCCCGACCACCTTGCGCTGCAGACGCAAGTATTACCAGCTCCACAAGTAGAAAACCAATCCATCCCCCGGCTGACATCCAGACACTCAAGTCTAGGACCTCATGCACGGGTGGAAGGCATCTACCCTCATCGGACACTGGCCTGAATCTTAGCCACAGATGGATCCTACCCGGTCTACTAACCCAAAGAGAACACTCTACACCCAGAAGCTATCAACTCAACCTCTCAAAGGCTCCTAGAGCAACAACAGAAAAGGGAAACACACTAGAGCACAAACACACACATCAGAACATGAACAAGTGAGCGTACCTGGCATCACTGCGTTCGATGTGTCTGCTCCCCTTCCTGGAACACTGGCTTGGGCCACAGCACCTAAAGCTCGCTGCTGGGACCACACCCTCCTGGGCGCAGTAGGACAATCACGTGCGAAGTGCCCTTCCTGTCCGCACCTGAAGCATGCCGTTGTCCCAACTCGACAAGGCCCTCTGTGCAACCTTCCGCACCTCAAACATCTTGTAGGACCTCGGCCAGAACTCGAACCATCTTCATCATCTAGCCTAAACCTCTTCCATAGCCTACCCTTCCTAGTCCTGCCCCATTGCTTAGGGGCTCTGGCTCTTCCCCACTTTCTACCTCTCTTGGTAGCTGTACTCAGCATGGAGGGATCAACTTCTCCTGAACTTGAACTCTTAGAATCCTTAGACTTTTCCATACTTTCCTCATCCATGTTCACTTGCAAACTAACATCCCTCCTCTGTACCATAACTTCTCTGCAGACTTCTACAGACCTTTCAGGGTCGCTTGCTCTGTCATCTCCACCTGACCTTGCAAGGGGAAAAGACTCACTTTCCCACTCAGATGGATCTGACTCCATAGAGCTCCTAGCACCTTGCATCTCAGCTTGTCTGAAACACAACAGGCACACAAGCACACATAAGCATCACATCACATCATGTGGTCCATGACAAACACATGAACTCACAACACATAGCATGTCATCATATCATATGGTCCATGTGATACACACATGACCCCTCATGCAACATATATCATGGATGAACCTGTCACCTACAGCCTACAACATAGCAGAACATGCCATGACCAACTGTGCCAAGGGCCACTCTTGGTCGCTCAGCTCATCTCATATCAGTACATATCATGCCATCTCGCAGCTAAGGGACTATCAACATCCATAATACAACATAAATGCACATGCATCACACATGGCATTACACATCATCAAGCAAGACAGGACTCCTCATCCTATCCTAGTGGACATGATCTTACTCTCAATCTTTCTTAATGTGCTTGCCCTCCTAACATCTAGCACAACCTCTTTCCGATGTCTGAGCACCTTCGCATCAAAACACCGTACTCTCGAGGAACCGATGCTCTGATACCAACTGTAACAGCCCGGAAACCGGTACCCCTCTGTAGCGGCTCCGACCTGCTCGGCGCTAGGATTCAGATCGGCTTAAGGCCGCCGGAACCCGTAGCAAGCCTCTAAACATCCTGAACTCTAGGTATAATCCCATACATGATCAACATTTTCATAAAACTTAAGCTTTGGTCTCATAAAAACCTTTAAACTTGTTTTCTCTACCTCAGCTTGACCTATGCATGAAAACATAGAACCTCATACTAGATGGGTCATCAAGCTTGCTTTAAAACATATCCGCTTTGGGTCAAGGGATTGGAACCCTTTCTTCCCTCACGGGCCATTCAAAACTCATAACATTAAAACATTTTCTCAAGATCATGCATAACAAAAAGGGATTTACCAACACTCTAGGCAAAGCACAATTCTACACATCTCATGCTACAACACATGACATATCTATACTTTTCTTAACTTGGCTCTATCTCTTTATAACATTACTTTTTCTATTCATCATATTCTTATTATACATAAGGACCATACATCAAGTCCATCTATCATCATGCTCATGTCCACCACTAAACTATGCAAGCAACAAACATACATAGCATTACATAACATATCATCTCTTTAGCAACTTACATTACATAACTATCACTATCTCCATAACATATACAATAAGCATCTCTCCTTATACATAAACATAAACAAAACAAGCTAAGCTGTTACAACCAAACATGGCAACCCATGCTTGAACCTCTTCTATCCCATAGCTTACTCTGACTGAACTCTGGCTTACTTACTCTGGTCCTGCAAAACTGGGGGTAAGGGAATGGGGTGAGCTACAAGAGCCCAGTGAGTAGAAACAGAGAAAAACATTTGATTTAGTTCCTCCATTTTTAGGTATATTATTATCTATTTTATTGTTCCACCCTTTTTATGTATTTTATTATAAAGACATTTTATTCAATTCAATTATTCTCTTTTATTCCATGCTTTCATGAAATGCGTCATAACACAGAGAAATCACATCATCTTGTCCGTCTCGGGGCCCATGCAATATTTACTCCCCACGGACCCTGGTTTCTGAGAGTCTGTCTTTTTGCATGCAACTTTCCTCTCAGAGGATGGACATGACATCAAAAATCCCTCTGTCGGTGCCCGGCTCCCCCATAGGAGCTCACAAAGGCCTGTAACATACATGACATGGTGTCTGGTCCACAGAGAGCTCACATGGACTTTCCTACATGTACTTGTCCGGCTCTCAAAGGACTAAGACAAGACTCGTGACAGATATGGGCTATTGAAGTCGCCTCGGTCCACCCTACCTCAGCAATCAACATGAAATAATGCAATGCAACATATTCGTGAACTAGTGCAATCAACCTACTATACATAATCATGATGCATGCTCATGCTTTAGGCATTAGAATTCTTAAAATAAAACATTAAGTTAAGTTCTACTCACCTGAAGCCTCTGCTCAACAAACTCAGGGTCAACTAGCACTGAAGCTAGACACCTCTCCTCAGGTCCAATCCTACACAGGTGGACTTACATGAGGTACTAAACACATGCTAACAACTCATAAGAAACTCCCCAAAAACCCCTCTAAACATCACTTAAACATGCATGGAAAACAGCCATGAAAAGGCTGGACAGGCACTTTCGGCGGCACCTTCGGCGGCCGAAAGTCTCCTCCAGAGACGAAACTCGGGTAGGTTCGGCGGCACCTTCGGCGGCCGAACCCTCACTCCAGAGACGAAAGTCAGACACTTTCGGCGGCCGAACATTACCTTCGGCGGCCGAAAGTCTGCTTTCAAGCCACAACTCAACTTTCGGGGGCAAGGTTAGGCGGCCAAACCATGCATCCAAAGGCACGTTCGGCGGCCGAAACCACCTTCGGCGGCCGAACCTGAGTTCATCAGAACTCAGCCTTTGCACACCAGCCTCCAAAACCTTCCAAAACACCCCAAACCTCACATACTCTCTCCCAAGCATGCATACACACTCCCACAAGCAAAGAGAGCAAAGAAACTAACTTAAACTCCTCAACACATCATCACATAACATACATTGGGCATAAAACCCACAAAAGCCTAAACATGCATATCTACCCATCATCAACATAAAACCTTCATAAAACTTACTTAAAACTTCATGAAAGCTCAAGGGAAACCAAGATCTACACTTACCTCTTGAAGATCGAGGGTTGGTGCGATCCCTAACTCGGAGGTGTGGAGAATCCAAGCTCCAAAAGCTCCAAGCTCCCAAAACTTCTATTTTTGCTTCAAAACTTCAAACCAAGGGTAGATCTCATGAAAACTTGAGGGATTTTGAAAGAGAAGACACACAAGCAACCAAGGGAGGGCAGAAACTCACCTGAGTTCGAGAATGGGGAGAAAACTCGCCCATTTCCGATCTGAGGGCCTTTATAGGTGGCCTGGTCATCAACCTTCGGCAGCCTAACGTGCCCCCTAACCTCATGCATGTTCGGCGGCCGAACCTCACTTTCGGCGGCCGGACCTTGGCTTGCTCCCACAAGACTTTCGGAGGCCAAAGGCGCTCCCGAAGCCTTCACATGTTCGGCGGCCGAACTTCACTTTCGGCGGCCGAACCTGGCAAACGCCTCCTTGGTCTTTTCTCTTCAAAACTCAACTCTTTTCTATTTAAAACCATAAAACACTTAAAAACATTTTAGAAAACCTTTCCTTTACCCTTGCTCTACCCCCCAAAGAGGATCCGACACCCGAGATTCCACCGGACGGTAGGAATTCCGATGTCTGAACGAGCGGGGTCTTACAAAATGCCACAGAATCGTATCATGGTCTGTGAGGTATTTGATGTTTGGGGCATAGACTTCATGGGCCCATTTCCACCATCATTTGGATACACTTACATCATCATTGCAGTGGATTATGTATCAAAGTGGGTGGAAGCTAGAGCAACAAAGACCGATGATGCCAAGGCAGTAGTGGACTTTGTGAAAACCAACATCTTTGCCAGACATGGAGTACCAAAGGCAATCATCAATGACAGAGGGACCCACTTTTGCAACAAGGTAGTAGAAAGTCTTCTCAAAAAGCACAATGTGATCCATAGAACATCCACAGCCTACCACCCTCAGACAAATGGGCAAGCTGAAGTGTCCAACAGAGAGATCAAGGCCATCTTAGAAAAAACAGTGTCCCCCAACCGAAAGGATTGGAGTTCACGTTTGGAAGATGCTTTATGGGCCTACAGGACAGCCTACAAGACCCCTATAGGTATGTCTCCTTACAGATTGGTCTATGGAAAAGCTTGTCACCTTCCAGTTGAGCTTGAACACAAGGCCTATTGAGCTGTAAAGAATTGCAACATGGACCTTAAAGAAGCTAGACACCACCGCAAGTTGCAACTGCAAGAGCTAGAAGAAATAAGACGAGATGCATATGAGAACTCTTGGAGCTACAAAGCAAAAACCAAAGCCACCCATGACAGTCATCTTTCGAGAAAACAATTTTAGGTTGGTGATAAAGTCTTACTCTTTGACCCTCGTTTGAAATTGTTTCTAGGAAAGCTACGGTCTAGGTGGATTGGACCATTCATTGTAAAGCATGCCTACCCGCATGGAGCTGTAGACATCCGAAGCATAGAGACTGGAAAAATTTTCAAGTTGAATGGGCATCGTCTGAAGCCATACTTTGAAGGATTCGCAGTGCAAGTGGTGGAAGAAATTTCACTACAACATCCTTCTGCCTAAGTGATCACACCATGTGCACCACACCCCAGGGGAGTATTCAGATTCCTTTGTTCTCTTCTTTTCTTTTACATTGAGGACAATACATGATTTAAGTGTGGGGGTGCATATCTCTCTTCTTTTCCTCTTCTCCTCCCTTCTCTTTCAGAATTGCGAAATTTCCTTTCACTTTTTTGCATTTTGCATCTCTTTCAGTTTAATTAGCCACAATCTAAAATTTTTTTCATTTTTGTTATTTTTGCTTTCAATAAAACACACACAACCACAACCTTCTTCTTCTTTTTGTTTTGCTCTACTTAAACTGATGAACTATGTTGGATGAGCTTTTCTTTCCATGACCCCATTGATGTGATTACTCTTTAAACTTATGTTGAATCAATTGCAGTGAGTTATATTCATGTTTGAGAATTATCTTTTGAATTGAATTTTTGAGTTTGCCATGGTGAAAAATATATTGATGACACTCATTGGAGAGAATGAATTGAAATTGTGTGAATGAACTTAACATGACTTGATTTAGCAATTGAGAAATTCACAAAGGCTTAGACTTCAAAAGCACAAATTGAAAATTGTTCCAATGGTCAAAAAACTATGAACAGAGCTAGTAGCCACTTGGACAGGTGACCAACTGAGTAACTGGAGGTGGGTATCACAAATATGTACCTTCACGTCAAAAGGTTGGTGACTTGTTCAAGCAAAATTAAAAGTGCAAAAAGCTGAATAAAGTACTTCAAGGTAAGGGCAAGTCACCCTGAAAACTAGAAAAAGTCTTATCTGAACAAAAATGTGCATGTATGGTCTCTCTTGAGGAAAACAAATCCTAGCCATGGTAAGTAAAGGAAAACAAGGAAAGAAGGTGAGTAATCTTCGTGCATATATTCTTCACTGCAATGATTCAAAATAGGTGTCTTGAGTAAGAGCTTAAGTGAAAATAAGGAACTAAAGTAAGAGAGCTTGTTTAACTATGTTTATTTGCTTGAGGACAAGCAAAAGGCTAAGTGTGGGGGTATTTGATAGAGCATAAATTAGTCCATTTTATATTAATATTATTGATGAATATTTACATGATTTCTACTTAATTTAGTGCTTTTAATATTATTTTGCAGAAAAAGGTGTAAACGGACATTTTGGAGAAAATCCCCCTAAAACTGTCTTATTTGGAGCAAAAGAGAGCAAGCCTGCCAAGTTGGATTCAAGACGAGCTAAAGGAGGAAAATATTTTGAAGCTTAAATATTCAAGCACTTGGGCTTATGCAACGGACCCACCAACGAATTTGGACCAAGCCCATTCTCTCACGAGAACCAAGTTCTCACATGGCCCACACCACTCACGTACATCACTCACATGGGCCCGCCAAGGCCATTCTCTCACGTGGCCCACACTCCCACTTCATCAATTCACGCAAAGGACCAGCGCACCTTCACTTGCACATGGGCCCCGCCAAGACACTTCAACAAGCACGCGCAAAGGACCAGCGCACCGACACATGCACATGGGCCCGCTTCAACGCTCACTTTGCCGTGGACCGCACGTGGACAGCTCGCTCCAATTCCAGCACTTCAACTCCAGCCCATTCACAAACACATGGACCAGCGCACTTCCTCAACTCACACACACGGACAGCCCTATTCCGCGCAAAGAACCAAGCACGCGCACATGGGAAACTCACGGCTAGGACGCTCGTGCACATGGACAGCTCAGCAATTCAAGACCTAAAATCAGCCTCCCTAATCCTATTTAAAGGACCTTCAGTGGACGACCAAACACGTTCAATTTTCCTCACGGAATTCAGCAATTCTGCAGCCTGGCGCAAGGCATAATTTCTTCGGTTCCTTTCTTCTTTTCCTTTTTATTTTTATTTTTCTGTTTTTAATTCAGCCAATGAGTGGCTGATTTCTTTAATCTAGTTGAATATTGGTTGAAGCTTTAGTTGTTTAATGGGTTGTGAGACCTGATCAAATATTGTTTAATTTTTGGGAGTTCAATATTCATGCAATTTCATACTTAATTTTTATATTACTTTGTTATCGAAATCTACATTGATTTTTTATTGCAAAATAATTATTTGTTAGTTTGAATTATTTAAGTCCATAATTGCTTAGATTATTCTTATATAAGAACACTTGGCATAAAAACCAAGGAAGTTGCATGATCTAGCGTTATCTCCATACGTTTGGGTAGCTAGGATTGGATCTCTCTATTTCTTAATGCAATTGATAGTTGTTTGTTGCCTGAGACCCAAGGACGTTCCTTGGCAACTTATTGATTAGTAATTAATTAGAGGATGTTCCCTAATTAATTTAATAATAAGGAGAGATAATGGTGGTGAGAAGCGTCTTCCATCTCCATAACTAATCTATTGAATCAACCCAAAAGAACAAAGTGTCTGTGATCAATCCCAACAACTAAAGTGGATCCAATACTTCAACTAGAGCTTTCTCATTATTGATTACTTTTTATTTAATTATTTGCTTTCCATTATTATTCTCATTATTAGTTTACTACAATCAATCTCAACCCCCCCTGTTATTTTATTGACAGTTTTGATCCCAATTTTCAGTTTATCTCATTTGATCCCACTTTCAGTCTTTTATCTCATTTTTAATTTATTATCATTTCAGTTTATTTTCTTGGTCATAAAAAGAGAAATAGGTGAGTTCTCAATTCTCGGTGGATTCGATCCTTTCACCACTATCTACAAATATAAAATTGTTGATAACCAGAAATGTTATTTTTGACCGGCTTCGACAACCGCGAGTCATTGACGTCAGCATCGGTGTTAGCTCTGCCTACCAATAATGAAGACTTCACAGTATTTTGTGATGTGTCCCGTGTGGGACTAGGTTGTGTGTTGATGCAAAATGAGAGGGTAATTGCTTATGCTTCTAGGTAGCTGAAGAAGTATGAGTTGAATTATCCTACACACGATCGAGAGATGGCAGCTGTGATCCTCGCACTCAAGATGTGGAGGCATTACCTTTATGGGGTTAAATGTGAGATCTTCACAGATCATAAGAGCTTGCAGTACATCTTGAGTCAGAGAGATTTGAACCCGAGGCAGAGGAGATGGGTAGAACTGCTTAGTGACTATGATTGCAAAATTCAGTACCATCCGGGTAAGGCAAATGTTGTGGCAGATGCCCTAAGCAGGAAATCACTTGGTAGTCTATCCCATATTACAGCAGAGAGAAGACCGGTGGTGAGGGAATTCTATAAGCTCATTGATGAAGGGCTGCAGTTGGAGTTGTATGGTACAGGTGCTTTAATAGCCCAAATGAGAGTGACACCCGTGTTTCTGGAGCAGGTGGCTCAGAAACAGCATGAGGACCTAGAGTTAGTGAAAATTGCCAAGACTGTTCAGTCAGGCAAGAATAAAGAATTCAGATTTGACAGCAAAGGGATCCTCCGCTATGGGAACAGGTTATGTGTACCAGATGACGTGAGTCTGAAGGGAGACATTATGAGAGAAGCTTATAATGCTAGATACAGTGTTCACCCTGGAGCCACCAAAATGTACCAGGATCTGAAAAGAGTCTATTGGTGGCCAGCTATGAAAAAAGAAGTGGCACAGTCCGTGTCCGCCTGCGAAGTATGTCAGAGGGTGAAGCTGGAACATCAGAAGTCAGCTGGAATGCTTAACCCACTGCCGATTCCAGAGTGGAAATGGGAGAATATAGCTATGGATTTTGTGGTGGGGTTACCGGCAATGTCCAACAGGTTGGACTCCATATGGGTGGTTGTGGACAGACTGACCAAATCCTGCTCACTTCATCCCTGTCAGGAGTGGCTATTCTGTGGACAAACTGGCGCAGGTGTATGTGGAAGAGGTTGTCAGGCTGCATGGGGCTCCCGTTTCAATAGTGTCAGATAGGGGACCCTAGTTCACCTCTAGGTTTTGGCGGAGTCTGCAGAATGCTATGGGTACCAAGCTGGATTTTGGCACTGCTTTCCATCCACAGACTGATGGACAGTCAGAGAGGAACATCCAGACCATAGAAGATATGCTCAGAATGTGTGTGCTAAATTTTGGCAGTTCTTGGAGGCAGCATCTACCTTTGGTGGAGTTTGCCTGCAATAACAGCTATCATGCTAGCATAGGGATGGCTCCATATGAAGCTTTGTATGGAAGGAAGTGCAAGTCACCTGTCTGCTGGGAAGAAGTTGGAGAAAGGGCCTTAGCAGGGCCCAAGCTAGTAGAGATCACCAGCAGAGTAGTGCCCATTATCAGAGAAAGGATCAGAACTGCTGTGAGTCGGCAGAAGAGTTATGCAAATGTCCGCAGGAAGCATGTAGAGTTCCAGAAGGGAGATTTGGTGTTGCTCAAGGTGTCTCCTATGAAAGGGGTGATTCGTTTTGGGAAGAAAGGTAAGCTAGCTCCACGGTACATCGAACCCTTTGAAATCTTGTAGAAGATTGGGAATGTATCGTACAAGCTGGATTTGCCTGCTTCAATGGAGAGAATCCATCCGGTTTTCCATGTTTTCATATTACGGAAGTTCATGTCAAATCCGGGCAAGGTTCTTAATGAGCCCGATGTGGAGGTCCTAGGAGATCTCACCTATGTTGAGCAGCCAGTGCGGATCATAGACACGCAGATTAGAAAGCTGAGGAACAAGGAAATCCCGATGGTGAAAGTCCTTTGGAGTCACCACAACATAGAAAAGTGTACCTGGGAGACACGGGAGTCCATGCTCCAGCAATACCCTTATCTCTTCTAAGGTTAGTGTTTTATGTTTTGTGTGCTTCCTTGATGCTATGCTTGTTTACTAAACATTCGGGGATGAATGTTCTTAAGGGGGGAAGAATGTAATACCCAGCCAGACTCCGGCATCGAAATTCCTACTTTCCGGTGGAGTCTCGGATGTCGGAACCCTCTAGAAGGGTAAATTATGTTTTTATAAAATTTTTTTACATGTTTTTATAGTTTTAATGAAGGAAGAAAATGAGTTTTTGAAAGAAAACACCATGGAGGAAGAGTCCAGGTTCAGCCGCCGAACCTCACGTTCGGCCGCCGAACCTCACGTTCGGCCGCCGAACATGGTGCTCTTGTAGAAGCACCTTTGGCCCCCGAAGGTGGTTTGGCCAGCCACCTATAAAAGGCCCCTTGTTCGAAAATGGGCTAGTTTTCTCTCTCTATTTTCGGGCATAGGTTAGATTTCGCCTTCCTTTAGTCGATTTTATGGTTTCCTTCAAATCTTTCAAGTTTTTGACAAGTTTTCATCTTGTTTTGAAGTTTTTGAGCTAAAGATTAAAGTTTTGAAGCTTGGAGACCCCCGGAGCTCGTTCCTCCATATCTCCGAGTTTGGGATCACATCTCCTCTCGATCTTCAAGAGGTAAGTGTCGATCCACGCCTTTTATGATGTTTTAAGTAAGTTTTAAAAAGGGGTTAAGGGTTTTGATGCATGTTTAGGCTAGGGGTAAAATGTTAGGGTTCATGTTAGTTAAATGTTAAATGTATGCTAAATGTGATGTTTGTTGGGGTATAGGTTAGTTTTATGCCCCTATATGCTTGGAAATGTGTTTCTGCATGTTTTAGTATAGTTAGATGCATGTTGGGTTGTTGTGGGTGGCTAGATATGCAAGGCAGAATCGGGTTCTGCCCTTTAGGAGAGCCCAGGTTCGGCTGCCGAAGCCAGTTTCGGCCGCTGATAGAGCCAAATTTAGACCCATTTTCTATATTGTTATTTATGTTAATTTACACATTTTCTGCCTAATTTTGTGGTTTTGATCTTATTTTACAGAAAATGGAGTAAAAAGGTAATTTGGCAAAAATGGCCTTAAATCTGCCCAAAAGGGAGCAAAACTGCACAAGCATGGTTTGCCCAACTTGTTTGCCCAGACCAAAGTGAAGCTGAGATGAAGAGGAAAATTGATAGCTAACTGACAAGACTGTTTGCCCAAGACTGTTTGGGCAAACAGCGGAGCAAGGCAGAAACAGAGCAAGTGCAGACAGCTGTAACGACCCAGAAACCGATACCCCTCTGTAACAGCTCGAACCGCTACCGGCGCTAGGATCCAGATCGGCTTAAGGCCGCCGGGACCCGTAGTAAGCCAAACATACCTCCTATCACCTGGTCAAATCCCATACATGATCAAAATTTTAACATAAAAACTGTAACATCTGATGTAAATACCGAGCGTGACCTGTATGCGACATAACTGAAAACATAAAGAACCCCCTACTAGAGCCCTCATCAAGACTCTAGCTGGGTCAACACAACTGTAACGACCCGAAAACCGATACCCCTCTGTAACGGCCCGAACCGCCACCGGCGCTAGGATCCAGATCGGCTTAAGGCCGCCGGGACCCGTAGCAAGCCAAGCATACCTCCTATCACCTGGTCAAATCCCATACATGATCGAAACTTTAACATAAAAACTCAAACATCTGATGTACAAACCGAGCCTGACCTGTATGCGACATAACTGAAAACATCAAGAACCCCCTACTAGAGCCCTCATCAAAACTCTAGCTGGGTCAACACAACATACATCAAGCCGGAGTCACATCCAAGGAACTAGAACCTAACCTGTGCATGCAACAAAACCACAAACATAAGACCTCTACAAGGGTCCTCATCAAACACTAGCGTGGTAAACAACACATGCCACAAGATTAGTTCAAACATAACTCAACATCTAAAACATTACATACATCATGTATTAAAAAGGGACTAACCAAGTCTTAGGGCCAAGCACAGCACTAATCCATAAACATAACTCTATTGTACTTGCATTACATTACATTTCATTATCTTACAATCCATTATCTCAATTTACATTACATGTCCACACAACTCTAATCTATTACAAAAGCAAAACCTTAACTTTTGAGACTTCCCGGACTACTCCTGACCTGCAAAACTGGGGTTAGGGAAGAGGGGTGAGCTAAAAAGCCCAGTGAGTAGAAACAAAGAAAACAGTTCATTAATTACATGCTTTCATGAAATGCGTCACAGCACAAACAAGTCATATCACGGATTGGACTCAACCCCAAAACATCCCTTCCAGTCTCAGTATGCCCGGCCCAGCCGGGTCTCACAACCTTCGTATGCCTGGCCCGGCCAGGTCTTACAACAACTGTATATGTATGCCTGGCCCGGCCAAATCTCACAACATCTCTAGGGCTAATGGGGTCGTTCTTGGTCCAATCTCCATCAACAGTAAATAATGCAATGCTTCATATTCGTGTAACTAGTGCAATCAACCTATTACATATAAACATGATGCATGAGCATGCTTTAGGCATTTGATTTCATAAAATAAAGATTAAGTTTAGTTCTACTCACCTCTGGCAGACGCTGAACTGACTCTGCAACAGCTAACACTGATGGCCTCCTCGATCCCTCGGGTCCGATCCTACACAGGTGGACTCGAATGAGGTGCCAACACACTCTAAACAACTCATAAACAACTACCCAAAAACCCTTTAAAACATCACTTAAACATGCATAGAAAACAACCTTGAGAAGGCTGGACAGGGCACTTTCGGCGGCACCTTCGGCGGCCGAACCCTCCCTCCAGAGACGAAACTCGGGCACTTTCGGCGGCACCTTCGGCGGCCGAACCCTCCCTCCAGAGATGAAACTCGGGCACTTTCGTCGGCACCTTCGGCGGCCGAAAGTTCCACTCCAGAGACGAAAGTCAAGCACTTTCGGCGGCCGAACCTTCCTTCGGCAGCCGAAAGTCTGCTTTCAAGCCAAAACTCAACTTTTGGGGGCAAGGTTAGGCGGCCAAACCATGCATCCACAGATAGGTTCGGCGGCCGAAGCCACTTTCGGCGGCCGAACCTGAGTTCTTCCCAGAAGGGCAGAACTCAGCTTCTCATGCATTCAAGTCTCCCAAACCTTCGAAACACCCCAAAACAAGCACCCAACTTTACCAAAACATGCATAAACCTTAAACCATGCATAAAGGAGCTTAACAACTAGATTAAACTCCAAAAACAACATCAAAACATACCTAGATAGTTTATGACCCACATAGGCCAAAACCATTAAAACAACCCAAATCCTCACATACTCTCTCCCCATCATGCACACTCACTCCCACATGCATAAAGGAGCATAAACTAACAACATATCATTACATAAACACATATAATCATACATTGGGCATCAAACCCACATAAATCTAAACATGCATATCTACCCATTAAAACACCATTAAACTTACTTAAAACTTCATTAAAACATAAAGGGAAGCATAGATCCACACTTACCTCTTGAAGATCGAGGGTTGGTGCGATCCCTAACTTAGAGATGGGAGGAAACTAATCCTTGGGTCTCCAAGCTCCCAAAACTTGATCTAAGCTTGAAAACTCTTCAAAAACAGCCATGGAACTCATGAAAACATGAAGGAGATGAAGAAAAACATGAAAATGACCAAAGGAGGGCAAAGACTCACCTGAGCTCGAGAATGGGGAGAAAACTCGCCCATTTCCGATCTGAGGGCTCTTTATAGGTGGCCTGGTCGAAGACCTTCGGCAGCCTAACGTGCCCCCTAAACTCATGCATGTTCGGCGGCCGAACTTGAGGTTCGGCGGCCGAACCTTGGCTCGTTCAAACAAGACTTTCGGAGGCCAAAAGCACTCCCGAAGCCTTTCCATGTTCGGCGGCCGAACTTCACTTTCGGCGGCCGAACCTGGCAAACGCCTCCTTGGTCTTTTCTTTTCAAAACTCAATTCATTTTCATTTAAAACCATGAAATCATGTGAAAACATTTTAGAAAACACATTTTACCCCTCTAGAAGCCTTTGGCATCTTCAGAATTCCAGATTCCAACGGAGATTCCGCCGGAAGGTAGGGATTCCGATGCCGGAATCTAGCCAGGTATTACATTCTTCCCCCCTTTAAGAACATTCGTCTCCGAATGTTCCACAAACAAACAGGCATCTCAAAACATAGCATCAATCATACATAAACAAGCAAGCAATCAAGCAAGCAAAACTTAAAACCCTCTCTCCAAAAAGAGAGACACAGGTACTGCTGGAGTAAGAACACCCGGGTCTTCCAGGCACACCTTTTTCCCAAAAGAACCACCTTAGCAATACCCCAACCTTCTCCTGAACTCAACACGCATCCACTGCGCTACTCTGATCCTTACTCTTTCTCTCTTCTTCACCTCTTCACCTTTACCAACTGGCTTCTTCTCACTGCTAACCCAAAACTAACTCTAACTCTCACAGGTAGTACCCGGATTTCAGATTTATCTTGGAAAACAATCAGCTTCTACTAACTGTTCCAATAAATCATCCATCCTGCGCGGGAATACCTGCCCTTGGTAGTAACTTTGGTCAACTGCTTACAGTTGTTACAAAGTCTCGAGGATCCATCCTTCTTTTTCCACAACCACACTGGAACGATCCAGGGTGAGGTACTAGGTCAGATAAAACCCTTGTCTACCAACTCTAGCAACTACTCTGACTACTACCTCTCTCTACGGCAGGCGCCATCCTATAGGGAAGGAAAGAAATGGTCTTGGTAACAAGTACCACCTCCATTCCAAACTCTACCTCCCTGACAGATGGTAAACCTGACAACTCGCCTGGGAAAACAACCAAGAACTCTCTAACTATTACCACTGAGGCTGGTTCCCCTACCTGACTGCAAAACTCTCAACCAAGAGCTAGAACCCTCTGACAACCCCTCCTGCGTACCCTACGAACCTGATAGGCTGACCTCAAACCTCTAGGCATCCCTACTGTGTTCCCTCAACAGACTACCTCTGACCCATCCTGTCCTGTAAACTTGACTACCTTGTCTCTACAGACCAAGATAGCACCACGAGCAGAAACCAATCCGTCCCTCGATTGACGTCCAGACAGTCAAGTCCAGGACCTCAAAGTCGGGTGGAAGGCATCTACCCTCAAATGAAACAGAACTGAATCGGCAGACTGACTCTGCCACAGATGGATCACACGTGAGTCTACTGACCCAAAGAGAACACTCTAGCCCAAAAGCTATCAACTCAACCTCTCGACGGCTCCTAGAGCAATTAAAGAAAGAGAAACTCCAGAGTTCACAAAACATACACATCAGAACATTCAAAAGTGAGCGTACCTGGCACCACCATGTTCGATGTGTCTGCCTCCTGCTGAGCTTGGGTGAAGATCCGAGCTAGAGCTGACGGACCTTCTCCACGGAAACCTGAGGAATGAGGGGCTGACCCTCTTCCTCTGCCTCGACCACTAACCTGAAACACGGCTGGAGCTACTGGCTGAGCTGCTCTACCTGAAGTTGTCCACTGGGATTGAGCCATCCAGGGCGCAGTGGGACACTCACGTGCTATGTGCCCCTCCTGTCCGCACCTGAAACATAGATTAGTCCCATAACGGCAGACTCCCTTGTGCGGCCTTCCGCATCTCAAGCATCTTGAACTGCCTGAGCCAGAGCTCGAACCACCACCTAATCCCAGACTAGACTTCAACCGTCTCCACAACTTCGTCTTCTTCCCCCTCAGGGTTCTGCCCCACTTCTTGCTTTTTGTGGAGGCTGTACTCAGAGTGGAGGGATCAATCCCTCCTGAACCTGAGATTCTGGAATCCTGAGTCTGAGCATCCTCCTGAGAATCTCCCATACCTACTTCTGGCACTCTGATTCCCAAGCTGACATCTCTTCTCTGAACATCCATCTCTACTTCCCTCATACTAGCTGACATCCTTCTTGGAGCCATTCCTTCTCTGCTTACATCAAAAGACCTACTAGAGTCCCTTGATGTTCCCCATCTGCTGACTCCCCACGACTGTGCTCTAGGCAGAGCAGGGGGAAAGGTGTCCATACCTTCCCTCTCAGATGGAACTCCAGTCGATTCCACAGATCGACGAGCACCTCGCATTCTGGCTCCTCTGAAGAACAACACACAAGCAATCAATCAATCATTAGCATCATATGGTTCATATGAAAACACATGAACCTACAACATACATGCATACAAAGCATAACATACATAACATTAATGCTCATGCATAAAATCATGGCATTACACATCATTATCATAGAAGACAGGACTCTACATCCTATCCTAGTGGACATGATTTTTACCTATTGTGCTTGCCCTTCTATGACTTCTAAACCAACCTCTTTCCGATGTGGGATATCCCTAATCCTTGAGCACCTTTGCTCAACACACCGTACTGACGAGGCCCAAAGCTCTGATACCACTCTGTAATGACCCGAAAACCGATACCCCTCTGTAACGGCCCGAACCACCACGGCGCTAGGATCCAGATCGGCTTAAGGCCGCCGGGACCCGTAGCAAGCCAAACATACCTCCTATCACCTGATCAAATCCGATACATGATCGAAACTTTAACATAAAAACTCAAACATCTGATGTACAAACCGAACCTGACTTGTATGCGACATAACTGAAAACATCAAGAACCCCCTACTAGAGCCCTCATCAAAACTCTAGCTGGGTCAACACAACATACATCAAGCCGGAGTCACATCCAAGGAACTAGAACCTAACCTGTGCATGCAACAAAACCACAAACATAAGACCTCTACAAGGGTCCTCATCAAACACTAGCGTGGTAAACAACACATGCCACAAGATTAGTTCAAACATAACTCAACATCTAAAACATTACATACATCATGTATTAAAAAGGGACTAACCAAGTCTTAGGGCCAAGCACAGCACTAATCCATAAACATAACTCTACTGTACTTGCATTACATTACATTTCATTATCTTGCAATCCATTATCTCAATTTACATTATATGTCCACACAACTCTAATCTATTACAAAAGCAAAACCTTAACTTTTGAGACTTTCCGGACTACTCCTGACCTGCAAAACTGGGGTTAGGGGAGAGGGGTGAGCTAAAAAGCCCAGTGAGTAGAAACAAAGAAAACAGTTCATTAATTACATGCTTTCATGAAATGCGTCACAGCACAAACAAGTCATATCACGGATTGGACTCAACCCCAAAACATCCCTTCCAGTCTCAGTATGCCCGGCCCAGCCGGGTCTCACAACCTTCGTATGCCTGGCCCGGCCAGGTCTTACAACAACTGTATATGTATGCCTGGCCTGGCCAGGTCTCACAACATCTCTAGGGCTAATGGGGTCGTTCTTGGTCCAATCTCCATCAACAGTAAATAATGCAATGCTTCATATTCGTGTAACTAGTGCAATCAACCTATTACATATAAACATGATGCATGAGCATGCTTTAGGCATTTGATTTCATAAAATAAAGATTAAGTTTAGTTCTACTCACCTCTGGCAGACGCTGAACTGACTCTGCAACAGCTAACACTGATGGCCTCCTCGATCCCTCGGGTCCGATCCTACACAGGTGGACTCGAATGAGGTGCCAACACACTCTAAACAACTCATAAACAACTACCCAAAAACCCCTTAAAACATCACTTAAACATGCATAGAAAACAACCTTGAGAAGGCTGGACAGGGCACTTTCGGCGGCACCTTCGGCAGCCGAACCCTCCCTCCAGAGACGAAACTCGGGCACTTTCGGCGGCACCTTCGGCGGCCGAAAGTCCCACTCCAGAGACGAAAGTCAGGCACTTTCGGCGGCCGAAAGTCTGCTTTCAAGCCAAAACTCAACTTTCGGGGGCAAGGTTAGGCGGCCAAACCATGCATCCACAGACAGGTTCGGCGGTCGAAGCCACTTTCGGCGGCCGAACCTGAGTTCTTCCCAGAAGGGCAGAACTCAGCTTCTCATGCATTCAAGTCTCCCAAACCTTCGAAACACCCCAAAACAAGCACCCAACTTTACCAAAACATGCATAAACCTTAAACCATGCATAAAGGAGCTTAACAACTAGATTAAACTCCAAAAACAACATCAAAACATACCTAGATAGTTTATGACCCACATAGGCCAAAACCATCAAAACAACCCAAATCCTCACATACTCTCTCCCCATCATGCACACTCACTCCCACATGCATAAAGGAGCATAAACTAACAACATATAATCACATAAACACATATAATCATACATTGGGCATCAAACCACATAAACCTAAACATGCATATCTACCCATTAAAACACCATTAAACTTACTTAAAACTTCATTAAAACATAAAGGGAATCATAGATCCACACTTACCTCTTGAAGATCGAGGGTTGGTGCGATCCCTAACTTGGAGATGGGAGGAAACTAATCCTTGGGTCTCCAAGCTCCCAAAACTTGATCTAAGCTTGAAAACTCTTCAAAAACAGCCATGGAACTCATGAAAACATGAAGGAGATGAAGAAAAACATGAAAATGACCAAAGGAGGGCAATGACTCACCTGAGCTCGAGAATGGGGAGAAAACTCGCCCATTTTCGATCTGAGGGCTCTTTATAGGTGGCCTGGTAGGTGGCCTGGTCGAAGACCTTCGGCAGCCTAACGTGCCCCCTAAACTCATGCATGTTCGGCGGCCAAACTTGAGGTTCGGCGGCCGAACCTTGGCTGGTTCAAACAAGACTTTCGGAGGCCAAAAGCACTCTCGAAGCCTTTCCATGTTCGGCGGCCGAACTTCACTTTCGGCGGCCGAACCTGGCAAACGCCTCCTTGGTCTTTTGTTTTCAAAACTGAATTCATTTTCATTTAAAACCATGAAATCATGTGAAAACATTTTAGAAAACACATTTTACCCCTCTAGAAGCCTTTGGCATCTTCAAAATTCCAGATTCCAACGGAGATTCCGCCGGAAGGTAGGGATTTCGATGCCGGAATCTAGCCGGGTATTACAACAACATACATCAAGCCGGAGTCACATCCAATGAACCAAAACTAACCTGTGCATGCATTAAAAACCATAAGCATAGGACCTCCACTAGGGTCCTCATCAAACTCTAACGTGGTAAACAACACATGCCACCAATTAAGTTCAATACAACTCAACATCTGACATAACATACATCATGTACTAAAAGGGACTAACCAAGTCTTAGGGCCAAGCACAGTACTAATACATAACATAACTCTACTATACTTGCATTACGTTACATTTCATTATCTTACAATACATTATCTCAGTTTACATTACATGTCCATACTAAAAGTACTAATCTATTACAAAAGCAAAACCTTAACTCTTGAGACTTCCCGATCGACCTCAAACCTGCAACACTGGGGTTAGGGGAGAGGGGTGAGCTAAAAAGCCCAGTGAGTAGAAACAGAAAAACAGTTCATTAATTACATGCTTTTATGAAATGCGTCACAGCACAAACATTTCACGTAACGGATGGACATGACCACCAAAACTCCCTCTGTCTGTAACATAACATGGTGCCCGGCCCTTCGGCCTCCTCAGGATTTCATTAACATAACATAAATAGGGCTATTGGGGTCGCCTTGGTCCATCCACTCCAACAGTAAATAATGCAATGCGTCATATTCGTGTAACTAGTGCAATCAACCTATTACATATAAACATGATGCATGAGCATGCTTTAAGCATTTGAATTTCGTAAAGTAAAAGATTAAGTTTAGTTCTACTCACCTCTGGCAGACGCTGGACTGACTCTGCAACAGCTAATACTGATGGCCTCCTCGGTCCTTCGGGTCCAATCCTACACAGGTGGACTCGAATGAGGTGCCAAACACACTCTAAACAACTCATAAACAACTACCCAACAACCCCCTAAAACGTCACTTAATCATGCATAGGAAACAACCATGAAAAGGCTGGACAGGGCACTTTCGGCGGCACCTTCGGAAGCCGAACCCTCTCTCCAGAGACGAAACTCGGGCACTTTCGGTGGCACCTTTGGCGGTTGAAAGTCCCTCTCCAGAGACGAAAGTCAGGCACTTTCGGCGGCCGAACCTTCCTTCGGCAGCCGAAAGTCTGTTTTCAAGCCAAAACTCAACTTTCGGGGGCAAGGTTAGGCAGCCAAACCATGCATCCACAGGCAGGTTCGGCGGCCGAAACCACCTTCGGCGGCCGAACCTGAGTTCATTCAGAACTCAGCCTCTCATGCATACAAGCCTCCCAAGCCTTCCAAACACCCCAAACAAGCACCCAACCTCTTAAAAACATGCATAAACTCTTCTACAACACACAACCAAGCATATAGGGGCTTCAAACTATCCTAAACCCCAACAACAATACATTCATTATACATAAACACATATTTGCATAAAGGGTAACATAAACCCTCAACCTTATGCATTTGTTCAAAAACAATCCAAATCCTCACATACTCTCTCCCCATCATGCATACTCACTCCCACATGCATAGACTAGCTTAAACCTTCAACATAACTTCACATAAACATACATAAACAAGCATAAGCATACATTGGGCATAAAACCCATATAAACCTAAACATGCATATCTCCCCATACTCTACCATTAAAACCTCTTAAAACTTCATTAAAACATAAAGGAAAGCAAAGATCTACACTTACCTCTTGGAGGTCGAGGGTTGGTGTGATCCCTAACTTGGAGATGGGAGGAAACTACTCCTTGGGTCTCCAAGCTCCCAAAACTTAGATTTAAGCTTGAAAACTCTTCAAAACAACCATGAAACTCATAAAGACATGAAGGAAATAAAGAAAAACATGAAAACGACCAAAGGAGTGTATGAACTCACCTGAGCTCGAGAATGGGGAGAAAACTCGCCCATTTCCGATCTGAAGGCTCTTTATAGGTGGCCTGGTCAAAGACCTTCGGCAGCCTAACGTGCCCCCTAAACTCATGCATGTTCGGCGACCGAACTTGAGGTTCGGCGGCCGAACCTTGGCTCGTTCAAACAAGACTTTCAGAGGCCAAAAGCGCTCCCAAAACCTTCCCATGTTCGGCGGCCGAACTTCACTTTCGGCGGCCGAACCTGGCAAACGCCTCCTTGGTCTTTTCTTTTCAAAAACTCAATTCTTTTTCATTTAAAACCATGAAATCAGTAAAAACCTTTTAGAAAACACATTTTACCCCTTTAGAAGCCTCTGGCATCTTCAGAATTCCAGATTCCAACGGAGATTCCGCCGGAAGGTGGAGATTCCGCCGGAAGGTAGGGATTCCGATGCCGGAATCTAGCCGGGTATTACACAGCAGTGATCCCAGACAGCCTGTTTGCCCAAACAACACTGGGCAAATAGCACCAGCAGGCAAAAAACCAGCAGAATCTGTCAAACTTGCTGACCAAGTCAACACGAATGTCCATGCACTCCAAACACGTGGGACAGCTCAGAAACACCTAATTACACCTCAGCACACTCTCCTACATATTTAGGAAGCCAAGAATAAAAAAGACACAATTGCCGTCCAAGAATTCAAGACTAAATAGAAAAAAGAGTCCCAAACTAAAAAGGAAACTTAGAGCAGTCTCTTCAGCTATAAAAGGGCATGCAAACCAGCAGACCAGGCATCCTTGAAATCCTTGGATCATCTTTGGATCGCCACACCTGCGGCAGAAGCACTCCAGTAGCTGCGCCCTTGCGCCAGCCCCTTCTTTCTTTCTTTTCTTACTTTCTTTCTTTATTTTTGTGTTAAGTTTCAGCCATGAGTGGCTGAAACCCTTTTGCTAGTTGAAGAATAAGGTGAAACTTTGGTTGTTTATGGATTGGGAGATCTGAACCTTTATGTTATTCTTTTATTAATTAGTATTTATGCAATTTTGTGCTTAATTCATTGTTGCTTTGTTGTTTTGATCAAATTGGCCACTTGATTCTTGATTGCAAAGTAATTATTTGTTAGTTTGGATAATTTTTAGTCCGTAATTGCTGAAATTATTCACACACAAGAACACTTGGTGTAAAAACTAAGGAATTGCATAATCTAGCAATATCTCCATGCGTTTGGGTAGCTAGAATTAGGTCTCTCTATTTCTTAATGCAATTGACGGTTGTTTGTTGCCTATGGCCCAAGGACGTTCCTTTGCAACTTGTTAATTAGTGATTGATTAGAGGACGTTCCCTAATTAATCTATGCTTAAGGAGGGATTTGGTTGGTGAGAAGCGTCTTCCACCTCCATAACTAATTTATTGAATCTAATAAGAGAACCTTTGTGTCCATGATCAATCCCAACAACTAAAGTGAATCCAATTCTTCAACTAGGCTTTTCTCATTATTTATTCTCCTTTATTCTATTATTTGCTTGCCTTTATTACTTTTAATTCTAGTTTAGACATCAAACCTCAAAACCCCCCAATTTACTTTCATTGTCTCTTTATTTACTTGGTCTTGATAAGAAGAATAAGTAGTATCGATTCCCTGTGGATACGATCCCTTTGCCACCATCTACAAGCTGTAAAATTGTTGATAACCAAAAGGGTTATTTTTTACTGGCCTCGACAACCGCGAGTTAAAAATTGGCGCCGTTGCCGGGGAGTTGATTTAACTAATTTGTTTTTCTTTCATGACCAGGTCTGGACACAAGGAAGTTCTACCTTACGATCCAAAAATTGAGCGCACATCAAGGCAACTAAAGAAGAGGAACCAAGCCTCAAAGCCATCCACATCAACAACTGCTGTCCAAACAGCACCTACTGAAGTTACAGCTCCCCAAGAAACAGCATCTTCTATTCATACACCAGCAACATCTGAACCTGCCACAGTTACACCCATTATTGCTGGACCTGCAGAACCAAAAACTGCTCTGTTTGCCCAAACAAGACAGTCTCCTGCTGAAATTACCCAAACAGCACAGCCCACTGCTGTGTTTGCCCAAACAGTTGCTGATATGGCAGAATACAACACACAACCTGCTGCCCCTCACAAAAGACCAGTAGAACCTGCTGTATATGCTGCAATTCATCCAGAAAATCAACTGAACTTTGCACCAATGGCTGAACCTCAAGCACTAGCTGCTGCCCATAATGGACATGCTGTCCAAGGCCAAATAATTCAGGAAAATCTAGCAATTAGGCCCCAAGTGCAAAGAGAAAGAACCATGAGAGAATTAGCAACACCTATAGGTGATCAAGCACCTCTTTGCATCACCTATCCACCTCTTATAGTTCCCTTTGAACTCAAGACAGGTTTGATTCACCTTCTTCCTAAATTCAGAGGTAGAGAGAATGAAAATCCACACAAGCACTTGAAAGAATTTAGTATTGTTTGTTCATCCATGAGACCTCAAGGGATCTCTGAAGATCATGTTAAATTGAGAGCTTTCCCTTTTCATTAGATGACTATGCTAAAGATTGGTTATTTTATTTGCCACCTGGATCTATAACTTCCTGGGATGATATGGTCCAAACCTTTTTGGACAAATACTTCCCACCATCTAAATCAATTGGCATAATAAGAGAAATCACTAGCATAAGACAAAAACAAAATGAGGACTTATATGATTATTGGGAAAGGTTTGAAAGACTATGTACAGGCTGTCCACAACATGATATGTCAGACAAGGCCCTCATACAGTTCTTCTATGGAGGATTGATTCCATCAGAAAGGAAACTCATAAATGTAGCTTGTGGAGGATCCATCCTAGACAAGTCACCAAGGGAGATGAAAGAGTTGATATCTACTCTTGCAGCCTCATCTAGGCAGTATAGAGAAGAAAGGCAACTACAAAGGGCCAATGAGGTAAGTTTTCCCACTATTTCTGAACTAACATCTGTTATGAAAAATATTGTTGTAGATGTTGTGCAACAGATTCAAGCACCCCAGCCTCCTAGGCCATGTGGTATCTGTTCATATGTGGGACACCCATAAGACAATCATAAAGTCAATGCAATTGGGAGATACAACAACCAGCCTAGATATGATCCATATTCTAATACATACAATCCAGGTTGGAGAGACCACCCCAATTTCAACTATGGAAAGGCCAACAATGATCAGAATTACCAAAATTACCAAAGAAATCAAGCCCAACCAGCACCCTTAAGCTCCAATCCAAGCCTCGAAAAGTGATGGAGACACTGATAAACACCATGCAAGGCGTGCGACAAGACCTAGGGCAAATGACCACCTCCATAAATAGGTTAGAAGCCCGAGGTAAGCTCCCTTCTCAAACCGAGGCAAATCCCAAACAAAATGTAAGTGCCATAATATTGAGAAGTGGAAAAGAACTTCAAGAAGTCAAGGCTGATGATGGAGGTTCGGAATTGCAAAGACATCTAGCTGAAGAAAAACTATCAGAAACTGAGACAGACTGCTGTTTGCCCAAACAGACTGGGCAAACAAGCAGACAGCATGAAGGCAGAAACAGTCTGCCTAAGCAGACAGAGCATTGTTTGCCCAAACAGACTGGGCAAACAACACCAGCATACCAGCAGCAGAATGCGAAACAGCAGCCAAGCTTCAAGATTCCTCCTCCCTTTCCAAAAAAGCTTGAAAAATCACAAAAAGAAAAAGAAGAAAGAGAGATCCTTGAAACCTTTAGGAAGGTGGAGATTAACATACCCTTGCTTGACGCGGTTAAACAAATACCAAGGTACGCAAAATTCTTGAAAGAGTTGTGCACCAACCGAAGGAAGCTTGCTGAGAAAGAGAAAGTGAGCGTGGGAGAGGTAGTTACTGCTGTCATAAAGAGAAAAATACCAGCCAAGTGCAAAGATCGAGGAATGTTTGTTGTATCTTGCAAAATTGACAATGTTGGCATAAAAAAAGCCATGTGTGACTTAGGAGCATCAATTAACGTTATGCCTCTTTCTATCTATAACTCTTTGAATGCAGGTACACTTAAAGACACAAGAGTGGTTATTCAATTGGCTGATAGATCCGTGGTATATCCCAAAGGCGTTCTCGAAGATGTTCTAGTCCAAGTGGACCAACTTGTCTTTCCAGCTGATTTCTATGTGATTGACATGGAGGAAGACAATAGTAACACCACTTCAGACATATTGCTTGGACGACCCTTCTTGAGCACGGCCAGAACTAAGATTGATGTGCATGATGGCACATTAACCATGGAATTTGAAGGGGAAGTAATAAAATTCAATGTTTATGATGCTATGAAATATCCCCATGACATGTCCCCCGTTTATGGTTTAGACATCATTGATTGCTTGAGCCAAGAAATTTTTGACATGGATCAAAATGATATGCTAACCAATGATTTTTGTAGGGAGGACAGCCAAAAAAATGAAAGAAGCCAAGTAGAGCTGAAACAGACAGCAATGGACTGCTGCATTCAGAAGACAGGCTGATGTTTGCCCAAACAGACTGGGCAAACAAGCAGACAGAAGACAGAACAGGCAGACTGTTGTTTGTCCAAATAGCCAGCAATGGCAGAACAGGCAATCCTTTGTTTGCCCAAACAGTTTCAGCAACCAACTAAGACAGAATGCAGACTGCCCAAGTCCATCCAGCAAGAAAAACTCAGTTTGCCCACACTAGTTGCCCAAACAGCAAAAACAGAACACTGTTCACCTGGAAAAACAGCAGAAAAGCAGCCAGCAAAGGAGCATGAGGAAAGTTGCTATTTTCCCAAACAGTAGAGAGAAGGAGAATTCAGCTTTTCCAAACAGCAAGTCAAGGCAGAAGCTTGTTTGCCCAAACAAGCTATGCAGATTGTACAAGAAGATTGCTGTCTGCCCAAACAGCAAGTCAAGGCAGAATCTTGTTTGCCCACATAGCAAGAGAAGGCAGAATCTTGTTTGCCCGAACAAGGGATCTCCATACAGCAACTCTTGGAATATGCAGAAAATGAGAATCACCTCCATGAACATTCATTCCATGCCAAAAGGAGGCTAAAACCCCCTACGATGGAAGTGGTGGAAGAGATTCCACTAAATCATCCTCCTTAGAAACAAAGCTTATTTAAAAAAAAAACAGAGATATGTGACTGCTTGCCCAAACAGTCAGGGCAAACAAACCCAAAAGTGCAGGAACCAATGCCTTAACCCATCTCCAAATTTCAGTTCTTTTGCAGGTTGTAGACTGCTTGGCCAACCTGTTTGCCCACACAAGCTGTGCAAACAACAGAGATGACTCAGAAAAAGGTTGACATACTGTCTGCCCATACAAGCTGGACAAACAACCAGCAGGCCAGCCACCAGTACAGCACATCCTGCCACCTGCACACAGACACACCTAAAGCCAGCTGTTTGCCCAAACAGCACTGGGCAAACAGCCACACCAGGGAAGTACCAGTTTTTCTTTTTTTTGAACTTTAATTTTTCCATACATTGAGGACAATGCATGATTTAGGTGTGGGGGTGCATATCTCTGAATTTTACTTTTAAGTCTATTTTTGCTTTAATCTTTAGTTTACTTGCATTAGGCAAAATTTTTTTCATTTTTATTTATGCTTTCACTAATACACACACAACCACAACCAACCTTGTTCTTCTTTTTTATTTGCTCTACTCAAACTGATGAACTATGTTAGATGAGTTTTTCTTTCCATGACCCCATTGATGTAAATACTCTTTAAACTTATGTTGAATCAATTGCAGTGAGTTATATTCATGTTTGGGAATTGCCTTTTGAATTCAATCTTAGAGCTTGCCAATGGTGAAAAATATACTGATGACCCTCAATTGATTGAGAATAAATTAAAGTTGTGTGAATGAACTTAACATGACTTAATTTAGCAATTGGTGTCGATTTGCCCAAATCATTGAGAGAAAGAAAATTCAGCAAAGGTGAAGACCTCAAAAGCACAAATCAAAAACTGTTCCAATGGTCAAAAGACTAAGAACAGAGCTAGTAGCCACTTGGAAAGGTGACCAACTGAAAAATATAAAAATTCTCAACATAAAAAATAGGTTGGTGACCTCTCCAAGCAAGGAAAGCAGTGCAAAAAATAATAATAATAAAGCCTGAATAAAGTACTTCAAGATAAGGGCAAGTCACTCTGAAAGCTAGAAAAAGTCTAAACAAAAATGTGCATGGTCTCTCTTGAGGAAAACAAATCCTAGCCATGATAAGTAAAGGGAAACAAGGAAAGAAGGTGAGTAACCTTGATGCATATATTCTTCACTGCAATGATTCAAAATAGGTCTCTAGAGTAAGAGCTAAAGTGGTAATAAGGATCTAGAGTAAGAAAGCTTATTTGACTAAGTCTATTTGCTTGAGGACAAGCCAAGGGTTAGGTGTGGGGGTATTTGATAGAGCTAAATTTAGACCCATTTTCTATATTGTTATTTATGTTAATTTACACATTTTCTGTCTAATTTTGTGGTTTTGATCTTATTTTGCAGAAAATGGAATAAAAAGGTAATTTGGCAAAAATGGCCTTAAATCTGCCCAAAAGAGAGCAAAACTGCACAAGCATGGTTTGCCCAACTTGTTTGCCCAGACCAAAGTGAAGCTGAGATGAAGAGGAAAATTGATAGCTAACTGACCAGACTGTTTGCCCAAGACTGTTTGGGAAAACAGCGGAGCAAGGCAGAAACAGAGCAAGTGCAGACAGCAGTGATCCCAGACAGCCTGTTTGCCCAAACAGCACTGGGCAAACAGCACCAGTAGGCAGAAAACCAGCAGAATCTGTCAAACTTGCTGACCAAGTCAACACGAATCTCCACGCACTCCAAACACATGGGACAGCTCAGAAATACCTAATTACACCTCAGCACACTCTCCTACATATTTAGGAAGTCAAGAATCAAAAAGACACAATTGCCCTCCAAGAATTCAAGACTAAATAGGAAAAGAGTCCCAAACTAAAAAGGAAACTTAGGGTAGCCTCTTCAGCTATAAAAGGGCATGCAAACCAGCAGACCAGGCATCCTTGAAATCCTTGGATCATCTTTGGATCACCACACCTGCGGCAGAAGCACTCCAGTAGCTGCGCCCTTGCGCTAGCCCCTTCTTTCTTTCTTTTCTTGCTTTCTTTCTTTATTTTTGTGTTAAGTTTCAGCCATGAGTGGCTGAAACCCTTTTTCTAGTTGAAGAATAAGGTGAAACTTTGGTTGTTTATGGATTGGGAGATCTGAACCTTTATGTTATTCTTTTATTAATCAGTATTTATGCAATTTTGTGCTTAATTCATTGTTGCTTTGTTGTTTTGATCAAATTGGCCACTTGATTCTTGATTGCAAAGTAATTATTTGTTAGTTTGGATAATTTTTAGTCCGTAATTGCTGGAATTATTCACACACAAGAACACTTGGTATAAAAACCAAGGAATTGCATAATCTAGCAATATCTCCATGTGTTTGGGTAGCTAGAATTAGGTCTCTCTATTTCTTAATGCAATTGACAGTTGTTTGTTGCCTATGGCCCAAGGACGTTCCTTGGCAACTTGTTAATTAGTGATTGATTAGAGGACGTTCCCTAATTAATCTATGCTTAAGGAGGGATTTGGTTGGTGAGAAGCGTCTTCCACCTCCATAACTAATTTATTGAATCTAATAAGAGAACCTTTGTGTCAATGATCAATCCCAACAACTAAAGTGAATCCAATTCATCAACTAGGCTTTTCTCATTATTTATTCTCCTTTATTCTATTATTTGCTTGCCTTTATTACTTTTAATTCTAGTTTAGACATCAAACCTCAAAACCCCCCAATTTACTTTCATTGTCTCTTTATTTACTTGGTCTTGATAAGAAGAATAAGTAGTATCGATTCCCTATGGATACGATCCCTTTGCCACTATCTACAAGCTGTAAAATTGTTGATAACCAAAAGGGTTATTTTTGACCGGCCTTAACAACCGCGAGTCAGTCGCCGAACCTGCTTGTGGAGGCAGTTTTGGCCGCCTAAGCTCACCCTCGAACGTTTGGACTTTTGGCTATGGAGGGGAGTTTTGGCCATCGAACCTGCCCCTGAAGGTTGTGACTTTCGGATCTGGAAGCACCCTCGGCCGCCGAACCCTACCCCCGAAAGTGCTTGACTTTCGGCTCTGGAGAGACCTTCGGCCGCCGAACCTGCTGCCAAAAGTCCCCTGTTCAGCCTTCCTTTGCATGTTTTCTATGAATGTTTTATGATGTTTTAGGGAGTTTTTGGGGAGTTGTTTAAAGTCATGTTAGAGTTTGTTTGGTCCCTCATTTGTGTCCACCTGTGTAGGTTCAGACCCGAGGAACCGAGGAGGCCAGCAATGTTAGCTGTTTCAGAGTCAGCCAGAGGTGAGTAGAATAGAACTACTTTTTATTTTAAAAGTAATTAAACTTTCAAGCATGTTCATGCATCACGATTGCCATGTTTATAGGTTGTTGCATTAGAATTCACGAATATGATGCATTAGAATTCACGAATATGATGCATTGCATAATTTGCTGTTGAGGTGGATGGATATTGGATGATCCATTAGCCCTCGATATGATATGCTATGTTATGATGTGGAAGACCAGGTGTGGCCTGCACTACCCTCCTGGCATTATGTAAGAGAAAGTACAGGTGTGGCCTGCACTATGCCCCCGGCATGGTTGGATAATGTTATGATATGTATATGTAAGAGAAAGACCAGGTGTGGCCTGCACTACGCCCCTAGCACAATTGGACTATGTAGAGGGTTATTGGTGACAAATCCATCCGTAATGTGAATTGTTTGTGATGTGATGCATTTCATGATGGCATATGTTTATAAACAGTTTTTATTGTTCTGCTCACTGGGCTCTTGTAGCTCGCCCTTTTCCCCTAACCCCCAGGTTTGCAGGTTCACGATAGACCAGGAAGTCGTCAAGAGTAAAAGCTATGTATATGTAATAGATTAGTAGTGGACATGATATGTTGTAGCTCACCCTCTTTTGTATATAATCTATATGAAATGTTTTAATGATGAGTTATGTTGAACCAGGCTTGACATATAATATGTTACCCCGCTAGAGCATTTGATGAGAGCTCTAGTGTGGGGTTTTATGTTTACAGTTATGGTGCATGCATAGGTCAAGCTTGGTGTATAAAAAGTTTAAAGTTTTTATGAAATGTTAATCATGTATGGGATTTTATCAGATGTACAGGATGTATAGTAGGCTCGCTACGGGTCTCGGCAACCTTAAGTCGATCTGTATCCTAGCGCCGGTAGCGGTCCGGTTTTCCGGGTCGTTACATCTAAGGGTAGCAGCAACCCAAACTTGGAGATGAGAGGAAAATGATCTCCGGAGGTCTCCAAGGTTTAAAAACTTAGATTCAACTCAAATCTTCAAAAACAAAAGAAAACTCGTGAATTTTCTGAAAGATTTAAAGGAAAAACAACAAGAACCACAAAGGGAGGGCATGGGCCTACCTCTGCCCGAAAATGGAGAGAAAGCTCTCTCATTTTTGGACTGAAGGCCTCTTATAGGTGGCTAGATAAACCACCTTCGAAGGCCGAAAGGGAAGGTCCCACGGCGGCACCACCTTCGGCAGCCGAACTTGAAGGTTCAACGGCCGAACCTGGGGTGTGCTCGAAAAAATTTTCCTTTAAAACTCTTTTCTTTCTTTTAATACAAAACCAAAAATCATTTTATGAAAACCTTATTTTATCCTTCTAAGGAGATTCCAACTTCGAGATTCCAGATTTCAATGGGAATTCCATCGGTAGGTTGGAATTCTGACGCCGGAGTTTAGCCGGGTATTACAACCACCTTCCTGTTGAGTTACAACATAAAGCTTATTGAGTTGTTAAACACTGCAATTTCAACACGAATGAAATAGGTGCACATAGAAGGTTACAATTGCAAGAATTAGAGGAATTGCGATGTGAAGCATATGAAAATTCCAGAATCTACAAAGCAAAAACCAAAGCTTCGCATGAAAGCCTAATCTCCAGGAAACATTTCATTATTGGCCATAAATTTTTACTGTTTGATTCACGATCAAAAATATTTCCAAGCAAATTGAGTCCCGCTGGATAGGTCTCTTTTTTGTTATCAATATTTTCCCTTATAGTGCTGTGGAGATTTGAAGTCTAGACACTAAAAAAGTTTTCAAAGTCAATGGATATCGGTTGAAATCATTTTACGAAGGATTTGAGGTTCAAGTTATTAAAGACATCTAATTGGATAGTCCCTATCCTACGATTGACCAAATCTAGAGTGTCCAGCCCACGATATTAACCCTGGGCACTGATTGGGAGGCAACCTAGTGGTGAAGATTTGCCAACATCTTTAGCTCACATCTCAACCTCTTCTAGTTTTATTGTTTACCTTCAACTGTTTTGCAGGACCCCGAGTAAATCTCTCAACCCCTCTTTATTACCAGCTGATCTTTATTTTTATTTGCACTTTTTACTCTAATTTTATTTTTACTTTCACTTTTCAATAATTTATTTTTCTCTTTGCAGGCCCCACCACTACTGACAGTGCGGTTGTCGAAGCCGGTCAAAAATAACCTTCTTGGTTATCAACAATTTACAACTGCAGATAGTGATGAAGGATCGAATCCACAGAGAATTGATTACCTATTTATTTTTCTTAACAAGACCAATAAAATAAACTGAAACAATGAGATAAACAAAAAATGAGATAAAAACTGAAAGTGGAATCAAACGAGATAAACTGAAATTGGGATAAAAAACTGTCAACAAAATAATAGGGGGGTTTGAGATTGATTGTAGTAAACTAATAATGAGAAAAATAATGGAAAGCAAATAATTAAATAAAAAATAATCAATAATGAGAAAGCTCTAGTTGAAGTATTGGATCCACTTTAGTCGTTGGGATTGATCACAGACACTTTGTTCTTTTGGGTTGATTCAATAGATTAGTTATGGAGATGGAAGACGCTTCTCACCACCATTATCTCTCCTTAGTATTAAATTAATTAGGGAACGTCCTCTAATTAATTACTAATTAACAAATTGCCAAGGAACGTCCTTGGGCCTTAGGCATCAAAACAATTGTCAATTGCATTAAGAAATAGAGAGATCCAATCCTAGCTATCCAAACGTATGGAGATAACGGTAGATCATGCAATTTTCTTGGGTTTTATCCGAAGTGTTCTCATGTAAGAATAATCTGAGCAATTACGGACTTAAATTATTCAAACTAACAAATAATTATTTTGCAATAAAAAATCAACGTAGATCTCAATAACAAAATAATATGAAAATTAAATATGAAATTGCATGAATATTGAATTCCCAAAAATTAAACAATATTTGATCAAGTCTCACAACCCATTAATCAACTAAAGCTTCAACCAATATTCAACTAGATGAAAGAAATCAGCCACTCATGGCCGATTTAAAAACAGAAAAATACAAATAAAAGGAAAAGAGAGAACCGATGGAGCGCAGAGGCTGGCGGAATTGCCGAATGGAAGAGATTGTCTCAAGTCTGGCCGCTTAAAGCTCTTTAAATAGAGCTGGAGAGGTGCACTAATTTGGAAATTGCTTTCACGTGAGTTGATTGGCCGTCCGAGTGCTGGAGTGAAGGTGCTGGCCACATGTGTTGGTGAATTGGAGTGCTGCTTTGTCTTTGTGCTGGAACGGTCCTTCGTGTGCGTGGGCCGCATGATCGTTGAGGAAGAGCACCGGTCCATGGTCCACGTGAAGAGAGTGATGAAGCACGGGCCCACGTTGCAAGTGAAAGGTTCGGGCCATTTGCGCTTGATGTGCGGGAGTGGGCCCGTTGCGTGAATGGTGTGAGCTGTCCAAGCTTTGGTCATGTGCGGATGAATTGATGAAGCTTCGACGGGGCCCATGTGAAGTGCTTTGGTGCTTGGATGTTGATGAAGCGGTCCACGTTGAAGTGATTTTGGTCCACGGTGAATGGTGTGGTCCGTGCAAGTGCCCATGTGCTGAGTGATGAAGACTTTGGCGGCCCATTGTGCGTGAGTTGCTTTGGCGGGCCATTTGCGAGAATGGGACCACGTGCGCGAGAATGAAGTGCTTGAATATTTAGATTTCCAAATATTTTCCTTCTTTAGCTCGTTTTGAATCCAACTTGGCAGGCTTACTCTCTTTTACTCCAAATAAGGCAGTTTTGGGGGGATTTTCTCCAAAATGTCCTTTTACACCATTTTCTGCAAAATAATATTAAAAGCACCAAATTAAGCAGAAATCGTGTAAATATTCATTAATAATATTAATATAAAATGGACTAATTTATGCTCTATCAATCACTGACGATAACATAGTTCGACGGAAAATGGTAGTCACCACTGGACCTAGCCTTTAGCATCTCCTTGGCCTCCCACGACCAGTGCGAGAGTACAACGAAAGCGACAATGAGCAATCAACAACCCACCGCCAATCGAGGAAACCACCACCAATGCCCAGTCGCCATTTGTCCCACCTTCGCCAACCCTTCAGCCTCGACCTCCTGTCACTCTATCACCAACTGCTACACCCAGCACCAGCGATGATAGGATGTCCTTGAAGCCCCTCTCTGCCTTTTCTCCTTGCAGGCAAAAGCATCCTATTGCCAAACCCTTGCCTCAGCGCCTTAACACTAGATGCCATACTCAGACGTGCGACAGTTCCTCTACAAGTAGTTCTTCTACATCCTCTGGTAGTTCCACCACCTCAAACTCTACCAAAGATTTGCCCACATCTCTGCTTCTTGGTGATTCCTCGTGTACCCTAGTCTTCAACAAGCATACTGAGCGCACTAGGTATGATGCTATCTCCTCTCTCCCTTGTATGGTAGGTAAGTCCCTTCATTTTGATACACTCAGTGCATTACGAATTCAGGATGAAGTCTCTGCTTTGATTAGGGGCATTGGGTAGAACATATCTTTTTACCTAGGGTTACCTGCTTTTATTGAGCTTATCTATGAATTTTATTGAACATTTTTCTTTCACAAAACTGTCGTGCGCACCATCAACACACCGAGCATTGTCAATTTCAGACTGTTAGGTGGCCGAAATGGAGGTGTGCTGTGATTGGCTAATCCTGCAAAACAGAGAAAGTAAGGTGGTAGGTGTCCACAGCAGCAACTTCGACATTCAAGTCAGTAATATGGAGAATGAGACGAATATAAAACTTGAAAGTATTTGTATTTGAGAATAACTGACAGTGCGGTTGTCGAAGCCGGTAAAAAATAACCTCTACGGTTATCAACAATTTTACAACTGCATATAGTGGTAAAGGATCGAATCCACAGAGAACTGAATACTTATCTATTTTTTCCAAACAAGATCAATTAGAATCAACTGAAAGCACAATTGAAAGCAAGCATATCAAAAGTAAAGTGCAATAAAGTAAAAAGGGGGGTTTTGAGATTGATTTGACTAACAACTATTGAAAGCAATTAAAATAGCAAGTAATCAAAATAAAAGAGGAAATCAATATGAGAAAGATCTAGTTGAAGATATGGATCCACTTTGGTTGCTTGGGTTGATCATTGAAACTTAGGTTTTCTTGATTAATTTAATAGATTAGTTATGGGGGTAGGAAACGCTTCTCACCACCATATCTCTCCTTATGATTAAATCAATCAAGGAACGTCCTCTAATCAATTACTAATTAAAAATTTGCCAAGGAACGTCCTTGGGCCATAGGCATCAAAACAATTGTCAATTGCATGAAGAAATTGAAAGATCCAATCCTAGCTACTCCAAACGCATGAAGATGATGCTAGATCATACAATTCCTTAGTTTTTTTACACTAAGTGTTCTTAGGTCAGAATATTTCCAGCAATTACGGACTAACAAATATCCCAACTAACAATCAATTAACTTTGCAATCAAGAATCAAGTGGCCAATTTGATCAAAACAACAAAGCAATCTTAGAATTAAGCACACAATTGCATGAATATTGAACTAATCAAAAGCAAACACTTTATGTTCAGATCTTACAACCCTTTAAACAACCTTAGTTTCAATCAATCCTCAACTAGAATTAAGGGTTTCAGCCACTTATGGCTGAACCAAAACAGAAAATAGAAGAAGAGAACAAAGGAATGAGAACCAGCGGCTGAAGGTGGAAGGAGCGGCGGCCAAACTTCCTTGGCCGAATGGGGGTGAAGTCTTCTTAATGAAATCTGCCAGTTCTTGTCTTCATAAGGCCTTTAAATATGTCTTAGGAGGTTGCCTAGGGTTTCTTGAGTGTCCATGCATCTTTTAGAGGTTGCCTAAAGTGCCCTTGGTCTTACATGTGCCTTCTATGTGCATGTGTGAAGTTTGCAAGGACTTTTTGATCTTTTAATTGCTGCCCAAGTGTGTCCAAGAAGTTTCCTTCACATTATTCTTGCCACCCATGCACTAAAGAGGAAGGTGGGGACTCCTTTTGAATTTTGAATGTGCATGGCATGAAGTGGGAAACATGTTAATATGAAAAAAAAAGGGGAGAAAATCAATTTTTGGAAATCATGTTCACGAGGAACATGATTCCTGTGGGCCATGGTGAACGATTCTTGTTCATGATGAACACTTTGGTGCCACAGTAGTGATGGCCAAGTCAGCATGCACTAAGCGAGGTGAGGATGGCCCAAAATGAAGCCTCGTTGTTGTGGGAAAGGGATTGCTGCGATTCGGTGAGACCGAAACGCTTGCTCCTTTTGATTCCGCCAACGATGTAGCTCTCGAAGCTGGCTGAGCTTGCCTTTGGGAAGTGCAAGTGTTGCGCGATCCTTGGTGATGGGTTGTGCTGGCGATGAGCTGTGCCGCGATAGGCATGCGGCAGCTAGGTTTCTTCTGGGTTTCTTCTTGGGAAGAAGATGATGCCCTAAATTATAATTCTGCCCCTGAAAATAAATAATTAATTAAAATAAATAAATAATAATAAATAAATTTGAGAAAATAAATTATTTTCTTTTAGTCTTTAAATCAGATTTAAATGACTATATTTTATTATTTTCTTTTAGTCTTTAAATTAGATTGAAATGACTATATTTTATTGTCATATATTAGTATGAGATACTATGCATTATTGTCTATATATATATGTATGCATATAGGATGCTATAATATATATATGCAAGACAAAATAATTATAAGAAAATAAATTATTTTATTTTAGTCTTTAAATCAGATTTAAATGACTATGTAAAATAATTTTATTTTAATTTTTGTTATTTTGTTATACATTAGTATGAGATACTATGCATGATAGTCTATATATATATATGTATGTATATTGGATGCTATAATATATATATATATATATATATATATATATATATATATATGCAAGACAAAATAGTTAAAATTAAAGTTGAACCCTCACTCTAAAATTTTAAGTTTTAATGCCACCCATATATTAAACACCTATCAAGACTAAGATCACCAAAATGCAGGTTTTGCCAAAGCAAAGTGCATTAGGTTATCCTAGTAAGATAGGATGAGTAATGGTTACTCGTTTATTTAATTTTGGTTGAACTTAATTAGGCTATCAAAACGGTTTTGGGCCTAAGGCATTAGATGGGGTATAACATGCATTTGACATATGATGTCAATACTTCATAATCTAAGAGTTACATTAGATGTAATTGGTAAGGGGTTCTAAATAACTTAATTCTAAGTGTCATGCCAAAGCTGACTTAGAATTAGGTGAAATATGGATCTTAGCCCACTAAAATATTATTATTATTTTGAGGGTTGTATTTTAGTGGGAGATTATTATCACCTCAATATTAATTTACTAAATTGATTATGTTTGCATATTTTGTAGATAATTATGGCTGCTAATAACAATTTCACCTTATCACTGCGATCCATCCTTGAGAAGGATAAACTAAAAGTTAATGGGCCTAAGGGACGAGGCAAGCCTAAATGGCAATCCAAGGCAAAAGTTCCTAAGGAAATAGTTCCTAAGGAAGGAATCTACTTCCATTGCAAGGAACTAGGGCATTGGAAGAGAAATTGCAAACTCTACTTGGATGAGTGCAAGAAGAAGAAGAGTAGTGAGACTACGACTTCAGGTATTTATGTTATAGATATTAATTTATCTATTTCTACTTCATGGGTATTAGATACCGGATGTGGCTCTCACATTTGTACAAATGTGAAGGGTCTCAAAAGGAGTAGAAAACTGAAAAAGGGCGATGTGGACCTACGTGTAGGCAATGGAGCAAGAGTTGCTGCCATAGTTGTAGGGACATATGAACTTGTGTTTCCCAATGGGCTTTTGCTAGTTCTGAACAATTGCTTTTATGTTCCTACTTTGAGTAGGAATATTATTTCAGTTTCTGTTTTGGACGATGAAGGTTTTTCTTTTCTTATTAAGAATAAGAAATGCTCCATTAATAAAGATGATTTGCTTTATTGTATTGCAAATTCATATGATGGCCTTTATGTCCTTGATCTAGATGATTCTAGAGACAACAATATCTATAACATAACTTCTAAGAAAACTAAGCCAAATGAGTTAAACCCAACATATTTATGGCACTGTCGTCTTAGCCTTATAAATGAGAATCGCATATCTAAGCTCCATAAGGATGGTTTATTAGATTCATTTGATTTTGAATCATTTGAAAATTGTGAATCTTGTTTGCTTGGTAAGATGACAAAGGACCCTTTTATTGGACAAGGTCAAAGGGCTTCAGACTTATTGGGCTTAATACATACAGATGTATGTGGCCCACTAAGCATTAGTGCCAGGGGAGGTTATCAGTACTTCATTACATTCACTGATGATTTCAGTAGGTATGGCTATGTCTACCTAATGAAACATAAGCATGAATCTTTTGAAATGTTTAGAACCTTTCAAAATGAAGTACAAAATCAACTTGGTAGAACTATTAAAATGCTTCGATCTGATCGAGGTGGTGAATATTTGAGCCAAGAGTTTGATGAACATCTTAGAAACTGTGGAATTGTTTCACAATTAACTCCTCCAGGAACTCCATAATGGAATGGTGTTTCTGAAAGGAGAAATCGAACTTTATTAGATATGGTTCGATCTATGATGAGTCAAACAAATCTCCCTTTATTATTTTAGGGTTATGCCTTGGAAACAGCTGCATTTATTTTAAACTGAGTACCATCGAAAGCGGTTGAAAAGAAACCATATGAGTTATGGACTGGCAAGATGCCCAATTTGTCTTTCCTTAAGATTTGGGATTGTGAGGTTTATGTGAAACTCCCAGTTTCAGATAAGTTAACTCCAAAATCTATCAAGTGCAATTTTGTGGGGTATCCTAAGGAAACCAAAGGATACTATTTCTATATTCCCTCAGAGAACAAAGTGTTTGTTGCTCGAAATGGTACCTTTTAGAAAAGGAATTCATCTTTCAGAGATTCAGTGGGAGTACAGTGCGACTTGAGGAAACTCAAGCACCACAAGAGAGCATTGAACCGCCAGTAGAACCACTTTCAGTACCACAAACAGTTGTGGAGACTGAAAGGGTGACACAAGTCCCACGCAGATCTGATAGGACACGTCATCAGCCTGAGAGATATGGATTTCTCATGACTGATAGTCGTGATCTTTTGCTCATTGACCAAGATGAGCCTACTACCTATCAAGAGGCTGTGGCAGGTCCAGATTCCGAGAAATGGCTTTTTACCATGAAATCTGAAATGCAATCCATGTATGACAATCAAGTTTGGTCATTAATTGATCCCCCTGAGGGTGTTAAGACCATTGGTTGCAAATGGGTTTTCAAGAAGAAAACTGACATGGATGGAAATGTGCATACCTACAAAGCAAGGCTTGTTGCAAAAGGTTTCAAGCACACTCATGGTATAGACTATGATGAGACCTTTTCGCCAGTAGCAATGCTTAAGTCGGTTAGAATTCTCATTGCCATTGCTACGTACTATGATTATAAAATATGGCAAATGGATGTCAAAACAGCTTTCCTTAATGGAAACTTGCACGAGGATGTGTACATGACACAACCTGAGGGTTTTGTAATCCCTGAGAATTCTGGAAAGATTTGCAAGCTTCAGAGATCTATTTATGGATTTAAGCAAGCTTCTCGGAGTTGGAATCTTCGTTTTGATGAAACAGTCAGGGACTTTGGATTCATCAAGAATGAAGATGAACCTTGTGTTTACAAGATGGTTAGTGGGAGTGCAGTTGTGTTTCTAGTCCTATATGTGGATGACATATTACTCATTGGAAATGATATCCCTACCTTGCAAAAGGTTAAGACTTGGTTAGGGAATTCTTTTTAATGAAGGACTTAGGTGAGGCCGCATATATCCTTGGTATTAAGATCTATAGGGATAGATCCAAGAGGATAATCGGTCTGAGTCAAAGTACTTATATTGACAAAGTGCTGAAAAGGTTCAGCATGCAAGACTCCAAAAGAGGATTCTTGCCCATGTCTCATGGTATTCATCTCAGCAAGAATCAATGTCCTATGACATCTGATGAGCGAGAACGGATGAATAAGATCCCTTATGCTTCTGCTATTGGATCTATCATGTATGCCATGTTATGTACTAGACCAGACGTCTCATATGCCTTGAGCACAAAAAGCAGATATCAGGCAGATCCCGATGAAAGTCACTGGACAGCTGTTAAGAATATCCTAAAGTACCTTAGAAGGACTAAGGATGCATTCCTAGTTTATGGAGGTTTGGAAGACGAGCTGGTTGTAAATGGTTACACAGATGCTAGTTTCCAAACCGACATAGATGACTTCAGATCGCAGTCAGGATTTGTATTCACTTTAAATAGTGGAGCTGTTAGCTGGAAAAGTTCCAAGCAGAGCACTGTAGCAGATTCTACAACAGAAGTTGAGTATATAGCAGTATCAGATGCAGCTAAAGAGGCAGTCTGGTTGAAGAAATTCATCACAGAGTTGGGAGTCGTTCCCAGAATTGCAAATCCTATGGACCTTTATTGTGATAATAATGGTGCCATAGCACAGGCAAAGGAGCCCAGATCTCATCAGAGATCTAAGCACATACTTAGGTGATATCACCTTATTCGAGAGATCATTGATAGAGGAGATATCAAAATATGCAAAGTAGACACAAATGACAACATTGCAGATCCACTGACCAAGCCTCTCTCACAGGTCAAGCATGATCAGTACACTAGGTGTATGGGTATTAGATACTTGTATGATTAGGCCTAGTGCAAGTGGAAGATTGTTAGTGTATATGCCCTCGGCCATTATCTTGGACCTTTTTGTATGTCGTTTTGGTTATTAATAAAAGAGGTTTTTATCATTATTATTTATTTGCATGTTACATAATAATGATTATCATCCCTGGTTACTTATTATTATGTTGATAATAATAAAATATAACTAGTATGATTATTGATTGATAATCATGAGATGATTATATATATGTTGATATAATTCAATAATCATAAATACTTGTTAGAGAACAAAGTATTGGATGGACTCGCATTGAGATCACTACATGGGTGTAATACACGGCTAGACTCCGGTATCGGAATTCCTACCGTCCGGTGGAATCTCGGATGTCGAAAACCTCTAGAAGGGTAAAATCATGTTTTTATAAAATGTTTTAATGTATTTTATGGTTTTAAGCAAGAAAGAAATTGAGTTTTGAATGAAAAAGACTATGGAGGCATTCCCAGGTTCGGCTGCCGAACCTCATGTTCGGCCGCCGAACATTGGATAGTTTAGGGGGGCAAGTTAGGCTTCCGAAAGTAGCAAAGGTTCGGTCGCCGAACCTCATGTTCGGCCGCCGAACTTGCATGAGTTTTGGAGGCACTTTAGGCTGCCGAAAGGTGGTCTGGCCAGCTCCTATATAAGGGCTTCATGGCTGAAACGGGCGAGCTTTCTCCCCATTTTTGGCCAACGGTGAGTCCATGCTCTTCCATGGTCGTTTTTGATGTTTTTCCTCCAATATTTCGAGTTTTAACGAGTTTTATCTGGGTTTGAAGATATTTGAGCAAAAAGAGTGAAGTTGATGACTTGGAGACCAAAGGAGCGAGATCTCCCCCCATCTCCGAGTTGGATCGTCTTCCCTCTCGATCTTCAAGAGGTAAGAGTAGATCCACACTTCTTTTCAAGTTTTAGTTGAGTTTCATGAAGTTTCTTGGGGTAGAAATGCATGTGTAGGTTTATGTTGAGTTTTTGGGTTTATGTTGTGTTTATGGACAATGTGGGTTGTATGTGTATGTTTGATGTGTTTTGGTTGGGGTTTAGATTAGTTTGAGACCACTATGTGCTTGTTGGTTTGAGTTTACATGTTGTAGAATAGGTAAATGCATGATTGAATGGATTGGGAGGCTTTTGTGCATTATGGAGGCTGAGTTCTGCCCTTTGGAAGAACTCAGGTTCGGCAGCCGAAGGGACTTTCGGCCGCCGAACCTGCCTGTGGAGGCCAGCCTTTGGCTGCCGAACCCTGCCCCCGAAAGTAGACTTTCGGCTCTGGAAGGGAGTTTCAGCCGCCGAAGGTGCCGTCGAACATGCATGAGTTTCGTCTCTGGAGGGAACCTTCGGCCGCCGAAAGTGCCGCCGAAGGTGCATGACTTTCGGCTCTTGAGGGACTTTCGGCCACCGAACCTGCCACCAAAAGTGCCCTGTTCAGCCCTCCTTTGCATGATTTCTATGATTGTTTTAAGGTGTTTTAGGGGGTTTGTGGGGAGTATTTCAGAGTCATGTTCAGGTATGTTTGGTCCCTCATTTGAGTCCACCTGTGTAGGTTCAGACCCGAGGAACCGAGGACCCCAGCAGTGAGTCAGCTGCTTCAGTGTCTTGTCAGAGCTAACCTAAGGTGAGTGGAATAACTCTTTATGCTTTAAAGTAAATAAATCAATTTTTAGCATGATTCACACATCATGAATGCCATGAGATATATTAGGGTGCTTGCATTAGAATTCACAAATATGTTGCATTGCGTAATATGTTGATGATGTGGATGAATGTTGGATGATCCTTTGGCCCTCACTATGATATGATATGTTATGAGATGGTAATGATACGGTGAAAGACCAGTGAGGCCCATTCTACGCCCTTGGCACTATGTAAGAGAAAGACCAGTGAGGCCCATTCTACGCCCCTCGCATTAATGGAATGTTATGTTATGTTATGCTATGTAAGAGAAAGACCAGTGAGGCCCATTCTACGCCCCTGGCACTATTGGAATGTGTAGAGGGCTATAGGTGATAAATTCATCCTTGATGTGATTTGTTTGTGATGTGATGCATTCCATGATATCATATGTTTTAAATATAATGTTTTATTATTCTGCTCACTGGGCTCTAGTAGCTCACCCCACTCCCTTAATCCCCCAGGTTTGCAGGTACGGAATAGACCAGGAGGTCAGCTAGAGTAAAGTCATGGTCATGTAATAGCTAGTGGTGGACATGATAAATATTGAAATGTAATGTTTAGTACAGTAATGTAATGAATAGTATTAAACAGTTATGTAATGTAATGGTGTTATTGAGGATAGAATTGTGCTTGACCCTAGTATGTTTTTAATCCCTTTTTAGTACATGATTTTAATGATGTTTATGTAAACCAAACTTAATACATGTTATGTTACCCCATTGGAGCATTGATGAGGACTCCAAGGTGGGGTTGATGTTTATATTTATGAGTTGTGCATGCACAGGTTAAGTTTGGAAATGAATGAGAAAGTTCAAAATTTTTATGTAATTGTTGATCATGTATGGGATTAAATAGGTTTACAGGAGGTATGTCAGGCTTGCTACGGGTTTCGGCGGCCTTATGTCGATCTGGATCCTAGCGCCGGTAGCGGTCTGGATTCCGGGTCGTTACAGATTGGTATCAGAGCCCTAGGTTCATATGGTCGGACCTAGAGTGTCGGGCTCATAGATGTTCTAGAAGGGCAAGCACAATAGGAAAATCATGTCCACTAGGATAGGATGTAGAGTCCTGTCTTGAATGATGATGTGAAATGCCATGATTTTATGCATGTGCATTAATGATATGTGATGTATATGATGCGGGTTCATGTGTTTTCACATGAACCATTTGATGCTAATGTTTATGTGATGGGTGTTATTTTTCAGTAAGCAAGATGAGAGGAACTCGTCGATCTGTACGATTGACTGGAGTACCACCCAAGGACGAGGGCACGGATGCCCGTCCTCCTACATTGCCTAGGGCAATGTCCTGCAGGTCTAGCAAGGAGAGAACGTCAAGGGACCCTAGGAGGTCTTTTGATGTGAGCAGAAGAGGAACAGTGCAAGGAGGAATGTCAGAAGATATGGGGGATGAAATGGATGTGGATCAGAGGAGGGATGGCAGTCTTGGAGTGAGTATGTCGGAAGAGGGCATGGGAGAGTCCCAAGGAGGCACTCAGGCCTCGGGATTTGTTCAGCCACCCCAGTACCCACCCTTTTCTCAGAATCCCGGGTATTCGATGGGAGGTACATCGGATTACCCCAGCTTTAGCCCTTACCACTCTCATATGCCATACCCACCTTTCTACCCACCATGCCCACAGTACCCTATGTACCCACCCCCATCTTTCTACTCAGGTACAGCAAACCCTAACCCAGGGGATGTTGCACCTCCTCCACCACCAGGGGAACCTACTATCCCAGAAACCGATGTACCTAAGCCTAGCTCATCTGGAGGGAGCAAGGTCAAGATGACCGATTACATGAAGTTGGGTGCTCCCCAGTATGAAACAGGTGATGACCCATTTGAGTACCTTGGGAGGGTCAAGATGATTACAGATGAGATAGGAGCTAATGACAGTAGAGCCATTCAGATGGCTGGGTTCACACTAAAATGCAAGAAGGCTCGAGAGTGGTTTAAGAACTATGTGAACCCGAGGTTGGATAGCCTATCATGGGAGGAGTTTGCAAACGAGTTTGCAGGATGGGCTTTCCCTGACAGTTCAAGGGAGTTGAAGATGATTGAATTTGAGCAGTTGAGGCAGACGGATGAGATGAGTGTGGATGAGTATACAGATAGGTTTCTGGAGCTATTACCGTTTGCCGGGCAAAATCTGGACACAGATCAGAATAAGTCAAGGAGGTATATCATGAGGCTCCATTCCAGGTATTCCTCCTTGATCCAGTCAGCAGAGAGGGAGAGTTTCCATGCCATAGTGGATATGGCTCGGAGAATGGAGGCTAGTGCAATCATCGAAGGGAAAGTCAAGCAGTCAGTAGCACAGCCTTTTGGTTCCAAGACCCCAGGTGGGGGAAGATTAGACCCTTCTTCTCTGAGTTCAGGCAGTAAGAGGTGGAACAATACCACCAAGAAGTTAAAGAAGAACAAGTTCTGGAATAAGATCAAGTCAAGTCTGGGATTAGGAAGTGGCTCGAGCTCAGGTGCAGATAATGCAGTATGTGAGAAGTGTGGGAAGCCACACAAAGGAGTATGTCGGTTTGGGACGACAACCTACTTCAGATGTGGCAGGAGGGACACATGGCATGGGAGTGTCCTAGAGCAGCTTTTGTGGCACAGTCCCAGCAGACAGCTTCTGGTAGTGTAGCTCAGCCAGCAGCTCCAGCCGCGACTCAGGCTAGTGGCAGAGGCAGAGGGAGAGGAGCAGCCTCTTCTTCAGCGGGTTTCAGGGGTGAAGGTCCATCAGCTCCAGCACGGATCTTCACCATGACACAGTAGGAGGCAAATGCATCAAACACAATGGTGTCGTTAATCTCATCATTGGTTGTTCTGATGTTTATGCCTTAATGGACCCTGGTGCATCACATTCTTTTATTGCTCCGAGGGCCGTTGAAAGGTTGGGGTTGATGGTCTCTGGGTTAGAGTGTCCCCTATGGGTCAGTGGACCCAAGTGTGACCCGTCAGTGGCAGAGTCAGTCTGCCAGTGTAGTTCAGTTTTTGTTGAGGGAAGATGCCTTTCTGCCGACCTTGTGGTTCTAGATTTGACAGATTTTGACGTCATTCTAGGTATGGATTGGCTATCTACCCATGGTGCTACCTTAGACTGCAGAGACAAGGTAGTCAGGTTCAGATGTCAGGATGGGTCAGAGGTTGTCTTCAGAGGAGACCGAAGGGGTACACCTAGAGGTTTGATATCAGCCCTACAGGCTCGTAGGCTGCTCAGGAGGGGTTGTCAGGGTTTTCTAGCTCATGTGAGAGAGCTGGATAGTCATGTCAGAGAGCCCGCCTCAGTGCCAGTGGTCAGAGAGTTCTTAGATGTTTTTCCAGACGAGCTGCCAGGTTTACCACCTGCTAGGGAGATAGAGTTTGAAATTGAGTTGATGCCTGGAACCAGACCGATCTCTATCCCTCCCTACAGGATGGCACCAGCAGAACTGAAGGAGCTTAAGGAGCAGTTGCAAGAGCTGGTAGATAAAGGCTTCATCCGACTGAGTACCTCGCCTTGGGGTGCTCCAGTGCTTTTTGTGAAGAAGAAGGATGGATCCCTTAGACTTTGTATCGACTACAGGCAGTTGAACAAAGTCACTACCAAGAATAAGTACCCGTTGCCAAGGATCGACGATCTATTCGACCAGCTAGCAGGAGCGGGTTGTTTCTCCAAGATAGATCTGAGATCCGGGTACCATCAGCTGAGGATAAGGGAAGAGGAGGTGCCGAAGACGGCATTCAGAACCAGATATGGGCACTATGAGTTTCTTGTGATGCCGTTCGGGTTAACCAATGCCCCTGCAGCATTCATGGATCTCATGAACAGAGTTTTCAGTCAGTACCTGGATCACTTTTTTATTGTCTTCATAGATGATATCTTAGTGTATTCCAGGAATGCAGAGGAGCATGCCCATCATCTGAGGATAGTCTTGCAGACCTTGAGGGAACATGGCTTGTATGCCAAGTTCTCCAAGTGTGAGTTCTGGCTGAGGAGCATTTCATTCTTGGGGCATGTTGTGTCATAAAATGGAATAGAGGTGGACCCCAAGAAGGTGGAAGCCGTAGCTAACTGGCCTAGACCCACTACAGTGACAGAGATCAAAAGCTTCTTGGGTTTGGCAGGTTACTACAGGAGGATCGTTCAGGACTTCTCCAAGATCGCAGCTGTCATACCCGGCAGATTCAGACATCGGAATTTCTACCGTCCGGTGGAATTCGAGGATGTCAGAGGTTTCTAGAAGGGTAAGAGAAAGGTTTTCTAAAATATTTTTAAGTATTTTAAAGGTTTAGAATGATTGAGTTTGGAAGAGAAAAGGCTTTGGGGACAAAGGCCAGGTTCGGCCGCCGAAGGTAAGTTCGGCCGCCGAAAGTGCCCAATGTTCGGCCCCCGAAGGTTATGTTCGGCCCCCGAAAGTTGCATGGTTTTGCATGCAGTTTCGGCAGCCGAAGCTGAGGTGGTCGGTTAGTTGTGCACGCTCCTCAGTCCGTGGTTTGGCCAGGTGTTCACCTCCAGATCATGACCAGAGGTTAGGCCACGTCTCCCTTGACTCATCTGCAAGCTTTTATCAGCTCGTGCAGAGGGTTGAGTGTGTTTCAAAGCGTTTTGAAGGGTTGGAGAGAAAAGAGAGGTTTTGGTGGTTTGAAGCTTGTGAAGGGGATTTGCTGAGTTCAAGTTGTTCCTCTTCTAGTTTCAGGAGGTAAGAGAGTTGTTCCTCTTCTTGTTTTATTGGTTTTAACAGTCTTTACAGAGGATAAGGGTAGAGTTGCTTATATAGGTTGTTTTAGTGTTTTCATGGTTTATACATGATTAGGTGTAGTTTTGATGTTTTAATGGTGTAAGCATGTTATGTGTATTGTTTTGTTGGGTTTAAGTAGTTTGACGCTCCTTTCTGCTTGTTGAAGTGTTTATGCATGTTTTAGAGGGGTTAACTGCATGCATTGAGGGCTGAGCAGGTGCTGGAGGGACTGGCAGGCGTCCTTGTGCACGAAACTGAGTTCTGGATGACCTCAGGTTCGGCCGCCGAAAGTCCAAGTTAGGCCGCCGAACATGCCTGACTTTCATCTCTGGAGGAGACATTCGGCCGCCGAAGGTGCTGCCGAAGGTGCCCTGTCCAGCCTTCCTTTGCTTGTTTTGCATGCATGTTTTGAGGTGTTCTAGAGGGGTTTTGGGGAATTGTTTTATCAGTTGCATAGAGTATGTGTGGTGCCTCATTTGCGTCCTCCATTGTAGGATTGGACCTGAGGAACCGAGGTGTTTAGCAGTCGTAGCTATTGCAGAGTTAGAGGTAGCCCAGAGTTAGCCAAGCAGTGGCTACAGGTGAGTGGAACTAAACTTCCTATCTTATTTGAGAAATGACACGATTCTAGCATGATCCATGCATCATACACTGCCATGTTATATCTTAGGTTGTGTTGCATTAGAATTCACGAATATGATGCATTGCATAAGATGTTGTTCCTGTGGATGAATGTTGGATGATCCTTAGCCCATGACAGAGAGCAGATACAGAGTGATGGCATGAGATAGCCATACCAGGTCGCCCCTGGATAGGCCAGGTCGCTCCTGGTACTATAGTCAGAGCACAGAGCAGAGTTAAGAGAAGACCAGGTGATGACATCGTCTCCCTGGCACAGTTGGTCATGTTATGATATCAGAGCAGAGATAAGAGTAGACCAGGTGATGACATCGTCTCCCTGGCACAGTTGGTCAGATTATCACATGTAGTTGAGGGCTATTGGTGACAAGTTCATCCTTGAGATGATATGTTTGTGATGTGATGCATTTCATGAGAGCATGTAATGAATGAACTGTTTTTATTGTTCCTCCTCAGTGGGCTCTATAGCTCATCCCACTCCCTAACCCCCAGTTTTGCAGGTCCTGAGATAGTTATGGGAAATCAAAGTCAGCAAGAGTATAGAGGAAAGTTGTGCTTGAATGTATGCTGTAATAGTGTAGTGGACATGATGTAATTAAAAGATTAACTGCCATGTAATGTATAGATCTGTACTGTCATATACGGATAGACTTGTGCTTTCCCTAGTGTTTTTGCTGTTGTGTAGTGTATGCTTAATCCCCTGTACATGAATCCTGTTTTACGTTTCTTGATGAGAAATGTGTGAGTTAGGCTTAATGTATGGCTTCGATGAGATACCAGTGGAATGTGTTACAGATTAAAAGGGTTTCATTCCCATGACCCACAGCAGATAGTAGTCCCTGGTATAGGCCCTGAGGGCCATTTCAGATTGACATATCTGAGTAGCAGCAGTTAAGCCTACAGAGTTTTACAGGATTGTTGAGTCTATTTGTATCATGTCTGGGATTTATCAGGTACACAGAGAGTATAGTTGGCTTGCTACGGGTCCCGGCGGCCTTAAGCCAATCTGGATCCTAGTGCCAGTGATGGGTCGGACCGTTACTGAGGGGTACCGGTTTCCGGGTCGTTACAGATTGGTATCAGAGCATAGGGCCTCAAGAGTACGGTGTGTTGAGATATCCCACATCGGAAAGAGGTGTTGTCTTGTATAGGAAGGGAAGCACAATAAGTTAAAATCATGTCCACTAGGATAGGATATGGAGTCCTCTCTTGCATGCTGATGTGGAATGCCATGATGAGTTGCATGTGCATTATTGATATGTTCTTTATATGTGTTGTGGATTCATGTATTCTCACATGGATCATTTGCTGATATGTTTGTGTGATGTTGTGCTTTTCAGAGGCAGGATGAGAGGAACTCGTCGATCTGCTAGATTGACTGGAGCTCCGCCGGAGGATGAGGACATGGATGCCCATCTCCCTGTTCTGCAAAGGGCAACATCAGATAGTTTAAGCAGAGAAGGTACATCAAGGGACCCTAGAAGGTCTGTTGATGAGAGTAGAAGGGGAGTCGTTCAGAGTGGTATGTCAGGGTGTATGAGAGAAATAGAGGAGGATGAGCAGAGTAGAGATGGTAGCTTGGGCAAGAGTAGGTTGGGAGGAGATATGGGTGAGTCCCAAGGAGGCACTCAGACCTCGAGATTTGTTCCACCTCAGTATCCACCCTACCAGTGGGGGGCAGAGTACCCGATGAGAAGTACATCAGAGTTGCCTAGGTATAACCCATATCCCACCTTTATGCCCTATCCTTCCTTTTACCCGCCATATCCACCGTCATATCCACAGTATACCATGTTACCACCCTTCTTTTGTTACCCAGGGTCAGTAAACCCTAACCCAAGGCCTGTTGCCTTTCCTCCACCACCAAGAGAACCAGTAGCCCCAATTGTCCAAACACCCAAGCCTAGTTCACCTGGGGAAAGTATGGTGCAGATGACAGCTTATTTGAGGTTGGATGTTCCCAAATTTGAGACTGGTGATGACCCTATTGAGTATCTTAGACTGGTCAAGATGATAACGGATGAGTTGGGAGCCAGTGAGAGTAGAGCCATTCAGATGGCAGGGAGCACATTGAATTGTGAGAAGGCAAGGGAATGGTTCACCCAGTATGTGGACCCGAGGGTAGAAAGCTTATCCTGGGGGCAGTTTACTACAGAGTTTGCAGGATGGGCTTGTCCAGATAGCTTAAGGGAGCGTAAAGAGAGTGAATGTGAGCAGCCAGGGCAGACAGAAAACATGAGTATAGAACATGACCCAGAGAATAGTGACCGTTTCCCTTTGGGTGAGGCTGCTGCAAGGAATAAAAAGAAAGTGAGAGGCCTGAAAGGGTCAAAGAAAAGAGAGTTCTGGAATAGGGTAAAGTTTGGCATGGGTTTTTGCGAGGGTTCGAGTTCTGGTTGGGATAGCTCTAGATGTGCTAAGTGCGGTAGGAGGCACAAAGGAGTCTGTCGGGCTGGGACAACAGCATGTTTCAGGTGCGGACAGGAGGGGCTCATGGCACGAGAGTGTCCCATTATGACCGTATCCGTACAGTTCCCGCAGACACCCTCAGATAATAGAAGTCCACCAGAAGCTCCAACCTCAGTACAGGGCAGAGGGAGAGAAAGAGGGGTAGTCCCTTCGTCAGGACGTTCCTTAAGTGAAAGTCCGTTAGTTCCGGCTCGGATTTTCACCCAGGATCAGCCAGAGATAGACACACGGAACACAGTGGTGCCAGGTAAGCTCACTTTTGAGTGTTCTGATGTGTATAGATTATCAGTTGATGTGAAAATAGTAAAGTGGAATAGAGTTAGATGTTCAGAGACAAAAGGTCAGTGAGTCGTGAAAGGTTAGTCAGCCAGGAAAAGCTCGAGAGCTATAGCCGTGGATTTGAAATCCAGGTAGAGAGAGATCTCTCATCTCTGAGTGTAGACCTCAAGTAAAGAAATAAGGTAGAGAATAGCGTAAGAAAGTGAAGAGTAAGAAAAAGAATAAAAGTAAGGAAGAGAAAAGTAAGCAAAGAAAAGAGTAAATGAGATAATATAGAGCAGAGAAAGAATAGAATAGAATAAAGGTAAAGTACGAAAGTGTAGAAGGAGAGTTCAGTTTGGTCTGGGATTAGATGGCGATGAGCTCTGGTTCAGATAGTTCTGGATGCGTGAGGTGTGGAGTGTACACGAAAGTAGTCTGTTGGTATGGGACTACGGCATGTATAGATGCGAGCAGGAAGGACTCATGTTATGTAAGTGTCCTACTGCGGCCCTGATTGGCACAGTCCCAGCCGATGACTTCTAGTAGTGTAACTCAGCCTGTAGCTCTAGCCAGGGTTCAGGACAGTGGTTGAGACAGGAGGAGAGAGTTCTCCTAGTCTTTGGTCGGTTCCCGAGGGAAGATTCGTTAGCTTTAGTTTGGATCTTCATCCTGACTCAGTAGGAGGCTAACACATCGAACACGGTGACGTCAGATACGTTCACTTGAGTGTTCAGATGTGTAGGTTATCGTGGACCCTGATGTTTCTTTCCCTGTTGTCTTGAGAGCCGTAGATAGAGGGGGGTTGATAACTTCTGGGCTTAGACAGTTTCTTTGGGTTGATAGACCCGAGTGTGATCCATCTGTGGCAGAGTCAGTCTGTCGATTCAGGTCAGAGTTTGGTGCGAGTAGTGGATGCAATCCAGCTGACCTTATGGTTCTAGAGTTGACTAGTGATGTCAATCTAGGGCGGATTGGCTAGCTACTCGAGGTACTACCTAAGTCTGCAACGACAGGTAGGAGAGTTTAGAGGTCAGAGGCTCGGATGGATCAGAGTTAGTCCTTAGAGGGGACAGTATAGCATACCCAGAAGGTTGATATCAGCCCTACAGACTCGTGAATTCTTTAGGCAGGGTAATCAGGGGTTTTCTTGCTCTTGTTTGAGAGCAGAATAGCCAGGTCAGGGAACCAGCCTCAGTACGCATAGACAGAAAAAGAGATAGAGAGTTATATGTGTTATCCCAAACAAGCTAGCAGGATTACCAATAGAGTCTGGACGTTAAATGAGGATGGAGACTAGACTCACGATGTTGTAAGAACGAGAAAAGCAGTTGCATAAGTGGGAAGATAGTAGAGCAGTGTGAACTTGGTAGCGACGGATTCTATCCGACTTAGTACTACACACCCTGGAATGTACCAGTGTCGGTGTAAGAACGGAAGGAGGAAACCTTGAGACGTTGTCATAACTGTGAGTTGTACAAGGTCATTACCAAGGACAGGTTTTCCCACGCAGGCTTAATGATCTGTGGAGACAGCTAGTAAGAGCTGATTATCCTCCACGATGGATCTAAGAGGTGGGACCTAGATGTTGAGAATGAGAGAGCGAGTTAACGAAAAAAGCCAGGACAGTAAAGAAGAAGAAAGGCGGGCAAGGATCAGAGTGCGCAGCAAAAGCGTAGAATAGTTCAGAAACATAGAGAAGCATGCCCAGTATCTACTAAGTGTTGTAGATAAGAGAACACGGCATAGAGGCCAAGTTCTGTAATATGAATTCGATTTCAGGGCATGTCTGTATGACTTGTGAAGTGTCACAATACGATTTCTACAGTACGTAGAGAGTTGAAGCTAGGCATCTAGCATTTCCTTAGAGTTATTGCTCCTCTGATCGGGTTGAGTAAAAAGAAGCAAAGGTGAGTGTAACCAGAGTAATGTGAATAGAGCTGAGAAAAGGTAAAAAGAAAGGAAAGTCAGTAGGTAGCAAAGAGAGTCAAATGGACTGTGTACAGACAGGAGTGATCAGTAATCAGTGTAGAGTGTGAACACAGATTAAGTAGTTAAGGGTCAACAGAGTTAGGAAGTATAGATAACCCGAAAGGGTTTCCGTCAGTAATCTCTGTGTCTCTTGCAGAGGAAGGTGTTAGGCTTTCCTTACTTGCTTATTTGCATGTGTGTTTATTGTGTGAACATTCGAGGACGAATGTACTTAAGGGGGGAAGAATGTCATACCCGGCAGATTCAGACATCGGAATTTCTACCGTCCGGTGGAATTCGAGGATGTCAGAGGTTTCTAGAAGGGTAAGAGAAAGGTTTTCTAAAATATTTTTAAGTATTTTAAAGGTTTAGAATGATTGAGTTTGGAAGAGAAAAGGCTTTGGGGACAAAGGCCAGGTTCGGCCGCCGAAGGTAAGTTCGGCCGCCGAAAGTGCCCAATGTTCGGCCCCCGAAAGTTGCATGGTTTTGCATGCAGTTTCGGCAGCCGAAGCTGAGGTGGTCGGTTAGTTGTGCACGCTCCTCAGTCCGTGGTTTGGCCAGGTGTTCACCTCCAGATCATGACCAGAGGTTAGGCCACGTCTCCCTTGACTCATCTGCAAGCTTTTATCAGCTCGTGCAGAGGGTTGAGTGTGTTTCAAAGCGTTTTGAAGGGTTGGAGAGAAAAGAGAGGTTTTGGTGGTTTGAAGCTTGTGAAGGGGATTTGCTGAGTTCAAGTTGTTCCTCTTCTAGTTTCAGGAGGTAAGAGAGTTGTTCCTCTTCTTGTTTTATTGGTTTTAACAGTCTTTACAGAGGATAAGGGTAGAGTTGCTTATATAGGTTGTTTTAGTGTTTTCATGGTTTATACATGATTAGGTGTAGTTTTGATGTTTTAATGGTGTAAGCATGTTATGTGTATTGTTTTGTTGGGTTTAAGTAGTTTGACGCTCCTTTCTGCTTGTTGAAGTGTTTATGCATGTTTTAGAGGGGTTAACTGCATGCATTGAGGGCTGAGCAGGTGCTGGAGGGACTGGCAGGCGTCCTTGTGCACGAAACTGAGTTCTGGATGACCTCAGGTTCGGCCGCCGAAAGTCCAAGTTAGGCCGCCGAACATGCCTGACTTTCGTCTCTGGAGGAGACATTCGGCCGCCGAAGGTGCTGCCGAAGGTGCCCTGTCCAGCCTTCCTTTGCTTGTTTTGCATGCATGTTTTGAGGTGTTCTAGAGGGGTTTTGGGGAATTGTTTTATCAGTTGCATAGAGTATGTGTGGTGCCTCATTTGCGTCCTCCATTGTAGGATTGGACCCGAGGAACCGAGGTGTTTAGCAGTCGTAGCTATTGCAGAGTTAGAGGTAGCCCAGAGTTAGCCAAGCAGTGGCTACAGGTGAGTGGAACTAAACTTCCTATCTTATTTGAGAAATGACACGATTCTAGCATGATCCATGCATCATACACTGCCATGTTATATCTTAGGTTGTGTTGCATTAGAATTCACGAATATGATGCATTGCATAAGATGTTGTTCCTGTGGATGAATGTTGGATGATCCTTAGCCCATGACAGAGAGCAGATACAGAGTGATGGCATGAGATAGCCATACCAGGTCGCCCCTGGATAGGCCAGGTCGCTCCTGGTACTATAGTCAGAGCACAGAGCAGAGTTAAGAGAAGACCAGGTGATGACATCGTCTCCCTGGCACAGTTGGTCATGTTATGATATCAGAGCAGAGATAAGAGTAGACCAGGTGATGACATCGTCTCCCTGGCACAGTTGGTCAGATTATCACATGTAGTTGAGGGCTATTGGTGACAAGTTCATCCTTGAGATGATATGTTTGTGATGTGATGCATTTCATGAGAGCATGTAATGAATGAACTGTTTTTATTGTTCCTCCTCAGTGGGCTCTATAGCTCATCCCACTCCCTTACCCCCAGTTTTGCAGGTCCTGAGATAGCTATGGGAAATCAAAGTCAGCAAGAGTATAGAGGAAAGTTGTGCTTGAATGTATGCTGTAATAGTGTAGTGGACATGATGTAATTAAAAGATTAACTGCCATGTAATGTATAGATCTGTACTGTCATATACGGATAGACTTGTGCTTTCCCTAGTGTTTTTGCTGTTGTGTAGTGTATGCTTAATCCCCTGTACATGAATCCTGTTTTACGTTTCTTGATGAGAAATGTGTGAGTTAGGCTTAATGTATGGCTTCGATGAGATACCAGTGGAATGTGTTACAGATTAAAAGGGTTTCATTCCCATGACCCACAGCAGATAGTAGTCCCTGGTATAGGCCCTGAGGGCCATTTCAGATTGACATATCTGAGTAGCAGCAGTTAAGCCTACAGAGTTTTACAGGATTGTTGAGTCTATTTGTATCATGTCTGGGATTTATCAGGTACACAGAGAGTATAGTTGGCTTGCTACGGGTCCCGGCGGCCTTAAGCCAATCTGGATCCTAGTGCCAGTGATGGGTCGGACCGTTACTGAGGGGTACCGGTTTCCGGGTCGTTACAGATTGGTATCAGAGCATAGGGCCTCAAGAGTACGGTGTGTTGAGATATCCCACATCGGAAAGAGGTGTTGTCTTGTATAGGAAGGGAAGCACAATAAGTTAAAATCATGTCCACTAGGATAGGATATGGAGTCCTGTCTTGTATGCTGATGTGGAATGCCATGATGAGTTGCATGTGCATTATTGATATGTTCTTTATATGTGTTGTGGATTCATGTATTCTCACATGGATCATTTGCTGATATGTTTGTGTGATGTTGTGCTTTTCAGAGGCAGGATGAGAGGAACTCGTCGATCTGCTAGATTGACTGGAGCTCCGCCGGAGGATGAGGACATGGATGCCCATCTCCCTGTTCTGCAAAGGGCAACATCAGATAGTTTAAGCAGAGAAGGTACATCAAGGGACCCTAGAAGGTCTGTTGATGAGAGTAGAAGGGGAGTCGTTCAGAGTGGTATGTCAGGGTGTATGAGAGAAATAGAGGAGGATGAGCAGAGTAGAGATGGTAGCTTGGGCAAGAGTAGGTTGGGAGGAGATATGGGTGAGTCCCAAGGAGGCACTCAGACCTCGAGATTTGTTCCACCTCAGTATCCACCCTACCAGTGGGGGGCAGAGTACCCGATGAGAAGTACATCAGAGTTGCCTAGGTATAACCCATATCCCACCTTTATGCCCTATCCTTCCTTTTACCCGCCATATCCACCGTCATATCCACAGTATACCATGTTACCACCCTTCTTTTGTTACCCAGGGTCAGTAAACCCTAACCCAAGGCCTGTTGCCTTTCCTCCACCACCAGGAGAACCAGTAGCCCCAATTGTCCAAACACCCAAGCCTAGTTCACCTGGGGAAAGTATGGTGCAGATGACAGCTTATTTGAGGTTGGATGTTCCCAAATTTGAGACTGGTTTCCATGTCGTTACAGCAGCTCCCATGACCAGACTGACTAAGAAGAACCAAAGGTTTGTGTGGACCAACCAATGTGAATAGAGCTTTCAAGAGCTAAAGAAAAGGTTGACTTCAGCACCGGTGTTAGCTCTGCCGACTAGTAATGAAGACTTCACAGTGTATTGTGATGCGTCCCGTGTGGGACTGGGTTGTGTGCTGATGCAGAATGAAAGGGTGATTGCTTATACTTCTAGGCAGCTGAAGAAGCACGAGTTGAATTACCCTACACATGACCTAGAAATGGCAGCTGTAATCTTTGCACTCAAGATGTGGAGGCATTACCTTTATGGGGTAAAATGTGAGATCTTCACAGATCATAAGAGCTTGCAGTACATCTTGAGTCAGAGAGAGTTGAATTTGAAGCAAAGAAGATGGGTGGAACTGCTTAGTGACTATGATTGCAAGATCCAGTACCATCCAGGTAAGGCGAATGTTGTGGCAGATGCCTTAAGCCGGAAATCACTTGGCAGTTTGTCCCATATTTCAGCAGAGAGGAGGCCAGTGGTGAAGCAGTTCTTCGAGCTCGTTAATGAAGGTTTGCAGTTGGAGTTGTCTGGTACAGGTGCTTTGATAGCCCAGATGAGAGTGGCACCCGTGTTTCTGGAATAGGTGGCTCAGAAACAGCACGAGGACCCAGAATTAGTGAAGATTGCCAGCACTGTTCAGTCAGGCAAGAATGAAGAGTTCAGGTTTGACAGCAAGGGGATCCTCTGCTATGGGAATAGATTGTGTGTACCAGATGACGTGGGTCTAAAGGGAGACATTATGAGGGAAGCTCATAATGCCATGTACAGTGTTCACCCTGGAGCCACCAAAATGTATCAAGATCTGAAGAGAGTGTATTGGTGGCTAGCTATGAAGAGAGAAGTGGCACAGTTTGTGTCAGCCTGCGAAATATGTCAGAAGGTGAAGCTGGAACATCAGAAGCCGGCTGGAATGCTTAACCCACTGTCGATTCCAGAGTGGAAATGGGAGAATATAGCTATGGACTTCGTGGTGGGGTTACCGGCAACATCCAACAGATTGGACTCCATATGGGTGATTGTGGACAGACTGACCAAATCTGCTCACTTCATCCCTGTCAGGAGTGGCTATTCTATGGACAAATTGGCGCAGGTGTATGTTGATGAGGTTGTCAGGTTACATGGGGTTCCTGTTTCAATAGTGTCTGATAGGGGGCCCCAGTTCACCTCCAGGTTTTGGCGGAGTCTGCAGAACGCCATGGGTACCAGGTTGAATTTCAGCACTGCTTTCCATCCTCAGACTGACGGACAGTCAGAGAGGACCATCCAGACAATAGAAGATATGCTCAGAATGTGTGTGCTAGATTTTGGCAGTTTTTGGAGGCAGCATCTACCTTTGGTGGAGTTTGCCTACAATAACAGCTATCATGCTAGCATAGGGATGGCTCCATATGAAGCTTTATATGGAAGGAAGTGCAGGTCGCTTGTCTATTGGGAAGAAGTTGGAGAAAGGGCCTTGGCAGGGCCTGAGCTAGTAGAGATCACCAGCAGGGTGGTGCCCATAATCAGAGAAAGAATCAAGACTGCTGTAAGCAGGCAAAAGAGTTATGCAGATATCCGCAGAAGGCAAGTAGAGTTTCAGGAGGGGGATTTGGTGTTGCTCAAGGTGTCTCCAATGAAAGGGGTGATTCGGTTCGGGAAGAAAGGTAAGCTGGCTCCACGGTACATTGGACCCTTTGAAATCTTGCAAAAGATTGGAAATGTATCGTATAAGCTGGATTTACCTGCTTCAATGGAAAGAATCCATCCGGTTTTCCATGTTTCTACGTTGAGGAAATTCGTGTCAGATCCGGGCAAGGTTCTTAGTGAACCTGATGTGGAGATCCAAGAAGATCTCACTTATGTTGAGCAGCCAGTGCTGATTATAGACACCCAAATCAGAAAGCTAAGGAACAAGGAAATCCCGATGGTGAAAGTCCTTTGGAATCACCACAACATCGAGGAATGTACCTGGGAGACACGGGAGTCCATGCTCCAGCAATATCCTCATCTCTTCTAAGGTGAGCGTTTTGTGTTTTTGTTGTGTGTTTGGTGTGTATGTTCATGTTTATGCCATGCTATATTTGTTTGGTGAACATTCGGGGATGAATGTTCTTAAGGGGGGAAGAATGTAATACCCGGCTAGACTCCGGTATCGGAATTCCTACCGTCCGGTGGAATCTCAGATATTGGAAACCTCTAGAAGGGTAAAATCATATTTTTATAAAATGTTTTAATGTATTTTATGGTTTTAAGCAAGAAAGAAATTGAGTTTTGAATGAAAAAGACTATGGAGGCATTCCCAGGTTCGGCTGCCGAACCTCATGTTCGGCCGCCGAACATTGGATAGTTTAGGGGGGCAAGTTAGGCTTCCGAAAGTAGCAAAGGTTCGATCGCCGAACCTCATGTTCGGTCGCCGAACCTCATGTTCGGCCGCCGAACTTGCATGAGTTTTGGAGGCACTTTAGGCTGCCGAAGGGTGGTCTGGCCAGCCCCTATATAAGGGCTCCATGGCCGAAACGGGCGAGCTTTCTCCCCATTTTCGGCCCACGGTGAGTCCATGCTCTTCCATGGTCGTTTTTGATGTTTTTCCTCCAATATTTCGAGTTTTAACGAGTTTTATCTGGGTTTGAAGATATTTGAGCAAAAAGAGTGAAGTTGGTGACTTAGAGACCAAAGGAGCGAGATCTCCCCCATCTCCGAGTTGGATCGTCTTCCCTCTCGATCTTCAAGAGGTAAGAGTAGATCCACACTTCTTTTCAAGTTTTAGTTGAGTTTCATGAAGTTTCTTGGGGTAGAAATGCATGTGTAGGTTTATGTTGAGTTTTTGGGTTTATGTTGTGTTTATGGACAATGTGGGTTGTATGTGTATGTTTGATGTGTTTTGGTTGGGGTTTAGCTTAGTTTGAGACCCCTATGTGCTTGTTGGTTTGAGTTTGCATGTTGTAGAATAGGTAAATGCATGATTGAATGGATTGGGAGGCTTTTGTGCATTGTGGAGGCTGAGTTTTGCCCTTTGGAAGAACTCACGTTCGGCAGCCGAAGGGACTTTCGGCCGCCGAACCTGCCTGTGGAGGCCAGCCTTTGGCTGCCGAACCCTGCCCCCGAAAGTGGACTTTCGGCTCTATAAGGGAGTTTCGGCTGCCGAAGGTGCCGCCGAACATGCATGAGTTTCGTCTCTGGAGGGAACCTTCGGCCGCCGAAAGTGCTGTCGAAGGTGTATGACTTTCGGCTCTGGAGGGACTTTCGGCCGCCAAACCTGCCGCCGAAAGTTCCCTGTTCAACCCTCCTTTGCATGATTTCTATGATTGTTTTAAGGTGTTTTAGGGGGTTTGTGGGGAGTATTTCAGAGTCATGTTCAGGTATGTTTGGTCCCTCATTTGAGTCCACCTGTGTAGGTTTGGACCCGAGGAACCGAGGACCCCAGCAGTGAGTCAGCTGCTTCAGTGTCTTGTCAGAGCTAACCTAAGGTGAGTGGAATAACTCTTTATGCTTTAAAGTAAATAAATCAGTTTTTAGCATGATTCACGCATCATGAATGCCATGAGATATATTAGGGTGCTTGGATTAGAATTCACGAATATGTTGCATTGCATAATATGTTGATGATGTGGATGAATGTTGGATGATCCTTTGGCCCTCACTATGATATGATATGTTATGAGATGGTAATGATACGGTGAAAGACCAGTGAGGCCCATTCTACGCCCCTGGCACTATATAAGAGAAAAACCAGTGAGACCCATTCTATGCCCCTGGCATTAATGAAATGTTATGTTATGTTATGCTATGTAAGAGAAAGACCAGTGAGGCCCATTCTACGCCCCTGGCACTATTGGAATGTGTAGAGGGCTATAGGTGACAAATTCATCCTTGATGTGATTTGTTTGTGATATGATGCATTCCATGATATCATATGTTTTAAATATAATGTTTTATTATTCTGCTCACTGGCCTCTAGTAGCTCACCCCACTCCCTTAATCCCCCAGGTTTGCAGGTACGGGATAGACCAGGAGGTCAGCTAGAGTAAAGTCATGGTCATGTAATAGCTAGTGGTGGACATGATAAATATTGAAATGTAATATTTAGTACAGTAATGTAATGAATAGTATTAAATAATTATGTAATGTAATGGTGTTATTGAGGATAGAATTGTGCTTGACCCTAGTATGTTGTTAATCCCTTTTTAGTACATGATTTTAATGATGTTTATGTAAACCAAACTTAATACATGTTATGTTACCCCATTGGAGCATTGATGAGGACTCCAAGGTGGGGTTGATGTTTATGTTTATGAGTTGTGCATGCACAGGTTAAGTTTGGAAATGAATGAGAAAGTTCAAAATTTTTATGTAATTGTTGATCATGTATGGGATTAAACAGGTTTACAGGAGGTATGTCAGGCTTACTACGGGTCCCAGCGGCCTTATGCCGATCTGGATCCTAGCGCCGGTAGCGGTCCGGATTCCGGGTCGTTACAATGGGTCATTGTCATAAGTGAATCTCAAAGTAGTTATGTCTTAATCCTTTGACTTGAGATTGTCATAGTTTCCAACATAAGGACTATTATGTTTTGACATAACCGAACGTTGTCTTTAATCGGACAATCATAAAGGTTATGATTGAGCATAATAGAAATTATGTAGAGGATAATGAACAATCAAGATAGGATTTGTCCCTCTCTATGAGAGAGATATCTTCTGGGCCCCTCGATAGGTGAGACTGAGAAATGCATGGCCATGCTCAAATGAATTGATAGTGTGATCAATATCATTTGAATTTATCAGTCTACTTAGAGATCGAGAAATCATAAGTTTGAACATTATAAGTTTGACATTGACCATGACTTATGTTCAAACTAGATATCGTGTGACAAAGGGATTAATTCATGTTCTATCAGGCTTTATCGGACTATTGATCCTCATAATTAGTTGGGTAGTCATAATATCTTGCTAGAGGCCACTTATGACTTATGAGCCTTGTGGGACTGGGCCTATTGCCAATTAATGTGAGCCTATTGGGTCACACACAAAAGAACGTTGTTGATGTGCTATGTCATATTAATGGGCTAAAAGCCCAAAGCCCATTAATATAATTAATAATAATAAGTGTTATTATTATTAATCATTAATATATTTAATAATAATAAAGTGTTATTATTATTAATATATATTTAATAATAATAAAGTGTTATTATTATTATTATTAATTATTAATATAATTAATAATAATAAGTGTTATTATTATTAATATTAATTATTAATATAATTAATAATAATAAAGTGTTATTATTATTAATCATTTATTATTATGAGATAATAATATTTTAAAAATCTGCAGTCTATCTGTAACTGTTACGGATAAAGGATTCTATCACATAAAATATTTGAGTATCTGCAAGATTGTGATAGTGGGTTATGAACACAACTCCTTTTAGGAAAAGGAGTTGTGGGATAAACACAACTCCTTTTAGGAAAAGGAGTTGTGGGATATACACAACTCCTTTTAGGAAAAGGAGTTGTGGGAAAAATACAACTCCTTTTAGGAAAAGGATTTGTATGAAAACAAAAGACTGAAACATATAAATACCCCTTCTACGAATTGTGGAAGTGACGTGTTTTTGAGAAAATTCAGTCTAACCGCTGCAGATTGTGGAGCACATAATCTATCCATTCTTGAGAGAGCTAGCACTCTAGAAGGATAGAAGACGTTCGTGTGGATACCATTGAGGGTGTTCGTTTGAAAAGGCAGCACCATTAGTCCGGCATTGTATCTTCTTGACGAGATTAACATGTTAGTCTCATATCCATCTTTTGAATTAAACGAAGCACTTGGATTCTGGAAAAGAAAATCAACAGAGATTTTATTTTTCCACTGCGCAACTGGGTTGCAATAATCTCGGGATTTCCCAACACCATATTCAAATACATACAATCCAGGTTGGAGAGACCACTCCAATTTCAGCTATGGAAGGGCCAACAACAATCAGAACCATCAGAACTATCAAAGGAACCAAGCCCAACCAGCACCTTCAAATCCCATCCAACGCCTTGAAAAAATGATGGAGTCCATGGCAAGTACTATACAAAGCCTTAATCAGCGTGTAGACCTAATGGCCACATCCGGAAGCAATTTTGAAATCCAAGGTAAACTCCCTTCTCAAACTGAAACTAACCCTAGACAGAATGTGAGTGCCATCACTTTGAGAAGTGGCAAAGAGCTTCAAGATGCTAGTCATGAGCAAGAAGATCGAGTTGTGCAAGAACCAATACAACCTGGAGCCTCTCCAACGCAATCTGAAGTACCCCATGCACAAAGAGCTGATCCGAAAGTAAGCTTACACATCCCACCTCCTTTTCCAAAAAGATTTGAGAGAACACAAAAAGAAAAGGAAGAAAAGGAGATTCTTGAGACTTTCAAAAAAGTGGAAATCAACATACCACTGCTAGATGCTGTTAAGCAGATTCCCAGGTACGCAAAATTTCTGAAAGAACTGTGTACCAATAGAAGAAAGCTAGCCGCAAGAGAGAAAGTAAGTGTAGGTGAGGTTGTTACCGCTGTGATTAAAAGAGAACTCCCTACTAAATGCAAGGACAAAGGTATGTTTGCTATTTCTTGTAAGATTGGGAATGTTGGAATTAAGAAAGTCATGTGTGATCTTGGTGCATCTATAAATATCATGCCTCTTTCCATCTATAAATCTCTGAATGCATGTGCACTAAAGGACACAAGAGTTGTGATTCAATTAGCTGATAGATCTGTGGTATATCCGATAGGTGTTCTAGAAGATGTGTTAGTCCAAGTAGATGAACTTGTCTTTCCTGCAGATTTTTATGTGATTGATACTAAGAAAGATAGTTGCAATACTAGTTCTGATATCCTTCTTGGACGTCCTTTCTTGAGTACTACTAGGACTAAGATTGATGTGCATGATGGTACTTTGACTATGGAATTTGAAGGGGAAGTCATTAAATTCAATGTCTATGATGCTATGAAATATCCACATGATATGTCCCCTGTTTATGGTCTTGATATTGTTGACTGTTTGAGCCAGGAAATTTTTGATGAAAATCAAGATGATATCCTTAACAGTGACTTCTGCAGAGATACTGATCAAGTATAAATTGAGATCCAGAAAGAACCAATACTTAAGGAGACAGTCTGCAGTATCCAACAGATGAACTGCAGTCAAATACAGAGTGAGGAAAACACTTTTGCCCCACTTCAGAAAGGCCTTGCGCAAACTGAAGCCACTGCCATTCGATCGCCGAACTCCACCAACCTTCGGCCGCCGAATTCAACTGCCTTTCAGACGCCGAATCTTGCTCCACAGACTTCGGCACAGACTGAAACCCCCATTCGGCCACCGAACACTGATAATTTTTGGCCGCCGAACCTGAATGATTTGCAAACGCCGAATCCATCGCCACAGCCTGCCCAGCACACTGAAAACTTTCGGCCGCCGAATACAGAACTCTTTCGGCCGCCGAACCTTGCTCCACAGCCCCCAATGCAAGCAAGCAATTCTTTGCCACCTCCATTGCAGTCAAGCCAAAAGCAACACCTTTCAGAATTTGAAGAATGTAAGAACGACCTACTTGAACAAATCTTCCTTGCTCAATCTGATGAACCATGGTACGCAGACATGGTGAACTATTTAGCTACAGGTAATCTACCTTCTGACATGCCAAAGCACACCAAGGATAAGATAAAGAAAGATGCCAAATACTATGTTTGGGATGAGCCATATCTATGGAAACATTGTGCTGATCAAATGATAAGGAGATGTATTCCTGACCAAGAAATAGCTTTTGTGCTTACTTTTTGTCATTCATATAGTTGTGGTGGACACTTTGGTCCAAGAAAGACTGCCCATAAGATACTTGAAAGTGGCCTATTTTGGCCCACCATTTTTCGAGATGCTTTTCTGTTTTGCAGATCATGCGCTAGGTGTCAACAGACTGGAAATCTGAGTAAAAGAAATCAAATGCCACAGAACCCCATCATGGTCTGTGAGGTATTTGATGTTTGGAGCATAGACTTCATGAGCCCATTCCCACCATCTTTTGGATACACTTACATCATCCTTGCAGTGGATTATGTGTCCAAGTGGGTGGAAGCTAGAGCAACTAAGACTGATGATGCCAAGGCAGTGGTAGACTTTGTGAAGACCAACATCTTTGCCAGACATGGAGTACCAAAGGCAATCATCAGTGATAGAGGGACCCATTTTTGCAATAGGGTAGTGGAAAGCCTTCTCAGAAAACACAACGTCATACATAGGACATCCACAGCCTACCACCCTCAAATAAATGGGCAAGCTGAAGTGTCCAATAGAGAAATCAAGGCCATCCTTAAAAAGACAGTGTCTCCTAACCGAAAGGACTGGAGTACAAGATTAGAAGATGCTCTATGGGCCTACAGAATAGCCTACAAGACTCCCATAGGTATGTTTCCTTATAGATTGGTCTATGGAAAAGCTTGTCACCTTCCAGTTGAACTTGAGCACAAGGCCTATTGAGCTGTAAAGAATTGCAACATGGACCTCAAAGAAGCTGGACAACATCGCAAGCTACAACTGAAAGAGCTAGAGGAAATAAGACGAGATGCATATGAGAATTCCTGGAACTACAAAACAAAAACCAAAGCCTCCCATGACAGCCATCTTTCAAGAAAACAATTTGAGGTTGGTGATAAGGTCTTACTCTTTGACTCTCATTTGAAATTGTTTCCAGAAAAGCTACGGTCTAGGTGGATTGGACCATTCATTGTAGAACATGCTTACCCCCATGGAGCTGTAGACATCTGAAGCATAGAGACTGGAAAAATCTTCAAAGTGAATGGATATCATCTAAAACCATACTTTGAAGGATTCGCAGTACAAATGGTGGAAGAAATTCCACTACAACATCCTTCAGCTTAAAAGAATCGCAACATGCACACCACACCCAGGGGAGTACTCAGTTTCCTTTGTTCTTTTATATTTCTTATACATTGAGGACAATGCATGATTTAAGTGTGGGGGTGCATATATCTCTTCTTCTCCCTTTTCTCTTCTTCTTCTCTTCTGATGGCGCAAACTTCTTCCTTTCCTTTCAGTTTTGCGCTAAACTTGTTTGATTAGCCATAGTGTTGAAAATTTTTTTTCATTTTAGTTTGTTTTTGCTTTCAATAAAACACACACAACCACAACCTTCTTCTTCTTTTTGTTTTGCCTTACTCAAACTAATGAACTATGTTGGATGAGTCTTTCTTTCCATGACCCCATTGATGTGATGACTCTTTAAACTTATGTTGAATCAATTGCAGTGAGTTGTATTCATGCTTGAGAATTGCCTTTTGAATTGAATCTTTGAGTTTGCCATGGTAAAAGATATATTGATGACACTCATTAGAGAGAATACATTAAAATTGTGTGAATGAACTTAATATGACTTGATTTAGCAATTGGTGTTGATTTGCCCAAATCATTGAGAGAAAGAAATTCACAAAGGCTTAGACTTCAAAAGCACAAATCAAAAACTGTTCCAATGGTCAAAAGACTATGAACAGAGCTAGTAGCCACTTGGATGGGTGACCAACTGAGTAACTGGGGGTGGGTATCACTAATATGTACCTTCACGTCAAAAGGTTGGTGACTTGTTCAAGCAAAATTAAAAGTGCAAAAAGCTGAATAAAGTACTTCAAGGTAAGGGCAAGTCACTCTGAGAGCTAGAAAAAGTCCTATCTAATAACATGTGCATGTATGATCTCTCTCTTAAGTAAAACAAATCCTAACCATGGTAAGCAAAGGGAAACAAGGAAAGAAGGTGAGTAATCTTCATGCATATATTCTTCACTGCAATGATTCAAAATAGGTGTCTTGAGTAAGAGCTTAAGTAGAAATAAGGATCTAGAGCAAAGAAAGCTTGTTTGACTATGTTTATTTGCTTGAGAACAAGCAAAAGGCTAAGTGTGGGGGTATTTGATAGAGCATATTTTAGTCCACTTTATCATGATCTTATTGATGTTTATTTACACCTCTTCTACCTAATTTTGTGGTTTTAATCATGTTTTGCAGATATTAAGTGTAAAGAGGCAATCAAGGGAAAATGCTCTTAAAACTGCCAAAAAGTGCCAAATCTGGAAAAGCCACCTTCGGCAGTACCTTCGGCGGCCGAAAGCCTTGTCCAGATCCGAAACTCAACCATCTTCGGCAGCACCTTCGGCAGCACCTTCGGCGGCCGAAAGTCAGCCATCTTCGGCGGCACCTTCGGCGGCCGAAAGTCTTCTCCAGAGCCGAAAGTCCAACTTCCGGAAGTAAGCTTAGGCGGCCGAAAATCTTCCTAAATTGCCTCTTCCTTGTTTAGGAAGCCAAATCTTGAAGATCACATGTTTTCCACTTCATGCCATGCACATTCAAAATTCAAAAGGAAACTCCACCTTCCTCTTTAGTGCATGGGTGGCAAGGATAATATGAAGAAGTCTTCTTGAACACACTAGGGCATAATCTCAAAGACATTGGACAGCAATTAAAAGACCAAAAAGCCCCTCCCTTGCAACTTCACACATAGAGAAGACACATATTGGACCAAGGGCACTTTGGGCAACCTCCAAAAGATGCATGGACATCCAAGAAACCCTAGGCAGCCTCTCAAGACATATTTAAACACCTTATGAAGTCAAGAAGAGGAAGATTTCAATCTCCCAACTTCTCCAAGGTTCGGCCGCCGATCAACCTCCACCTTTGCGACCGCCGGTTCTTCATCTCTTTGTTCTTCTCTTCTATTTTTCTGTTTTGGTTCAGCCATGAATGGCTGAAACCCTAAATTCTAGTTGAAGTTTGGTTGAAACTAAGGTTGTTTTATGGGTTGTGAGATCTGAACATAAATTATTTGTCTTTGATTAGTTCAATATTCATGCAATTGTGTGCTTAAATCTAAGATTGATTTGTTGTTTTGATCAAATTGGCCACTTGATTCTTGATTGCAAAGTTAATTGATTGTTGGTTAGGATATTTGTTAGTCCGTAATTGCTGAAAATATTCTGACCTAAGAACACTTGGTGTGAAAACTAAGGAATTATATGATCTAGCAACATCTCATGCGTTTGAGTAGTTAGGATTGGATCTCTCTAATTCTTTATGAAATTGACAATTGTTTTGATGCCTAAGACCCAAGGACGTTCCTTGGCAATTTGTTAATTAGTAATTGATTAGAGGACGTTCCCTAATTGATTTAATCATAAGGAGAGACATGGTGGTGAGAAGCGTTTTCCATCCCCATAACTAATCTATTGAATGAATCAAGAGAACTTGTGTTTCAATGATCAATCCAAACAACCAAGGTGGATTCATATCTTCAACTAGACTTTTCTCATATTGATTTCCTCTTTTATTTTAATTACTTGCTGTTTTAATTGCTTTTAATAGTTGTTAGTCAAATCAATCTCAAAACCCCCCTTTTTTACTTTATTGCACTTTACTTTTATTCTGCCTTCAATTACTTGCTTTCCGTTGTGCCTTCAGTTGATTCTCTTGATCTTGTTGGGAAAATAGATAAGTATTCAATTCTCTGTGGATTCGATCCTTTCACCACTATCTGCAGTTATAAATTGTTGATAATCAGAAAGGTTATTTTTTACCGGCTTCAACAACCGCGAGTCAGTGATCCCACGATTACAAGCATAATGGGATACATTGGACTGTGCTTGATAACGGTAACTTTGTGTCAAGACTCGTCCTATCTAGGGGAGGGCGAGTCTTGATGAAGAACCGGATGTTAGGATGTTCGGGTCTTCCTTTCTTTAGGCGGGATCGTGTTACTCATTTATCATATCTTTGTCACGTGAACCTGTTCAGTGGTGATAATTCATGACTTATCATGAACGATTATTATGTAGCATCAGTTCTGTTTTAAACCGAACTAATCAAATGCTCAACTTTATCCATTGATACTATGCAAGCCTTACCAACACATAAATATTAATTAAAATTACTTAATTCAATAAAAAAAATGTGATCCCCTTACTCAGTTTCTATCTAGATCTCTTGATTTCCTTCTATTTTTATAGATTACATATTCTCAAAACTTCATCCCACCAATAAAAATCAGTATAAAAAATAACTCATCCATCAATAATTTAATAATTTTACTCAACAATCAATGCCCAGCAAATTTCATTTTGGGAATTTCATTTTGCATGGATCAAATAAAAATTAACAAGTTATGAAGAAATCATCTTCTTCTAGGTTTCTAGATTTCTAGATATGAGAACTTGAAAAATAGTGAGAATAAGGATGAGAAGGTGATGAGCTGGTTGAAAGATGTTGCTGAAAATTTTCATAAAAGATAATTAAGTTCTTGATAGAAAGGAAAAAGTGGAGAAAGAGATTAACAGGCCATAAAAGAAGTTCATTAACATAAAGGTTATTGTTTCGATAAAGTGGTAGGAGGAAAAAAATAGTTTGATTTTGGTGATTTTTTTATTAATTACATTATCGATGATAATGGTAAAGAGGAAGGAAGAAAAGGGAAAAACATTATGACAATGGAAGAAAATCGATAGGGAGAGATTAAAAATATTTTTAATTGATTAAAGTGATTTTTATTTATTATTTAAGTGCTACAAGGTTTACTTAGGTTCTAAATAAGTCTCTAGTTTAATAATAGAATGGCCACTTGTTGTATCATATTATCAAAAGCATATTCCTTTCAAATGTAATTTTAAATTAAGATAAACTTTATATAAATATTTAATTTTAAATTAAATTATCAAAATTAAGAGGTTTGACTAAAGTCATTAAAATATATTAATTTTTAATTTTTAAGGCAATTGCACTTTATTTATATATAAAATGGGACACACATTTAATAATTAAAAAAATCATATAGAGTGTTACACTATCAGAATACTATCTCCTTAATTTTGACTTTGAATTAGGATAAAATTTATGTAAATTTTTTTAATTTTAGATTAAATTACTAAAATTAAAATATTTAAATAAAATCATTAAATTATGTAAACATCGAATTTTTAAAATCAGTTCTCCTTAATAATTAGAAACAAATTACCTATTTGTTTGTAAAAGATAGGGGTGTATATGAATCAAACCGTTCGTGAGCTATTTGAGGTTCGATTCGATAAAAGCTCGACCGAGCTCAACTCGATTTCTAAACGAGACAAGCTCGAACTTAATTTTTAGACTCGTTTGGTAAACGAGCCAAACTTGAACTCCATAGTATTCGGCTCGTTAAGACTCGTGAGCTCGGCTCGTTTCTGAGTTCATGAGCAGGCTCGCGAATAGGCTCGTGAACGGTCTCGTTAAGCAAACTGAAATTACTATCATAAGAGAAATAAACTCAAACCCTGCATATACTTTAATGATTCAAATCTAAATTTTTTAAAATTCAGCTCTATATAGTTTAGTTACACTCTTAAACTTGCATATATTTGGATCATTGAGATTTAAAAACTCATCTTTATAAGTTTACATGCTAATTTGTAGATATACTTATTTAACTAAAATTATTTTAGTTTTAAACTTATTAGTTTTAAACTAAAACTCATTATACATGTAAATAAATTAAATTACTCGTGAACTATTCGAGACTCAGCTCGATAAAAGCTCGACTCAGCTCGATAAAAACTCGACTCGTCTAAACTCGTTTGCTAAACGAGCCAAACTTGAACTTCTTAATACTCGGCTCGAGTTCGATATGAGTAAATCTCGAATTCGGCTCGAACTCAAAGAAATTTTAACGAACCAAGTTTGAGTTCTTCAAAATTCGGCTCGGCTCGGTTCGTTTACATCCTTAGTAAAAGATATTACTTTGCATGCCTAATATTTAATATATATGGTAAATTGGTTAACTTATTATAACACAAATGTAAATTTAGGCAAAATTTATCTTGTATCTGAACATTCTGCCATTAAAGACCAAGGAAAAAATTCATAAATTGTACATAACAATATAAATTCCATGAACAGTGTCCTTATAATATAATAATTAATCATACATACAAATAACTCACTCATTGTTTGTTTACAACCAAATTTATTTCTCATGAAAAAAAATCGTTAATTATAAAAAAGTTAACTATTTGTTTGTATTCTTAAACAAATAGTTAACGATGCTCTTATCACATTAAAATTAATCATCTACATACATGCATAACAACAAATTTCTTATTGACTACAAATTTATTTTGTAAAAAATGCTCACAATTTTACATAACGGTTTAATATATGTCATTGATGCACCTGCATAGGTGGACAGCTTAGGAGCATCTATAATACTATGATGATTCTTCGAGTTTCGCTCTGCTCATTGAATGACTTTAGAGTCATTCTAGTGCTGCTTCCATTATTTTTATTTTTATTTTTTTGAAATGGGATTGGGGATTGGGGAAGTAAAATCTGAAACCTTTCAGATTTATTCAAATATACTTACCACCATATTGAGTCTGGAGTACCTGCTTCCATCATTTCTAAGCTTCCTCAATCATGTAGGCCTTTTTTCGTATTCTTCAAATATGCTTTGATGTCTTTATAACATATTGTAACCTTTACTTTTCATACATTATTTACCCTAGTGTCTATATTGAAATCCCAAACATATAAATACATACACGCGTGTGTTATATATATATATAGCATATTTTGATTCAACCACATTATTAGCAACTGAAATGAAAAAAATATTTAATATAATTATTTATGATGACTTGAGTACATAATGATATAGTTTAAATATATGAAAAAGTATAATATTATTATACACTATAATATATTTTAGATATTCATCAATAAACTAATGAAAATATAATAATTGAATTCACTGATTGCCTTCATAAAGTTCCAAATGCTATTTCCCTGAAGAATTAGTCTCTATTAAGAAGGAAGGACGAGAACTATATGAGCTAGCAAGTGCAATCTATAAATTTTGTTTCTAGTGCTTCATTAACTTTTGCAACATTAAATGTTTGTTAAAGCTCATTCAAGAATGAAATACACAAACGATAAGTTATTAGAAGGAAAGAAAATTCATAATGAAGAGTATTTACACTTAAATTGGAGAATTCAATAAACTTAACATATATACCAATTTTAAGGCAATTTAGTAGGTTATATATGTGGACAGTCTCTTGTTCGTCTTTAGATAACAACCTCGTTTTTACCTTGCCATATAATGACCATGATATTTAAAGATTGATTAGTTCTCTTCAATTTCAACATCATCCAACATCATTACGGGACATTTGTCATCTCGTGTTATTGTATGATGTTCAAAATAATATGCATAACAATTCAATTCTTTTTCAACTTACTTTTAGTTAAAGGGGTGCAAAAATATGAAAATTGAAAACATAATAAGCAAGTGGCTTATAAAATGTTTATGATGCATTTGAAAATTTTGAATAGAAAGTAATATTCACTATCATTTAAAAGAATACATTCATCATATCGTAATGAATCTACAATTTTTACTTTATAAGAAAAATGAATGGAAAATATTTCATGAAGCGAAAGGAATTAAGGGGAAATATGCACTTTAATTTTGAAATAATAATTGAAAATTTTTTTCTGGATACTCTAAACCTTTGTTAATCTATATAAGATTTATAGAAAATAAGTTTAGTGCTTACCAAATTGTGTTTGGAAAGAGATAACGGTAACCTTTCCATACATACATGATAATCATGGCTTTTTTATGTTTGAAAAGTTTGTATTCATGCGTATTAATGCTTCTTTCTATATTGGGCACTTTAGGCTTTTCACCCATTCAAACAACCCATCTTTAGGTAATCATTTGTAGATTTTTTAGAAAAAATATACAATCAAAGAATAATTTCAAGTGATTCGTTTATTATAGAAAAAACAAACATTCATTCTTTCGTCTTAGAATTCTTTTATCGTAGATAAAACAAAAACACATATGAAGACAAATTTCATCTTAGAAACTTTGAAGCTAGTGAAAATCTCAAGTCATAAATAATACAACAAAAGCACCTATTGAATCCTAATAGATGATTATAAGAGGAAAAGGTTGGACAATACTACTAAACTAAGCTTCACAATAGCATGAGAACATTAGTCAGAACAATTGGTACTAATTGATTGAAGGGCAATAATTATCCATCCAACAATAATAGTTCTAAAATATAAATAAAAGGTAGTCCGATTACCTAGGAAAGCATTTGGCATAATGAAAATTGAAAGCTACTCCAGCTCTGTAACGACCCAGAAACCGGACCGCTATCGGTGCTAGGATCCAGATCGGTTTAAGGCCGCCGGGACCCGTAGCAAGCCAAACATTCATCCTGTAAACCTGTTTAATCCCATATATGATTAACACATACATAAAATTTTTGAACTTTTCTTTTCATTCATTAACCAAACTCAACCTGTGCATGCACTATTCACATACATAATCATCAACCCCACACTGGAGTCCTTTCGCTACCGGCGCTAGGATCCAGATCGGCTTAAGGCCGCCGGGAGCGGTCCGGTTTCCGGGTCATTGCAAGCTCAACCTTCAATGAATGAGAAATACAGCTGTAGGGAAGAACTAACGAAAGACAAGATAAGCGTGTTGAAGAATGTAACACCCCTCACCCTATCAAAGTGTAGACAGAGCAAGGAATGTCACAAACTATGTCTTTTTAGATAGATTCAGACTAAACAATTTCTTTTATCTGTAAATACCAAGTTTGTAGGTAATGCATGTAAATTTCATCAAGTGATTAAAATAAGTGTGAGATTTGTAAACCAAAATTTTCGGCAGAGTTTCCTCTGTTTCATTAGCACTTTAACCTGTAATACATATGAAAATCACACTTATAATTACACTAACAACTGTCATTTGATATCTTACTATTGTTTGATTACATAACCTTTACAACTCTCTCTATTAAATATGTACATGCCAAAATATAACTGCACTATGACTCAGAGACTCAAAACAACCAGCTATGATAATGGCTCTGATATCTGATGTAGACCTCTGATGATCTCTGCTGTGCCTACTTTATCTACAACCTGCGTGAGGTAAAAACCAACACTCTGAGCTAATGCTAAGTGGGTGATTGCAAACAAATAACAAAATAGAGCAAACATGTTCATGTATATAGATAATTAAGTAAACAATCACAAACTTGTCAAATGTAGATAACATGATACAAAGCATACTCGTCAAATTTCTTGATATAAAATATGAATGCCATTTGTATCATTGTGCACAATAAGGATTTCCTTTATATTCAATAGAAACACCTTCTTTTGCCTTTTTTTTTTTTGCACATTTACTATTCATAGCAAATCACCATAGCTTAGTGTATGTAATAGTTGTGACATGTTAACATTCACCAATAATGTCAAAAAAACAAGCATCAATCTTAATTAGGTCCTTAGCCCTTATAAACACATAGTAGGGTCGACTAGGTAGATAAGGAATTATAACAGTAGGCACTGAGTGCTGAACGGTAGGCTCAAATGCCAAAACCGTAATAGCAGGGCTTTGTGGCCATGCTTATGAGGTACCTGATATATAACCTCAAACATAAATCATGTACCGGTAGCAGTACTGCAAACTCTGTATGTATATGGCATGTCATACCCTTAAACTAACCTCGACTCCTATTAAGTTTACCAGGGCCAAGTATCTTTAATTCAATATTCAATTATTCAACATAAATGCATATCATTTGAAACAATTTGAATCCATTGACAAAGTACATATATCATATGTTAAGGTGAACAAGATGAAAAACTCATGACAAATAGTGCAAAACTTTATTGACTTAGCAATCCAATATAGAAAACTACATTCTGCCATATTTTGCATAAACTTTTCAAGCAGTTTAGAGTTACAATTTGACTTTATTTTCTTTATAAGAAATGTACATTTATGTTTTATCTTTCCAACAAGTTATAGTTCATGTACATCTGACCAACCTACCTTAAGTTATGAATGTTTCTTTACAACCTGTTCAATAAGGTCGTAATCAGTCCAGTATTGGTTCTTGTCTATAGTATCACAAAACATATCAGATTCATGCATTTTTATATAGATTCAAGCTTAATTGTCTTCTATAAAGTTTTAGGTATAATTTTTAGAATTCATTTGGCACTAGTCGTAACAAATTTCACTAAGTACATAATTAGTTATAGTATAAATATTACACACTGTTCCGGATGCACTATCTCTGTGTCCAGTTTAGGTTTACTTGCAATTTACATCATCTTACCTATAGATTCAGAATTTGGACAATTCATGAAAGTTTTAGATCTTTGTCTCAGATTTCATTTGGTATATATTAGGCCTACTTTACCTAAATACACAATAAGTTATGAAGTTGTTAACACAAGCTACCCTGTTACAACCTATTCTGCCAGGTTTGCACTTTTAGCTCTCATGTTAAATTTCTTTACTCTAAGCCTTTCAAACATCATTTTGGCATTCATATAACATATGTATACAATCAAAACAACATTTCCAGCAAGTAAAATCAACCCCTAATTTCATTTATTCATGGCAGAATCAAAGGAAAACAGAAAATCATTCAAACACCAAACCTTTCTTGAATTCCTCTTTCTTTTCCTCTTCTATTCTCTAGCTATCTCCTTTCCCTTTGATGTTCCTTCACCTAGGTCAATTCATATCTTAGGAAAGTATTGAATAAACTATAAATTAAAGCTGTTGTAATACTCGGCAGATTCAGACATCGGAATTTCTACCGTCCGGTGGAATTCTAGGATGTCGGAGGTTTCTAGACGGGTAAGAGAAGGTTTTCTACATTATTTGTACGTATTTTAAAGGTTTAGAATGAAAAAGGAGTGAGTTTTGAAGAGAAAAGGCTTTGGGGACAAAGGCCAGGTTCGGCTGCCGAAGGTAAGTTCGGCCGCCGAAAGTGCCCAATGTTCGGCCCCCGAAGGTGATGTTCGGCCCCCGAAAGTTGCATGGTTTTGCATGCAGTTTCGGCAGCCGAAGCTGAGGTGGTCGGTTAGTTGTGCACACTCCTCAGTCCGTGGTTTGGCCAGGTGTTCACCTCCAGATCATGACCAGAGGTTTGGCCACGTCTCCCTTGACTCATCTGCAAGCTTTTATCAGCTTAGGCAGAGGGTTGGTCGTGTTTTCAGTGAGTTTGAATGTTTTTGAGAGAAAAGTGAGGTTTTGAGGTGTGGAAGCTTTGGAGGAGGATTTGCTGAGTGTGGTTGTTCCTCTTCTGATTTCAGGAGGTAAGGGAAGTTTTTATATTTGTTTTAATGAGTTTTAACAGCTTTTTAAAGAGGGTATGGGAGTTTATGTCGAGTTGCATGCTTAGGTTAGTTTTGATGAGTTAATGGTGTAAGTATGTGTATGTGTTATGTTTGTTGTTTTGTTGGGATTTTAAGTTAGTTATGGACCCCTTGAAGCATGTACATGAGTATATGCATCGTTTGAGAGGTTGAATGCATGCTTTGGGGAGTATGGAAAGAGTTGGGAGGCTGGTTGAAGCTTGAAGCTGAGTTCTGGATGAACTCAGGTTCGGCCGCCGAAAGTCCAAGTTAGGCCGCCGAACATGCCTGACTTTCGTCTCTGGAGGAGACATTCGGCCGCCGAAGGTGCTGCCGAAGGTGCCCTGTCCAGCCTTCCTTTGCTTGTTTTGCCTGCATGTTTTGAGGTGTTCTAGAGGGGTTTTGGGGAATTGTTTTATCAGTGGCATAGAGTATGTGTGGTGCCTCATTTACATCCTCCATTGTAGGATTGGACCCGAGGAACTGCAGAGGTTAGCAGTCGTAGCGGTCTCAGAGTTAGAGGTAGCCCAGAGGTAGCCAAGTAGAGGCTACAGGTGAGTGGAACTAACTGTACTATTTTACATTCAGAAATGACACGAATCTAGCATGATCCATGCATCATAAAATGCCATGTTATGTATTAGGTTGTATTGCATTAGATTCCACGAATATGCTGCATTGCATAAGCTGATATTTGTGTGGATGAATGTTGGATGATCCTTAGCCCTTGATAGAGCACAGATACAGAGTTGTGGCATGAGATAGCCATACCAGGTCGCCCCTGGTTAGTCCAGGTCGCTCCTGGTACTATGAGTGAGACAGCTGGGCTGTCAGATCAGAGCTCAGAGCAGTCCAGGTGAGGCCTAATCGCCCCTGGCACAGTTGGACATGTTATGATATGAGTTACTGCAGAGTAGTCCAGGTGAGGCCTAATCGCCCCTGGCACAGTTGGACATACTATTATGTATGTAGCGGGCTATGGTGACAAGTTCATCCTTGAGATGATATGTTTGTGATGTGATGCATTTCATGAGAGCATGTAATGAATGAACTGTTTTTATTGTTCCTCCTCACTGGGCTCTAGAGCTCATCCCACTCCCTTGACCCCAGTTTTGCAGGTTCTGAGATAGCTAGGAGAAGTCAAAGTCAGCAAGAGTACAGAGGACAGTTATGCCTGAATGTATGTTGTAATAGGATAGTGGACATGATGTAATTGAAAGATTAGTTGTAATGTAATAGATAGATATGTACTGTCATATACTGGATAGACTTATGCTTTCCCTAGTGTCACTGCTATAGTGTGATGTATGATTCATCCCTTGTACACAATCCTGTTTTACGTTTCTTGATGAGAAATGTGTGAGTTAGGCTTAATGTATGGCTTCGATGAGATACCAGTGGGATGTGTTACAGATTGTGTTAATCCCTGGACCACAGCAGATAGTAGTCCCTGGTACAGGCCCTGAGGGCCATTTCAGATTGACATATCTGAGTAGCAGTGGTTAAGCCTACAGAATTTTACAGGATTGTGAGTATTGTTTTGTATTATGAATGGGATTTATCAGGTACACAGAGAGTATAGTTGGCTGACTACGGGTCCCGGCGGCCTTAAGCCGATCTGGATCCTAGTGCCAGTGATGGTTCGGACCGTTACTGAGGGGTACCGATTTCCGGGTCGTTACAGATTGGTATCAGAGCTTAGGGCCTCAAGAGTACGGTGTGTGAAGCATCTTTGTTCAAGGATGAGAGGTATCCCACATCGGAAAGAGGTCGTGTCTTGTATAGGAGGGAAAGCACAATAAGTTACGATCATGTCCACTAGGATAGGATGTGGAGTCCTGTCTTGCATGATGATGTGAAATGCCATGATGAGCGACATGTGCTATGAATATGTTTGATATGTGCTGAGGCTTCATGTGTTCTCACATGGATCATTTGATGATATTTTTGTGTGCTGTTGTGCTTTACAGAGGCAGGATGAGAGGAACTCGTCGATCTGGTAGATTGACTGGAGCTCCGCCGGAGGATGAGGACATGGATGCTCACCTCCCCGTTCTGCAAAGGGCAACATCAGATAGTGTAAGCAGAGAAGGTACATCAAGGGACCCTAGAAGGTCTGTTGAGGAGAGTAGAAGGGGAGTTGTCCAGAGTGGTATGTCAGGGCTTATGAGAGAAAGAGAGGAGGATGACCAGAGTAGAGAGGGCGGTTTTGGTATGAGCGGATTAGGAGGAGATATGGGTGAGTCCCAAGGAGGCACTCAGGCCTCGAGGTTTGTTCCACCTCAGTATCCACCTTACCAGTGGGGGGCAGAGTACCCGATGAAAGATACAGCAGAGTTTCCTAGGTATCACCCATATCCTACCTTTATGCCCTATCCTCCCTTTTATCCGCCATATCCACCATCATATTCACAGTATACCATGTTTCCACCCTTCTTTTGTTACCCAAGGTCAGTAAACCCTAACCCAGGGCAAGTTGCACCTCCTCCACCACCAGTAGAACCAGTAGCCCCAGTTATCCAAACACCTAAGCTTAGTTCACCTGGAGAACGTATGGTGCAGCTGACAGATTATTTACGGTTAGATCTTCCCAAGTTTGAGACTGGTGATGACCCTGTTGAGTATCTCCGAACGGTCAAGATGATAACTGATGAGTTGGGAGCCAGTGAGAGTAGAGCCATTCAGATGGCAGGGGTCACATTGAAATGTGAAAAGGCAAGGGAATGGTTCAACCAGTATGTGAACCCGAGGGTAGAAAGCTTATCCTGGGAGCAGTTTGCTCATGAGTTTGTAGGAGGGGTTTTCAATAGGTCAAGGGCGAGTTCCCATGATATAGTAGATATGGCACAGAAGAGAGAAGCTAGTGCCAAACTTGCAGGGACAAGTGATGTGAATCTCTCCCCTCTGCATGAGGCTGGTATAGAAAGGAAGAAGGGAGGTAGAGGCCTCAGACGATCAAAGAAGAATAAGTTCTGGAAGCAGATAAAGTCTGGTCTGGGAATAGGTGAGGGTTCGAGTTCTGGTTTGAATACCTCAAAATGTCCGAGGTGCGGTAGGCCGCACAAGGGAGTCTGTTTAGTAGGGACAACAGCATGTTTCAGGTGCGGACAAGAGGGACACATAGCACGTGAGTGTTCCACCGCCACTTTGCTAACACTGTCCCAGCAGACAGTCTCAGACAGAGTGGCTCAGCCAGAAGCTCTAGCCATGGCGCAGGGCAGAGGCAGAAGGAGCGGGATCACTCCTTCTTCCACAGGTTCCCCAGGTGAAGGTCCATCAGTGCCAGCACGGATCTTCGCTTTGACGCAGCAGGAGACTGACACATCGGACATGGCGGTGACAGGTACTTTTCACTTCCATATGTTTTGATGTGTTTGTTCATAGCGACTTTGATGTTTCGCTTTCCTTAGGGCCGTGAGAGCCGTCGAGAGTATGGGTTTGATAACTTCTGGGATTAGAATGTCCTCTTTGGGTCAATAGACTCAAGTGTGATCTGTCAGTGGCAGAGTTAGTCTGCCAATAGAGTTGAGTGCGAGTTTTGAGTAGGTGCCTTCCAGCTGACCTTGTGGTTCTAGAGTGACTGGTTGATGTCATTCTAGGGGTGGATGGGCTAGCTACTCATTGTACTGCCTTAGATAGCAGAGGCAGAGTAGTCAGGCTTTGAGACCAGGATGGATGGATCACAGGTAATGTGTGTGGGGACAAAGTAGAGATGCCTAGAAGTTTGCTATCAGCCCTAGAGGCTCTTACGCTGTTTAGGAGAGGTTATCAAAGGTTTCTTGCTTGTGTTAGAGAACAGCGTAGTTAGTCAGATTAGAAGGGGAACAGTTGTAGTGCCCACAGCCAGAGAAAAGTTGTCGATAGGACCCAGACAAGTCATCAGGTGTACCACCCGCTAAACGAAGAGAGTGAGAACGAAGAATGGTAAGGAGAGTGCGAGAGATAGGAAAAGCCAAATGAGTAATAGCGAGATAGTGAACCAGGAAAGATATTCGAGAGTGGTGCTATGAGATGCTTTTTATCCAGGTATAGGGAGAGTGATCTCTCATCTCCGAGTGCAGCCCTCAAAGATAAGAAATAAGTCAGAGAATAGAGTAAGAAGTAGAAGAGTAAGAAAAGAATAAAAGTAAGTGAGATAGATCAGAATAAGAGTAAGAAAAAAGTAAGTGTCATAGATCAGAGTAACAAAACAAAAGAAAGAAAAAGAATACGCAAACTAGAATGAGATAGAGAAAGAAAAGAGTAAGACTAAGGGTAAGTTCAGGAGGAGCTTTCAGTTTACTCTGGGATTTGGTGATAAATTGAGGCAGAGGAAAGGGTTAGCCTTTTCATTAGTACGTTCCCGAGAGAAGGTCCGTTACCTATAGTTCGGATCTTCACTCTGACTCAGTAGGAAACTATCACATCGAACACAGTGACGTCAGGTATGTTCACTTGTGGATGTTCGGATGTGTATGCTTTGTTTTGAACCCGCGTGTTCCTACTTCCTTGTGACTTAGTGAGCTGTGACTCGAGTGGGTTGAATGACTTCTAGGCTTAGAGTATTTTTTCTCTGGGTTAGTGGACCCGAGTATGATCCATCTGAGGCAGAGTCAGTTAGTCAGAGCAGTTTAGCGGTTGGAGTGAGTAGAGACTATCCAGCTGACCTTCTGGTTCTAGAGTTGACTATGTGATGTCAGTCTAGGGCGGATTGGCTACTTACTCATTGTACTACCTGTGTCTGTAGAGACAAGGTAGGAGAGTTCAGAGGCTAAGATGGATTAGAGATAGTCCTTGACTGGGACAGAGTATAGGTGCCTAGAGGTTTGATGTCAGCCCACTAGGCTCAACGGTACACAGGAAAGGTTATCAGAGGGTTCTAGCTCTTGTGAGCAAGTTGCGTAGTCAGGGCAGGGAATCAGCCTCAGTGCCCGTTGCTAGCCAGTTCTAAATGTTTTTCCCAGACGAGCTGTCAGGTTTACCATCTGTCAGGGAGTCAGAGTGTGGAATAGAAGTGGTGTCTGGACGCGGAACCATTTCTTTCCTTCTACCCTACAGAATGGCACCTGCAGAGAGAGCCTAGTCAGCATAGGATAGAGAAGCTTGGTAGAGAAAGGTTATATCCGACCTCGTACCTCATCCTGGAATGTTCCAGTGTCAGTATGAGAAACGAAGGATGAAACCTTGAAATTTTGTAACGACTGTGAGCAGTTGCACAAAAGCACTACCAGGACAGGTGTTTCCATGTAGAATGGATGAGCTATAGGACCAGCTAGTAGAAGCTAGTGGTTTTCCAGAAGAGATCTGAGAGTTGGGAACTATATGTCGAAAGTTAGAAAACTGACATCTTGATCATAGTGAAGCGTCTAAACCCGAGATAAGGGGTACACCTGCTCAGCGACTCTGAGTATACCAGACAGTATCTACTGGGTGAGGCAACTGAGATGTGAGCTGCCCTCAGTCAGAATTCGCTTATCAGTTGAGCCTATAGAAACAGCTAAGCTAGAGAGCTAGCGAGCTCTCTAGAGATAGTCCAGTGTAGGTAAAAGGGAGAGAATAAGAAAGGCGGGCAAGGATCAGAGTGCGCAGCAAAAGCGTATAATAGTTTAGAAAAACAGAGAAGCATGCCCAGTAGCTACTCAGTGTAGTAGTAGCTAGAGAACATGGCATGAAGGCCAAGATCAGGGCATGTCTATTCCTTTGTGTTGTGTCACAAGTAGAGTGAGTGAACGAAGCATATCCTGAGAGTCATTGCTCCTCTGACCGGAGTGAGTACAAGGAAACTAAGGGTAAAGATCTAGCGTAGTGAGAAAGCTAAGAAGAGCCAAAGAGAAAAAGAAAGGTAGCAGTCCCTATAGAGTAAGGACACAGATGAAGCAGATACGAATCCACAGAGTCAGACAATATGGCTAACCCGGGAGTATGTACTCCAGTGGTATCTGTGTCGCTTCTTAGAGGAAGGTGGTAGGCTTTCCTTTTTTACTTGTGTGTATATGTGTTTGTTTTTAACATTCGAGGGCGAATGTTTTGTAAGGGGGGAAGAATGTAATACCCGGCAGATTCAGACATCGGAATTTCTACCGTCCGGTGGAATTCGAGGATGTCGGAGGTTTCTAGACGGGTAAGAGAAGGTTTTCTACATTATTTGTACGTATTTTAAAGGTTTAGAATGAAAAAGGAGTGAGTTTTGAAGAGAAAAGGCTTTGGGGACAAAGGCCAGGTTCGGCTGCCGAAGGTAAGTTCGGCCGCCGAAAGTGCCCAATGTTCAGCCCCCGAAGGTGATGTTCGGCCCCCGAAAGTTGCATGGTTTTGCATGCAGTTTCGGCAGCCGAAGCTGAGGTGGTCGGTTAGTTGTGCACACTCCTCAGTCCGTGGTTTGGCCAGGTGTTCACCTCCAGATCATGACCAGAGGTTTGGCCACGTCTCCCTTGACTCATCTGCAAGCTTTTATCAGCTTAGGCAGAGGGTTGGTCGTGTTTTCAGTGAGTTTGAATGTTTTTGAGAGAAAAGTGAGGTTTTGAGGTGTGGAAGCTTTGGAGGAGGATTTGCTGAGTGTGGTTGTTCCTCTTCTGATTTCAGGAGGTAAGGGAAGTTTTTATATTTGTTTTAATGAGTTTTAACAGCTTTTTAAAGAGGGTATGGGAGTTTATGTCGAGTTGCATGCTTAGGTTAGTTTTGATGAGTTAATGGTGTAAGTATGTGTATGTGTTATGTTTGTTGTTTTGTTGGGATTTTAAGTTAGTTATGGACCCCTTGAAGCATGTACATGAGTATATGCATCGTTTGAGAGGTTGAATGCATGCTTTGGGGAGTATGGAAAGAGTTGGGAGGCTGGTTGAAGCTTGAAGCTGAGTTCTGGATGAACTCAGGTTCGGCCGCCGAAAGTCCAAGTTAGGCCGCCGAACATGCCTGACTTTCGTCTCTGGAGGAGACATTCGGCCGCCGAAGGTGCTGCCGAAGGTGCCCTGTCCAGCCTTCCTTTGCTTGTTTTGCCTGCATGTTTTGAGGTGTTCTAGAGGGGTTTTGGGGAATTGTTTTATCAGTGGCATAGAGTATGTGTGGTGCCTCATTTACATCCTCCATTGTAGGATTGGACCCGAGGAACTGCAGAGGTTAGCAGTCGTAGCGGTCTCAGAGTTAGAGGTAGCCCAGAGGTAGCCAAGTAGAGGCTACAGGTGAGTGGAACTAACTGTACTATTTTACATTCAGAAATGACACGAATCTAGCATGATCCATGCATCATAAAATGCCATGTTATGTATTAGGTTGTATTGCATTAGATTCCACAAATATGCTGCATTGCATAAGCTGATATTTGTGTGGATGAATGTTGGATGATCCTTAGCCCTTGATAGAGCACAGATACAGAGTTGTGGCATGAGATAGCCATACCAGGTCGCCCCTGGTTAGTCCAGGTCGCTCCTGGTACTATGAGTGAGACAGCTGGGCTGTCAGATCAGAGCTCAGAGCAGTCCAGGTGAGGCCTAATCGCCCCTGGCACAGTTGGACATGTTATGATATGAGTTACTGCAGAGTAGTCCAGGTGAGGCCTAATCGCCCCTGGCACAGTTGGACATACTATTATGTATGTAGCGGGCTATGGTGACAAGTTCATCCTTGAGATGATATGTTTGTGATGTGATGCATTTCATGAGAGCATGTAATGAATGAACTGTTTTTATTGTTCCTCCTCACTGGGCTCTAGAGCTCATCCCACTCCCTTGACCCTAGTTTTGCAGGTTCTGAGATAGCTAGGAGAAGTCAAAGTCAGCAAGAGTACAGAGGACAGTTATGCCTGAATGTATGTTGTAATAGGATAGTGGACATGATGTAATTGAAAGATTAGTTGTAATGTAATAGATAGATATGTACTGTCATATACTGGATAGACTTATGCTTTCCCTAGTGTCACTGCTATAGTGTGATGTATGATTCATCCCTTGTACACAATCCTGTTTTACGTTTCTTGATGAGAAATGTGTGAGTTAGGCTTAATGTATGGCTTCGATGAGATACCAGTGGGATGTGTTACAGATTGTGTTAATCCTTGGACCACAGCAGATAGTAGTCCCTGGTACAGGCCCTGAGGGCCATTTCAGATTGACATATCTGAGTAGCAGTGGTTAAGCCTACAGAATTTTACAGGATTGTGAGTATTGTTTTGTATTATGAATGGGATTTATCAGGTACACAGAGAGTATAGTTGGCTGACTACGGGTCCCGGCGGCCTTAAGCCGATCTGGATCCTAGTGCCAGTGATGGTTCGGACCGTTACTGAGGGGTACCGGTTTCCGGGTCGTTACAGCTGTATAATTCAAATTCATGCATGAAGGAATGAGAAGATGTTATTTCCTACACATTTCTAAGCTCACCTTTGATTTTCAAGCTTGGTGCATATGGAACCCTAAACTTCTCTTCTTCAATTCCTTCAATATATGGTTGTTCCTTTAGATCTTGGTCTTAGGGTGAGTTTTAATTAAGGCAAGAAGTTGATTGGGTGAGATTTGGCTTGGTTTTGGTATAAGGAAGACAAAACAAAGCTTTGGTTTTCAATGGGTGAGCTACGACAATGGTGTGGTGGAGAAAGAAGACAGCCCCTTTTTACTTTGCTTGGTCATTCTTTCATGCATAATTAGGTGACACATGGAGGGTATATGTGAAGAGGTGGAAAACATGAAGGACTAATCTGAATTTTGTCTTTAAACTTTCCATATTCATACTTTAACCTACTAAACTCTTTACAATGTTTCAATTTAGTTTTCAAACTTTCAATAACCATAGATTGACCTACTAAACTATACATTTAGCCTTTAGAAGTCCTTTTCACTTAAGCAAGCATGACAGATTTAAACAAGCACCTCAAGCAAGCACGTCGGGAAACCCTAAGCACCTCCCCCGAAAACGACTCGTTCCCGACTCGCTAATCACACTGTCTACTTCATTTCTGAATATGTCCATTTCTTTATTTGAGTTTTCTATGATTCAGTTATTAGCATAGTAGAGTTAAGCTAGCACCTCCCCTAATGCCACTTACTCTAGTAGTGAAATAGCTTAACTCATACCTAATGATGGCACTACTCTAGCTATGGGTTTGAGGATGTTATAACTCTTTTCCTCTTAAGAAATTTCGACCTCGAAATTTTACCTGCTGTGAATAGCTGGGGATATTGTTGCTTTATCACTTCTTCACTTTCCCATGTAGCTTCTTCTGCCTTGTGATCTCTCCACAACACTTTCACTAAGGGAATCTTCTTATTTCTTAACTCTTTCATTTCCCTTGCTAAAATTTTCACTGGTTCCTCTTCATAAGTTAAATCAGGTTGTATATCAATGGTTTCTGCTGAAATGACATGTTAAGGGTCAGATCTGTATCTTCTTAACATGGATACATGGAAGACATTGTGTATTCTGTCTAACTCTGGAGGTAAAGCTAGCCTATAGGCTACTGGACCCACACGTTCAATTATTTCATATGGACCAATAAACCGAGGGCTTAGCTTACCTTTCTTGCTAAATCTTAGCACTTTCTTCAATGGAGAAACTATTAGAAACACTTTGTCCCCAACAGTAAATTCTATATCTTTTCTTCTCAAATCTGCATAGGATTTTTATCTATCTGTCGCAACTTTTAATCTTTCTTTGATAATCTTCACTTTCTCCTCAGTCTATTTTATCAACTCTAGACCTACAAGTTTAGCTTCACTAAGTTCTTTCCAGCATAATGGGGTTCTACATTTTCTGCAATATAATGCTTCATAAGGAGCCATTTTAATACTAGCCTGATAACTATTATTGTAAGTGAATTCTACTAGTGGGAGATATCTTTCCCAGCTTCCTTCAAATTCAATTACACAACTTCTGAGCATATCTTCCAAAACTTGAATCACTCTCTCTGACTGGCCATCTGTCTGAGGATGAAAAGCTGTACTAAAATTCAATCTTGTCCCTAGAGCTTCATGTAATTTTTCCCAGAATTTGGATGTGAAACTTGGATCTCTGTCTGATATGATAGAGATAGGGACACCATGTAGTCTCACAATTTCATTAATGTACAATTTTGCATACTTTTCTAATGTATAATCCATTCTGATAGGTAAGAAATGCGCTGATTTAGTTAACTTGTCAACTATTACCCAGATGGCATCTTTTTTCCTTGGTGTGAGTGGCAATCCTATCACAACATCCATGGTAATTCTATCCCATTTCCATTCTGGTATAGCGATAGGCTGCAATAATCCTGATGGGACTTGATGTTCTGCTTTTACCCGTTGACATGTCAAACATTTTGTTACAAATTCAACTATATCTCTTTCATACCCGGCCACCAATAATGCAACCTCAGATCTTGATATATCTTAGTGCTACCTGGATGCATAACATATGGACTGTTGTGTGCCTCTGTAAGAATACTCTGTTTCAGCTCTCCAATGTTAGGTACACATACTCTGTTACCATAGTACAAGTAACCATCATCACTTATTACCACTACAAAAAAAAACTGTGAAATTACAACCAAAATTAGCAACCAAAATTTTTGGTTGCTATATAGCAACCAATTAGCGACCATTCTGCTACTACATGAATAAAATAATATTTTTATTTAATAAAAAGCTCAACGATCAAAAATTGGTCGTTATTTGTTCACTATTTAGCGACCAAATATTAAATCGTCGCTAAATTTAGCGGGAATAAGTGACGCGAGATATTTGCGACCATATTTGCGACGAAATTGCGACTATTTTTTTAGTGAAAATATAATGTTATAATTTGCGACCATATTTAGCGACTAATTAGTTTAGTCGTTAAACAGCGACCAATCAACGACCATTTTATTTTTAAAATTTTAATTTAATTTTTAATTATATTTTATTTTATTGAAAATTTTAAATTAAGATTAAATATACTGTTAAAATATTTTTTTATAATTTTACGTATATTTTTATTTTTAGTACAATTTATTTTAAAAAATAATTTAAAATATTGTTATTGTAAATTAATACAGTATAATATTTTAATACAATAAAACTATATTATTTATCTTTAAAAAAATTATACCATTAAAGATAAAATTAATAAACATATAGTATAAAACATTTTAAATAATATAAACTATAAAAATAAAATCTTAATGGAAAGATAAAAAATAAATCTAAATAAACATATGGTAGACAAAATAACAGATACAACTTTTTTAGTTTTTTCATTAATAATTCGGGGACATTTTTGGACTCATCACCAATTATTAATTACGGCTAAAATTGAGTTTATCAAATTTAAATAAATTATTAAAAATGTTTGTTATTATTATTATTTATTTATCTTAAATATTTAAATAAATTTTATTTTAAAATTTTTTTAAATATATAATTTTTATCTATTGAATAAATTTAAAGAGATTTAATAATAATAATAATAATAATTACACACACATTTAAATTGATAGTAAAATATATTTAAATAAATTTAAAAAATTTTAAATTTTATTTGATAAGTCTATTTAAAAAAATAATAATAATAATAGTTAGATCGTAACTCACAAAGGACTATTATGCAGTTGCCCTTGACCGCCACCAACAACGGACAGTAGGAGTGAATTTTCCCTCCTCTAGATTTTGACTTTCCGTTCCCCTTCAAAACCAAAACGCTCCCCGAAAATTCTTTTTATCTTCCCATTTTTATCGAGAAAATATGGAGAACTCAACCCAGGAATCTCACCTCCGATCGGATACTTCCATCACCTATGAATCTCCATACCCTCTTTACGCCATGGCCTTCTCCTCCTCCCCTTCCCCCCACCACAATCACCATCGTATCGCCGTCGGCAGCTTCATTGAAGACTACAACAACCGTATCGACATTCTTTCCTTCGACCTGGAGACCCTCTCCGTCAAGACTCACCCTACTATTTCCCTCGACCACCCTTACCCACCCACCAAACTCATGTTCCATCCTGGCGCTCCTTCCTCTCTACGCAAGTCCTCCGATCTCCTTGCCTCCTCCGGCGACTTTCTTCGCCTCTGGGAAGTCCGTGAAAATTCCATTGAACCTGTTTCCGTCCTCAATAACAGCAAGACGAGCGAATTTTGTGCTCCGTTGATGTCTTTTGATTGGAACGAAATCGAGCCAAAGAGAATTAGGACTTGCAGTATCGATACAGCATGTACTATTTGGGATATTGAAAAGGGTGCTATTGAAACCCAGCTAATTGCTCATGATAAGGAGGTTCACGACATTGCCTGGGGCGAAGCAAGGGTTTTTGCTTCGGTTTCTGCAAATGGGTCGGTGAGAATTTTTGACTTGAGGGATAAGGAACACTCCACCATCATCTACGAGAGTCCCCAGCCTGATACGCCTTTGCTCAGATTAGCTTGAAATAAGCAGGATTTGAGGTATATGGCTACTATTTTGAAAGATAAAAAATAAACCTAAATAAACAAACCTAAATAGAACCCTTAAATCCCAACCCTAAATCTCTCACAACTCTCAAGTCTACTGCCGCCCTCCCCTCCCCTATTTGGCCTCTGCGCCACTCCTCTGTTACAGCCGTGCGCCTACGTTGTCAACGTTGTTGCTGCTTCCGGTTCCTGCGTACGTTGTTGCTGCGTCCGTTCGTCTGGTTGCTTCTTTGCTCGTCTCTGCCGCTTTCTCTGCTCCAGTCTTGCCGTCTGGTGCTGCTCCTCGCTGCGTCCTCTGTCACTGCAGGTTTGGATGGTTATTTTGAAATTGTGATTTCAGATGTGTGCTTTCTGAGGTTTGTGAAATCTATTTATTTCTTAAATTTGTGAAAATATTAAGATTTATGTGAAGTTTTCGTTTGTGAGATTATTGAAAATTCTTTGTAATAAAGATCATTGTAAATGGACTGAGAGTTGTTTTAGTGAGATTATTGAAAAATTTTGAAATAAACATTACCACTCAGAGTTGTTTTCGTGATGTTGAGATGTGTTTTAGAATATTGTTAATGTGGATTTTGTGTGAATTTTTTATTTTTTGTTTTTGTTGTGATTATGACTTAATTAAGTAAACCCACTTGATAGTTTAATAATCTTCATATATGGGTTCTTATTAGCTTGAAGAAATGATGTGGGCAAGTGTAAGGCGAAAAGTTCTCTCTGGCAGCTCTACTACTTATTTGGTTAGTAGTGAAGGAACTTTCTTTTGTTTGAATGAATTTACTGTTTTCATTTGTATAGGCTTCAAAGCATGTCATTCTATTTAAAATTTGATTTTTGGGGTCATTGAACTTTAGTTTAATTGACTAAAGCTGAATTTTCGTTTTCTTTACATTAGGTTTTAGAGCAATCATTGCCAGGTACTTGTTTTATGGCACCATTATCGCGATCTTACTCCAATCCCTTGAAGGTGGTTATCATGCTTGATGTCTTTGGCTCTCTATGTATTTTATGTTTGGTTTATTTACTTCATTTTTGTATTATGGCTTGTATTATGTGTAATGTTAATGCTTGCTAGTTTTATTTTACCTGTTTAGATACTGCCATTTGAAAGACAATCAAACAACCTACGAAATGTCAGTTTCCATGGTTCCCTTGGTAAGTCCATTGTGAATGGCATTATGGGATTTGCCTATTTGATTTAGGCTTGTGCAGACACACTTATCTTTGTGGGTTTCTTTGAATTTCATGGGTTTACAGAACTTCCAGTTGGTTCAAGGCCTGTAAGGTCAGCTATGTCTTGCTATTTATTTTTCTCTGTTTCTTTTCCATTTCATATGCACAGAATTGCTTATTTTTTCTCTTAGCCCTTTCATCTTCATTAAGAAATTCCTATTCAAAATATTTCTTTCTTTATTAGGAAATCCCCCTGTTCTTCAACAAACTTAAAGGACATAATAAAAATAAAACAGCTAACTACCTAGTATTTTTACTCTACATAGTTTCAAAGGGCTCTTGCAGTTTTAGCTACATTATGGCAATGAAATTGGGATTGGCTCATGCTTTTTCAGCAAGCTCATATTTCCCCCCACAATCAGATTGATTCACCTTCATGGACATAATAAAACTAAAGCACTGACTACCTAGCATTTTTACTCAGTACATAGTTTTTACACCTGACATTGTAATCATTTCTTGTACTGAGAAATTTTCTTTCCTGATTTCAAATGGGCAAAAAATGCTGTTAGTTTAAAAGGGTTTTGGTAAAGAAGAAATTCTTATATGCTCTGTATTCTCAGAACTTGTGGCGATAGATTGATTGGAGTAAGGCATTAAAAGTACTAATTTTTGAACTTGACTTTTGAAATAGAAATTTTAAAATTTTAAAACATATGCAGCTGTGTAAGCATGAATAGTTTATTATTTGCATCTTGAAAAGTGGATTATCCTGCATAGCTACAGCTGTTTTGAGATTTTATGGGTTTAGATTGTATAATATTTTATTTCTCTCTTGTTTAGTGGACTTGATGAAAGAGGGAGCTACTGTAACCCTTCGCAATGCAAAAATTGACATGTTCAAAGGATCGATGAGACTTGCTGTGGACAAGTGGGGATGTGTTGAAGTATCTAAACCTGCCAGCTTCAGTGTGAATGAGGATAATAATCTATCACTGATTGAATATGAACTTGTTAACGTTGTTGAAGAGTGACTTACCTGTGCAGTATTGCCAGCTTCACTAGATGGTGATCTGAGAATAAAAACAACTCCAGCTAAGCAAATTACTGTTACTGGGCATGTCTTGTCTAAAATGCATGTGAAGTTCACTTCTAGGAAGAGGAAATCTGCAAGCTATTCCTCCACTAGTTGCTTTTACCTTGACGGCCAATCCAGCACAACCCTTTGATTGGACTTCCAAACAGATGGTGATAGCTGTAAGAATCGATGAGTCAAAGCAGCTGCCTTTAGAAACTTGGTTTGGTTTGCTTGCTACCTTTTTTTTTTTTGGCCAGTAATCGAACTTACGTGCCCTATGTGATCACTGATTAAGGTCCATTTGTACTGTTTTATTAACTATCTTATTGTTGTGGAATTTAGTCAAGCTGTGAATTCGACAAAAAAAAAAAAGTCAAGTTGTGAAACTTTTTGGGTCAATAGTATTATTGAAACTTTCAATGGGAAGTTTGGGTCAATATTAGTGACTAATCAGCCACAAAAGCAAACTAAATAACAAATATTTTTTTCATTTTACTATTAATTTGCAACGAAATAACGATTAAATGCTCTTTCCTGAGGCGATCAAATAACAACGAAATAACGATCAAATTAGCGATCAAAATAGCGACCATTTCGCAATCAAAATTTAGCGACCAAAAAAAGGTCGTTGATTGGTCGCTATTTTGTAATATTTAATTTGCCATGACACCAAATTAGCGACCAAAAAATGGTCACTGATTGGTCGCTATTTTAGCGACTAATTTTCAGATTGTCGCCAAAACTTTAGCGACTGGCCATACACCGACCATTTCATTTTGGTTGCTAATTTCGCAATCAAAATTTAGCGACCAAAAAATGGTCGTTGATTGGTCGCTATTTTGTAATACTTAATTTGCCATGACACCAAATTAGCGACCAAAAAATGGTCGCTGATTGGTCGCTATTTTAGTGACTAATTTTCAGATTGTCGCCAAAACTTTAGCGACTGGCCATACACCGACCATTTCATTTTGGTCGCTAAATGGTCGCTATTTCATAATAGCGACCAAATTCTTCCTTTTAGCGACCAAAATTTTGGTCGCTAAATCACTGTTTTTTTTGTAGTGTACATGCTTTTGCTTCTTCCCCTCTTGTACTTGTCTAGTCGATAAGGCTATCTCTGTATCTTCTTTCTGTGCTTCTTTAATTTGTTGCAGTAAGTTGGATCTAACTTTCAATTCTGCTATGATAGCTCCATCATCTACTATAGGCAACCGCGCATTCATTGCTCTTAATGCAAATAAGGATTTCCTGTTGAGTGCATCTGCTACCATATTAGCTTTGCATGGGTAATAATCTATAATGCAATCATAATCTTTCAGTAACTCTAGCCATCTTCTTTGTCTCAGGTTTAGCTCTTTATGTGTGGGCAAGTATTTCAAACTTTTATGATCTGTATAGATGTAACATTTCTCACCATATAAGTAATGTCTCCATATCTTTAGTGTAAAAACTATGGCCGCCAATTCTAGATCATGGGTAGGATAGTTCTTCTCATGTGGCTTCAATTGTCTGGAAGCATAGGCAATCACTTTACCTTCTTGCATCAAAACACATCCAAGTCCATTGTGAGAAGCATCACTGTATATCACAAATTCCTTGCCATAAACAGGTTGTATAAGTACAGGTGCTTCAGTGAACATAGTCTTCAATCTGTCAAAGCTTGCCTGACATCTATCATCCCCAAAATACTTAACATTCTTATGCAGTAATTTAGTCAATGGAGCTGCTATAAGTGAAAACCCTTTCACAAACCGTCTGTAGTACCCAGCTAGACCCAAGAAACTTCTGATCTCTGCAACATTCTTTGGTGGCTTCCATTCCAGAACAGCTTTAATCTTTTGAGGATCTACCTTGATTTCCTCTGCTGATACAACATATCCCAAAAATGTTACTTCATTGAGCCAAAAATCACATTTACTGAACTTAGTATAAAGTTGCTTTTCCCTCAGAGTCTGCAATACTACCCTCAGATGCCTGTCATGGTCTTCCCTAGTTTTAGAGTATACCAGAATATCATCAATGAATACTACAATAAACTGGTCTAAATATGGATGGAAGATACGATTCATTAGATCCATGAATGATGCAGGTGCATTTGTTAACCCGAATGGCATAACTAGAAACTCATAATGTCCATATCGTATCCTGAATGCAGTCTTAAGCACATCTGTCCCTTTAACTCTCAACTGATGGTAGCCCGATCTCAAATCTATCTTAGAGAAAATGCTGGCCCCTTTCAACTGATCAAACAAATCATCTATTCTGGACAGTGGATATTTATTCTTTATAGTTACCTTATTCAACTGTCTGTAATCAATGCACAATTGAAGAGATCCATCTTTCTTTTTCACAAACAACACTAGTGCACCCCATGGTGAAACACTAGATCGAATAAAGCCCTTATCAAGAAACTCTTGTAATTGTATTTTCAACTCTTTCAATTCTGTAGGAGCTATTCTATAAGGAGCAATTGAAATAGGTGCAGTTCCTAGCACAACTTCGATAGCAAAATCTACTTCCCTTTCTGGAGGTAACCCTGGCAAATCTTCAGGAAATACATCTGGAAAATGACATTCTGTGGGTAGGTTTGAGACACTAGGACCTTCCTTCTTAGTTTCAGTTACACTAGCTAGATAGGCTGTACAGCCATTTCTAATCCACCTCCTAGCTGTAGTGGCAGATATAATATTAGAGATGTAATCTGACCTCTCACCCACAACTATAACCTCAGAACCCTCTAATGTTTTGAGTGTAACTCGCTTTAGCTTACAGTCAACTATGACATGATGTCTAGACAACCAATCCATATCCAAGATCACATCAAACTCTCTAAAAGGTAACACTATCAGGTCACCTAAAAAGGTGTGACCTTGCACACATATAGGATAATCTCTGTAAACTCTATTCACAATCACAAGATGTCCTAAGGGATTGGTTACTACTATGTCATGTTCTAAAGGTTCTACTTGAATTCCCTTCTCATTACTGATGGGTATGCTGATGTATGAATGTGTGGAACCAGGATCAATTAATGCATAAACATATTTGCCAAAGATAGAAAATTTACCAGCTATAACATCTGGTTTGTCCTGGTCTTCCTTTGCACGAATAGCATATGCCCTGGCAGGTGCTCTAGTGTTTGGTCTGTCTACTGTCTCTGATACTCGGTGACTCTGAGCATTACTAGATTCACCTCTACCTCTACCTCTGCCTCTAGACCCTGTCGGTATAGATCTCTCTGTCTGTATAGGCTGCACTGACTGGCCTCTAGGACAATCCCTCATGAAATGGTCTGAGCTTCCACATAAGTAGCAAGCTCCAGTTAATCTCCTGCATACTCCGCCATGTCTCCTGCCACAATGCTCACATACTGGTGGCAACCCTCTACCTGGTCCTCCTGTACTGGATACTGAGATAGTCTACTGTCCAGACCTCACTACTAAACTCTGCCCAGGTCTTTGAATCTGCCTAGGTGGCCCTGTCTGCTGAAATTCCCTCTGTCTCTTACTAGTTGTCTGAGATGCAGAGGATTGTTCTTGATACTGGCTCTGGCTCCTCTTTTATTGCCCTTTCTGTTTTCTACTTTGCTCTTCTTCTTTAATTCGCTCCAGGCTATGGGCCGTCTCTACTAAAAATGAAAGTTCCTTAATGTGCATAGTTGTGAGGTACATCCTGATATCAGCATGTAATCCTTGCTCAAAGCGTTTACATCTCTCTTCCTCTGTAGGAACTATCTCTGTGGCATACTTACTAAGTCTGACAAATTCTCGCTCATACTCAGTTACTGTAAGCCTGCCTTGTCTGAGGTATAAGAACTCCCTCCTTCTCTCCTCTATATATATAAAGCCCCAACATATTTCTTCTTAAACTCTACCAAAAAGAATTTGCAAGTCTGCCGCTCTGGTCGAACCATCTGTGTTAATGTTGTCCACCATCTATAGGCTTCATCTTTTAGCAATGATACTGCACACATTAAGCTCTCTGCTGGTGAACACTGTAGCTGCTGTAAAACCCTTTCTGTACTTTCTAACTAGAATTCTGCAGCTGAAGGATCATCTTCCTTTTTACCTCTAAAATCTGTTGCACCATATTTCCTGAGTTTTTCTATTGGAGGCCTAGGTTGTGCCTAGGCTACAACAGGTGGGGGAACCTGAACTGCTACAGGTGGTAGGGGTGGAACCTCTGGTACATTTTGTGTAACCCTCCTAAGCAACTCAGCTATTTGCTGAAACAATGCATCCTGCCCTGGTCCGCCAGCAGCAACAGGTGGAGGAGCAGCAGCAGGTGCAACTGCCTCAGAGGGAGTATGACTCTCTACCTCTTCATCTACCGCTCTCTGTGACTCAGATGACATCTTCTATCAGACCTAAAGACATAAAGAAGAGATTTACATCAGAACCATATCATAGCTGTAACTCATTTTGGCATGTACATATATGACACATATACATATACATACTATGACCTAGATTCGCCTAAACCTTTGCTCTGATACCACTAAATGTAACACCCCTCACCCTATCAAAGTGTAGACAGAGCAAGGAATGTCACAAACTATGCCTTTTTAAATAGCTTTAGACTAAACAATTTCTTTTATCTGTAAATACCAAGTTTTTAGGTAATGCATGTAAATTTCATCAAGTGATTAAAATAAATGTGAGATTTGTAAACCAAAATTTTCGGCATAGTTTCCTCTGTTTTGTTAGCACTTTAACCTGTAATACATATGAAAATCACACTTATAATTACACTAACAACTGTCATTTGATATCTTACTATTCTTTGATTACATAACCTTTACAACTCTCTCTATTAAATATGTACATGCCAAAATATAACTGCACTATGACTCAGAGACACAAAACAACCAGCTATGATAATGGATTTGATATCTGATGTAGACCTCTGATGACCTCCGCTGTGCCTACTTTATCTACAATCTGCGTGAGGTAAAAATCAACACGCTGAGCTAATGCTCAGTGGGTGATTGCAAACAAATAACAAAATAGAGCAAACATATTCATGTATATAGATAATTAAGTAAACAATCACAAACTTGTCAAATGTAGATAACATGATACAAAGCATACTCGTCAAATTTCTTGATATAAAATATGAATGCCATTTGTATCATTGTGCACAATAAGGATTTCCTTTATATTCAATAGAAACATCTTCTTTTGCCTTTTTTTTTTTGCACATTTTCTATTCATAGCAAATCACCATAGCTTAGTGCATGTAATAGTTGTGACATGTTAACATTCACCAATAATGTCACAAAAACAAGCATCAATCTTAATTAGGTCCTTAGCCCTTATAAACACATAGTAGGGTCGACTAGGTAGATAAGGAATTATAACGGTAGGCACTGAGTGCTGAACGATAGGCTCAAATGCCAAAACTGTAATAGCAGGGCTTTGTGGCCATGCTTATGAGGTACCTGATATGTAACCTCAAACATAGATCATTTATCAGTAGCAGTACTGCGAACTCTGTATGTATATATGGCATCCCATACCCACTAATCTCGACTCCTATTAAGTTTACCAGGGCCAAGTATCTTTAATTCAATGTTCAATTGTTCAACATAAATGCATATCATTTGAAACAATTTGAATTCATTGCCAAAGTACATATATCATATGTTAAGGTGAACAAGATGAAAAACTCATGACAAATAGTGCAAAACTTTATTGACTTAGTATTCCAATATAGAAAACTACATTCTGCCATATTTTGCATAAACTTTTTAAGCAGTTTAGAATTATAATTTGACTTCAGTTTCTCATAAGAAATGTACATTGATGTATTATCTTTCCAACAAGTTATGGTTCATGTAAATCTGACCACCCTAACTTAAGTTATGAATGTTTCTTTACAAGCTGCTCAATAAGGTCTTAATCAGTCCAGTATTGGTTCTTCTTTATAGTATCACAAAACATATCAGATTTATGCATTTTTATACAGATTCAAGCGTAATTGTCTTCTATAAAATTTTAGGTATACTTTTTAGGATTCATTTAGCACTGGTCGTAATAAATTTCACTAAGTACATAATTAGTTATAGTATAAATATTACACACTGTTCCGGATGCACTATCTCTGTGTCCAGTTCAGGTTCACTTATAATTTACATCATTTTACCTACAGATTCAGAATTTGGTCAATTCATGAAAGTTTTAGATCTTTGTCTCAGCTTTCATTTGATATCTTAGGCCTACTTTACATAAATACACAATAAGTTATGAAGTTGTTAACACAAGCTGCCCTGTTACAACCTATTCTGCCAGGTTTGCACTTTTAGCTCTCATGTTAAATTTCTTTACTCTAAACCTTTCAAACATCATTTTGCCATTCATATAACATATGTATACAATCAAAACAACATTTTTAGCAAGTAAAATCAACCCCTAATTTCACTTATTCATGACAGAATCAAAGGAAAACATAAAATCATTCAAACATCAAACCTTTCTTGAATTCCTCTTTCTTTTCCTCTTCTATTCTCTAGCTATCTCCTTTCCCTTTGATGTTCCTTCACCTAGGTCAATTCATATATTAGGAAAGTATTGAATAAACTATAAATTAAAGCTGTATAATTCAAATTCATGCATGAAGAAATGAGAAGATGTTATTTCCTATACATTTCTAAGCTCACATTTGATTTTCAAGCTTGGTGCATATGGAACCCTAAACTTCTCTTCTTCAATTCCTTCAATATATGGTTGTTCCTTTAGCTCTTGGTCTTAGGGTGAGTTTTAATTAAGGCAAGAAGTTGATTGGGTGAGATTTGGCTTGGCTTTGGTGGAAGGAAGACAAAACAAAGCTTTGGTTTTCAATGGGTGAGCTACAGCAATGGTGTGGTGGAGAAAGAAGACAGCCCCTTTTTACTTTGCTTGGTCATTCTTTCATGCATAATTAGGTGACACATGAAGGGTATATGTGAAGAGGTGAAAAACATGAAGGACTAATCTGAATTTTGTCTTTAAACTTTCCATATTCATACTTTAACCTACTAAACTCTTTACAATGTTTCAATTTAGTTTTCAAACTTTCAATAATCATAGATTGACCTACTAAACTATACATTTAGCCTTTAGAAGTCCTTTTCACTTAAGCAAGCATGACGGATTTAAACAAGCACCTCAAGCAAGCACGTCGGGAAACCCTAAGTACCTTCCGAAAGTGACTCGTTTCTGACTTGCTAATCACACTGTCTACTTTATTTCTGGATATATCCATTTCTTTATTTGAGTTTTCTATGATTCAGTTATTAGCAGATTAGAGTTAAGCTAGCACCTTCCCTTAATGCCACTTACTCTAGTAGTGAAATAGCCTAACTCATACCTAATGATGGCACTACTTTAACTATGGGTTTGAGGATGTTATAAAGAAACTCTAGAAGGTGAGAGAGCAGATATGGTTGATGGGCACGTTCCAGTGATGGCAGAGAGAGGCAATGAGTCGCAAAGGATGGGTGTATTGCAGTGAAACAACTCATAAGTAATACTAACTTAAAATTATCATAATTATAGCTAACTTAAAATTATTTAAATTAAAAATAATTATTTTTAAAAGTTAATAAATTTTGCACTCATAGATTTAATTTGGTGGTAAGTGTATTCGAGTAAAGAGATCAGTTCTACTCTTCCAATTTTCAAATTCCATTTAAAAAAAAATTAATTAATTTTAAATTAGCTAATTTTTTTACTCTATTTAACTTAATTTCCAAACTAATACTAATTTACATTTTAATATTACCTGCCACAAAAATATAGTTGATACTTTCTAACTAGAATACATCCTTGGTAATTTTTAAAATTAATTTCAAAATGCATTTTGTGTATTTACTTTTTTACTCCACCGACAATAAATACTACTTCATCGATAACTTTTAAATTTTAAATTTTGAACTAATTTTTTATTCCATTTCAAAAAAAAAAAAACTAATTTTTTATTAACTTTTTAATACTTTACCGACAACTATTTTAGTGGTTGGAATTAGAGACTAGAAGAGTTGATCGGTATTTTGTATTCTATTTTAATTTACATTTGGAAATAAATCCAAATCCACCCTTATAGTTTATATCAGGAGCCAAATAAGCCCAAAGTCAATTTTTGGTCCAAATAAATACAAAACTTTCATTTAAGGCCACTTTAGTCTTGCTCTTGTCAGAAAAGGGGCGATTAAAATATACGAGGTCTAAAAGAGAGTAAAATAATTATTTAAATTTAATAGTGTGATGAGAGAAAAAAGTGTTTCTATATCCCATCTCCAGTTGAACAGTCCTGAAACATAATCTATTATTGCTTCTATTGCTATGGATCTAAACATTTTGAATGTTGTAGTTAAAAATTAGTCTCTTTTAGATGATATATATCAACATGTCCTCCATTGTACCCACACCGAATGAATATATCTTCCTTCTGATTTGGAATATATATATATATAAAATATTTTTAGATCATAATAGTTCAAATGAAAAATTGTTAATGCTAGCGTAGACAACGCTCGACTATGAGTCCCAAGGTGAAGGGAACTTAGCAAATGGGGTAACCCTGTATCAGCTTCTGGGCAAAGTTTTTTCATTCAACTAACACACTTGAGGAAAGACAGAAATAACTCTTCTTGTATACATAATTATAAAAAATTGTACTTAAAGGCGAATCTCACTTTGTTTTTAGCAACTTTATCTTTCCTATATTGATGGGAGTCATCTTCGTGACCCAACACTTGAACTTCATAAAGGGGAAACCATGTTCTCCATCTAGTCCTCGGTGAGAACTTCAATTTATATGTTCTATTCTTTTGAATTTAATGATCACTAGTCTCAAAGAAAATTATAACATCCAGAGGTTAATTTGGAGCATTGGAAGAAAAAATTATAAGACACACATAAACTCTATTTTACTCTATTTTATTGTATGAAAATAAAGTAAGTGTGGTTCAAGCACTAGAGTGGTTTGTATGAGGCAAATTCAAGATAAATAAACTCTTATCACTATATTTTCACCAGTTGCATATTCATATGTCCCAAACTTTTTCTCTGGTTCTAAGCCCAATTAAGTCTCAAATTGATTTGGTACAGCTGGGGACATCCATTGCTTAGAATTAGACATCCATCCCAGTTTAGCAAGCTGAGTCAAAACCACATGCCAAGACCATTAGAAAATCAGTCTCTAAGGCATTCTCATCGAAATTCATCTCCATTCTCTCCATAAATTTAGACTACAAATATCCAAGTATCACACTTAATAAGATTTTGAACAGAAAATAGAATGCATAAACACATTGAAATGAAACCATTTATACAATAAATAGAGCTAAGCACTAATATAGAGTTTATAGGCGTACCCAGCCTGAGCAAAAGCAGCAACAACAATATCAATATTGTTGCCTTCTATCCTTTTATCCCTTGTCTAGAGACTTTGTAAATCTAAGCTTGATCTCCTTCCTATTTTTCTGGGCCAGCTATTCTATCAAAAACAAGTATAGTGGTGAAATATCTATCTTACAAGGAAGTGATAACATGGAGAAAGATTGGCAATAGTGTTTTTATTGAAGTCATTAACAAACTATCCAAAGCTTTATCTCTCTAAAGATGCACATAAAGGAAGGATTAGAGTAGCTACATATGAAGCTTTTTGTTTCTTTACTAAATATTATAATCATTATTTTAATGCATATTTATTTTTTAAATTTTTTTCCTAATGCGTGTGGTAGAAACGCTGCGATTTTGGACAATGATGGACTAATTTGGCCTTTAAAATAAACTTTGGCCTTATTTAGACCAAAACATAAAAATGGACTTATTTGACTCTTGATATATAGTATAGAGGTGAATTTAGACTTTTATCTATTTATATTTTCTACTTACTTTTACTATTGCCTACGAGGGGTTGGTAATGTTTAAAGTAATTAAAATTCTTTTTCTTTTTTCAATGCATTATTATATTTTAGGGTTTACGCAACAATATTATAGCAATTGCTATAAAATTATTATGTTAAAATTTTTTTTTTCTCTGTATAATAATATTTTTAATAAATAATTTATTTTATATTTAATAAAATTATAATTTTAATAGTACATTTAATTTACTCATGTTTAGCGTATGGAACAACAAGTAGAAGAAACTCACCATTTACAATAGTAGAAAGCATGGCGGCAAGAAGCACAGGCAGTAATAACATTTGGTTTCATTTGTTTAAAGTTTGTTAAATTTTAGAACCGCTTACAACGACCAATTTTTCTACTATAAATAGCTTCCATTTTTATAAAGATAAGCAATCTCATTTTTCTACTTTATTTTTTATTTTTTATATTTTCTGCTAAGTTATAAATTATAGATAAATCATTGTTGTTCTGATCCTGAAAATTAATTTCAAAAGAATCTGTTTAATTCTAGGGGATTACGAAATAAATCCTTAAAGACGATGTTTAATGCGACCCAAATTTTATTATTTTATCATATTTTTTCCAACAATCAAATGTGCAAATTGCTGCATTATATCATAATAACGGAAGTAAATATTGTGGATATCAATCTATTGCCGTTAATTCATGGTTATATATTATGAAAGTAAATATAGTGGATATCAATTTATCGCCGTTAATTAATTATTATAATTTAAATATATAAAACAATCATTTTTGGTGACTACCTTAAACTCATTTTTGCAGTTATTGGTAACTAACCCATTAAAATTAGTTGATATTTTTTAATTTAATTTTTAATTTATAGTTTCTACATAGTTTTTCTTATTATTGAAAAATGGACCAATGATTGGTAAAATGTAATCAACATACGTTAATTCTATATGTTAAAATTAATTATAAATCTAAATTTTTGTATCAACTCTTTTAATTTAAGAATGGCTATTTTGTAGTTGGTACTTCACAGCTGTTTTGAGTCATTGGTATTTTTTAGTTTACTTTTTAAATATAAACTTACTAATACATTTTGAACTTTCTAATAATTGTGGAAATAATCAGCAATTGGTGGCTAATTTAAGTCATCAACATTTATAAAATTAAGTTTATTTCTCATTTAATTTTTCTTGTTAGCCTTTGTACATAGGTAATGTGTAGGATATTACTTAAAAATTGTGTTTGTTGATAATTTTGATGGCAATTAAATAATTTTTTTTGTACTAAATTAATAAGTCTAACTATGGAAAAAATTTCAAATATTTTTTGTTAATGTTAATTATATTCCATTTTTAATTAATTTTAAGACAATATTGAAGCTTTGTGTTACTTATAGCTTAATGAAAATATTATTATTTTAGTAGCTTATATTAGTATAATGCATACCTTATATAAAGTACAAAAATTTAAACATTTACGTAAGCTCATGATTATAGTCAAACCTTTACTATCTAAAATAATAGTCAATAATAAAATATTTTAATAAAATATTATTATTTTATTAATGTTGCTGGCAAAATATACTAGATTTATATTAGTTTTTTACCTCCAACGCTCCCATAACAAGTTAATGGTAGGCTTTAGGCTTGGGATATTTGCTATGTTACAGATCGAATAAAATATTTTTTCGGATCACAACAAAGAACTTTTCAGAGTTAATCATAATTTGGATTTGTAAAAAATATCTAAATTTAAGTTACATAAACAATATATAACTAATCTTCATAACTCTATTTTAGAGTTTGTTTTAAGATTTTTACCTTTTCTATTAAAAGGAATATAAAAGAAAAAATAAAATTAAAAAATTATTTAACCTCAGAAAATATTGAATGAGTAACTTTGTTGTATACCATCTATACCATTTATCTAAAGCACAATCCAAAGGTTGAAGATATAAGAGGAATATAATAAACCATGTTATACTCTTAGTTCCATTTATACGAAAAATAAAGTCTCAAAATAGGTTAGATTGACGACCAATCCTGCGTGGTAATCCAAAATTTTGATATGCTCTGATTTCACCTCCCAATGTTGCTGTAACAATCACCATCCCCCATGCCGTTTCTTGCATAGTTTGGGTACCATGATTTCCATCAAATCGTGATGGAGAAGAAGAAGAAGATGATGATGGAGGTGTAGCTGAAATGGAAGGTGAATCACTATGCTTTTTAGATAGGGACATGCTAGAACTTAATGAGTCATTGAGACCAGAATCTGATTGAGAAGTTATAGAAGGGTCTTCTTCCGATGATGGAGCTTTATCTACATTATTATTATTATTTCTCTTTGGAAGAGGTGGCTTTTGTTTCTTACTATTATCTTCTGTAGTAGTAGAATTGTCTTCTGAAGCATGTAAATCTGTAGAAGATGAAACATTTTTCTTACTATTTGTAGATTCATCAGCTTTGGTTGGTGAATCACATGATGAAGGCGTTTGTGAGTTGGAAGAACGCTTTGAATTCTTTTTGGAATGGTCATGCTTTGTTGGAGGGTCTCCCTTCACAGAACCAGACCATGGGATTGCGATTGATACATCTCTGCACTGGAAGCTTTCATGAGATTGAGTACTTATCATAGTTTTTCCTTTTCCTGTTCCTGCCTTATCTTCTCGCTTCCAAACATACACAGTAGAATCTTCGCTTGCACATATTACATATTTTCCATTTATACTAAATGATGCTGGAATCTGGCTGTTGAGATTTCTAAAACCTATTTACCAACAATACTTTTATCATTATGTGTTGAAACATGCACAAAAATCTAGTGATAGAGGCACTCAATAGTCATAATACAAGAGAGAATAATAAATATAAAAGATTTATGTGGTTTAATAATGTTTACATCCATGGGTATGATAAGGATAAAGTTCCATTATGATAAAAATAGCATGATACTTTTATAACTCTCAAACTCTAACTTTAAAGTGTTTTCTAAAAATCTCATAATATTGTCACATCCCTAAAGAAGTCAATTGTGGTCTCCGGATTTATGCATGCCACCACGGACTAAAAAAAAATCTTTTTAATTTTTAGTGTAGAACTTTTGAGTCAATCATAATTCAACCTATATATATTCAAAATTAAAGCATACAAATTAGAACTGTGATTATTAGAACACAAGCTTAGTGCTTAACGTATCTGAATGGCTAAAAAGGATTCAATAATCAACTTAAGTAGTTTGGGATTAAGCAAAGGGTAAAGGCATGCATATATTATTCTAGCTACTAACCTTGGAGGATAGGTGCCTTAACATTAGGTTATCAACTCAATACATAAGTTTTTACATGAATACACTTTAATGATTTTGAGGAATACCTCTGAATTTATAAACCAATTCTGAACCATCTACAATTCGAATTCGAGAATCAGCAGAAGCAATAAGAACTTCAGATGGATTGCTTGGAGAAAACTACATTGATATAAAATTAGTCAACTGGTAGATAGGCAAAAAAATATTGCCAAAATACTAAGAAACAGAATGCCACCTGGAAACTAGTGATCTTTTTTGGATTCTTCTTGTTTTGCAAGTCAATTTGGTCTGCTTGACTCAATTTACAATCTGGTACATGAAATTAAAAATATCAAAACTTTGATCTTAAGGTATGGTTTAAGGAAAAAACAATCCATACCTTCAACATTGTACATACGAACATTCCCTTTATGTGAACCAATAAGTGCAGCCTTCAAATATCACATTAAGAGAATTAATAAACCATCAAGGATAGTTAATAAAACTTGCATAGTAAAATCAAACTTCTAAAGTAACAATAGTGAGAAATTCATTTTATTAGGTATTCCAAAATATATATAAAATCTTGACATGGATAAAGTAACTAATAGAGACTATGAAGAAAACTTTAGATTGAGAAGGGAACATTTCTAAACCTTTCCATCAGGGGTATAACAAACGGCAGTGATCATTTCGTAAAGATCAATCCAATCCACAAGTTGTCGATCAGGTATATTCCACATACGAACTTTGTTGTCGAGTGAACCACTTATAAAATAGTTTTCATCCTTTGGATTGAAGTGTATGCAAGTTACTGTAAAAGAAGGCCAATAATAAGAGTGCACATAAGTTAGAAATAGCATGCCTTGAGACATAAATGAGCAATTGGGATATCTTACCATAATCATTATGAGCAAACAACTTTAGGCAACTTTTTGTTTCCATGTCCCATAACCTAACAGATTTGTCCATTGAAGAAGAAAGCAATAGCTACAAATCCATGAAAATTCCCCACAAGTTAAATGACTAAAAGTAAAATGTCAAATTCAATTATTATTATGATTTATTAGTGTTTATGATTATTCACTCTTTTGCATTAATGTAAACAAAATTATATTACTAATTAGTAGTAAGGAATAGTTAGTAACTTGTGATCTCGACCAGGATAAGTCTAAGACATCATCATTATGACCGGTGAAAGAGCAAATCGGTTTCTCTGATAGTGAAAACACAGTTTCCGATGCATGGACATATTCTGGAATAGGACTGCCTTTCTTATTAGCTGAACCCTTCTTCTTCTTCTTCTTCTCTGAAGGCATTGGTGTGACCTCTCCTATACCCGGTGTTGAAAAAGGATGAAGAGGGGTTAAATTACCTTCATTCATGGACAAAATTTCACATTCTTGGACTTCCCATATATGAATAGTCCTATCTTCACCCCCACTAGCAAGAAATCGTGTATCTGGACTGAATTTCATGGTCCATATCGAGCCTTCATGAGCTTGAATCTCTTGACACAAATGCAAAGCACTTAGCTCTTTGGAAGATTTCCCTGTCTGCTTAACCTTTATCCATCCACAAGATGATGAACTCTTGGCTCCTGATTTTGATTCTGCTGTTGGTGAATTATTCTCTCTCTCTTTGTCAACACCTCTTAATCCAGTTATAGACATGGAATGAGCTACACCTTTTATATTCTTTAAGAATGCTGCACCCCGTCGCTTGCTCAACTTCAAACTCTTGGATAGATAAGAATTGACAATGATTTTTATATCATCACCACTTACCTTAGGAATATTTTCTTTAACTACTAGTTCCTTAGGATCTTGTGAATCCCCATTACACTTTTCAAATTCTTTCGTCGTTAATTGCTTATCTGTTTGTGGATCATTCACCTTATTACATATCTCATCTTGATCACACTTGTTAATTGTAAACTCTTTACCTGTATTCAAATTCTTAATCAAGAAGAAAGCACCAAATTGATTATTAGAATAATAATGGTGTTAAGCCACCGTTTTGAGTGAAAGAAAGCTACCTGCAGCTTTTGGTGAAAATTTAATAGGATCTTGATGGGGATATACTCGAGCTTGTGAGGCATTTATCATTGATAATGTTCTAAATAGGCATTGCTTGGAGATATTGCCAACAAATTCTTCTTTTCTTATTTTTTCTGAAAAGGATTCTATATCACTATTAGACTTGGAGCGCACCAATACTACTGGAATTGATGAAGGTAAAGGTGAAGGTGAAGGTAAAGGTGAAGGTGGAGGTGGAGGTGAAGCCTCTTTCTTTGTGTCTTCAACAGGATCACTTTTAACAATAGGAGTAGCATCATCATTTTTTATTTTTGAGGAAATGGCACGCGTCAAATCTTTACTCGAGACTCTAACTTGCTCTTTTTCGACTGCTAAGCCCATGCCTTGAAGGAGGCGTTTTCGGCGTTCATTAATGGATCCAGGGGCTACCATCCAAATATCATAGTCTGGTGACATTGTGGTTGAAGAAATTGAATTTGTGGCAACATAGTTTCGATATTCGGTGGTGGAAGCACAAGAAAATGACAAACGAGTGTCTTTAAATTCATTCTCGTCTTCAGAGCCAGAAGAGGCCAAGTCAGTGGGAACAGCAGAGGAAAGGCGATCACAGCTCTCAAAGAAACGATCATCATCATCATCTTGGTCACCGAGGGCATCCCAATTCATGGTAAACGTTTTCTTTCGCTCTATCATTGTGCATATGTGGTACAGTGAAAAGAAAAACAATAGAAAAGAAAATGAAAATTAGTGCATAGGGAAGAGAAAAATTTTTTTTTCAAAAGTGTTAGCATTTTTTTCTTTTTTTCTTTTTCTTATTTGATTTTTGAAATGGAAAGGAAGAGAGGAAAATACGGTTAGAATTATGGATTTGAGTAATTTGAGCAATTTTAAGATGAGGAAAAGAAATAGTCAAATGAATCATTGCATTTGTTGACATGTGAAGCCTTCACGTCCCTTACCAAATTACTATATATTGGGTTTTATTCGCTTCGCACAAATTTGCATTCTCTTTAAGTCTCCACTCTTATTTAGCCAATTTATTGCTCTATTCACCTTTAATTTTTTGTTTAATTTTAAATGCCCTTATCAAATTAAATACTTTAATGATCTCATGCATGTTTCACACTATAAGACTTCCATAAATATATATGTTTCACACTATAAGACTTCCATAAATATATATATATATATATATAAAAGTTAATTATAAATTTCATTTTCAAATTTCAAATATCATGTTCTATCTAATATTTTATTGAAAGCATCTGTTACATGTTTTCATATTTTTTGATGAAATGTGGATAATTTTGTTGTGTGTTACTTTTATATGAAGTAAATATTTTTAATTTCTTAATTAACCATTGAGAAATTTAAAGTAAATGTACAAATGATGATATGTTGTACATATGCTCTGTAAGCTATTTTTGAACATATAATTATTTTTAATGTACTCCTTGTGATAGTTTTACTATGTTGAATCTACCAAAACTTGAAATGTTTATTGTTTTTGATGTTGCACGAATATTTTCATGGATTCTATATGTTGAATTTTATTTGAAAGCAATAATATTTTATCCATCACCTTATAAAAGATCTATTTAAACTTAAAGAGTTTATAAGAATGATTACCACCAAAAAATAATGATACTTAGTGCTATATTTCAAATTTTAGGTAGGAACATCTTAACAATACTTGTAAAATTATTGTATAATACTGCTAAGGCAGCAATTTAGTAGTAATTTAGAATTGTTACAAAAAAAAATTCAATTTTTTTAGTATGTATAAAAATGTATTTTAATAAATGGTTTATTTTATATTTAATAAGATTATAATTTTTGCTACGCTTTTTATTCGTTGTGAAGGTAAATAAACTGTTATTCTATGCTATGGTAGCAGAGACAAACACAATATTTTTCAAACCATTATCATTGAAATATAATTATAATTTAAGTATATAAAACAATAATTTATAGTTGTTAGCCTTAAATTTATTTTTAGTGGTGATTTTAAAAGTTTATTATGCATTGATGTATTCATGTTTAGAAGACTTTAAAAATGTAATTAAGGATAATTAAAAAATTAATTCTTAAATTATTGTTGCTTTAAATTCATTTTTAGTGGTGATTTTAAAAGCTTACTATGCATTGATATATTTATGTTTACAAGACTTTAAAAATGTAATTAAGGATAATTAAAAAACATTTATAATTAATCCTCAATTGAAATGATGTAAGGAAAAATTATTAATGAAGATATTTTTTAGAAGAATATGCAGAAAAAGTTTCACATATTACAGATTTGATGTACTTAACACAATTATGGTGATTATGATAATTAATATTTTGATACTAAAAGTATATTTCACCGATAAAAGGTTGATAGAATAGTGAAGAGATAAAAGAAAATTAAAAAAAAAAATTGACAATATATATATTATATTATTGATAACATAGGAAGCATAAGCTAAATAGCATAAAAAACTATTAATTACATTTTGTACACTTTTATGTGTAATTTATGATAGGCTTTATGCATGTCTATGACTAGTTATCTTATATTTTGAGAAAATTTAAACAAATATTTCTAATTTTAAGAATTTATAGTATTCTATTAAAATGGTTTTTTCACTTGTAAAAATTAGCTTATAAACAATTAGTACTTACAAGTAATTTAAAAGTGATAATTAAGCATTTAATACTTTAACCAAATATATATATATTTGATTAAAATATTTATAAATAAATGATAGACAAATATATTTAATAATAAGTAGCTTATAAGAATATTTTTATTATAATCATATAAATCATTAAGGTTATATTTTGGCAAAAAATATAATAATGGGAGGAACTTCTTAAAAGTAATTGAACTAATTTTCTTTTTAAAATATTATTATTTTTCATATTATTTCGAAATAATAACAATGTTTACGATTTCAATAAGAAATAAATGTGAAATTAAATGATAAATAGTTTAAAGTGCTTATATGGTATTATTAAATACATTTAGAACATAGCACATAAAATTATACAAATAATCACCTATTATTAAAAATTTTCAGTTCAACATTATATTTGTATAATTTGACTACAAAAACATCCCTAATCTTTTGTTAAATTACTATGCATCCATAAAAACTTTATAATTTTTATTTTTTAACATAAAAAAATTTAATGATCTACCTACATTTTGACTATAAATGTATAATATGAAAATGCACCTAATATGAGAAATCAACCACCATATATAAGTTAAGATGCTCTTTTTAAATTATTATCTTCGTTGTATTTATTGATGTGTTATCAAAATCAATACAAAAATTGAAGTATCAAATTGTTACATTTAAGGCTTTTTAAGGAATTTCAAAGAACAATAGAAAAGTTATGGGTTTTAATCAAACTAATTCCATAAGAATAGTTAATTAACTTAGTTAGTAAATCTTCTGAGCTTTGAGAGGAGACACATAAGAATACCTAGTATTATCCTTCCTTAAAAATGGAATATATCTGTAATTGGATGGATTTCTTCACATACCATAGTTAACTGATACTGTGAATCTCGATTCCTAATGCTTTTTCCATGGATTGTTGAATAATTATGCTTAATTGATTAATCATAATAACTAGTTTGATTTTAAATTTTTATTTTTAATTTAATATATAAATTTAATTTCAATAGTTTAAATAACCGTAATAGCTATAGTAACGATACTTGGTCATCAATTCTTTTATTTATTAATTATTTGTGTTCTTACAAAAAACACACAATGGATATTTTTTTTACTTTTTGAATATGCAGTTGGGGTTGATCTGATAGTTGAAATATTGTACAAAAATTTGGATATATATATTGTTAGATTTGGTTTAAGGATTGAGTTAAACTAAACAAGTCATTTTTTTCATGAAACAAGAATTTATTTATAATAAGATGTGATATTTGTTAAACATGTGATTAAGTGTGAAATACCTTTTAGTAATAAATTTTTATCTTTTAATTTGATTTTAGTAGTATGAATATATTTTAGATATTTTGATTGTGATTTAGGTATGGATAATAGATATTGTTTTTATATAAAACTATAAATTGAAATTTGAGTGTGTTGATATAATTATCGAGTTATATTTCTTGAAATTGTAATAGGGATCCAGTCTAATTTGAAAGGCTATCAAAACTTTATTAAATATTGATTATGTAAGTGAACATTATGATGGATTCAATTATTGCATTATTACATTCTTAGGAAAATAATCTTTATGAATGGAATAATGATAGTGAGTTAGTACCATAGAGTTAGGTAAATAATATGATTATAACTTAAACAATATATATTAGTGGATATTTTTTTGATTTTTAGTGAGCTAAAAATTGGATTGGCATGTAAAATAGATGGAATACACTCTTATATATGCTTGCTAGATCGACATCGCAGTGCCTTGTGTTTTGATAAAATTGTTATACTGCCTTTGAGACAATGTATAATAAGTTTTGGTCATATTAAATGAGATGTAAGGATAATTGCTTATAAGCTGCAAGATACCATCGCTGTCTATGATACAGATGTTAACACATGAAGTCTAATAATATATTATGAACGGTACACCATATCCCATTATCGCAAATCCAAATATGTTTGCTATCTCATGTAAGATTGATAGTGTATATGACAAGAAAGTTATGTGTAATTTAGGTGCTTTCATTAATGTTATGACATTATCTATTTACAATTCTTTGAATATTCCCTTGAAAATGATAGGTGTAATTATTCAACTTATTAATAAATCTGTGGTTTATCCTAAAGGTATTTTAAAAAAATATTTTAGTTCAAGTTGGTGGTTTAGATTTTCTTATTGATTTTCATATTCTTGATATAAAAGAGGATAAGTCTTTCAATTCTTCATACATATTGCTAGGTGGACTTTTCCTTGATATAGCTAGAGCTAAAATTGATGTGCATGATAGGACACTTTTTATGAAATATAATAGTGAGATTGTTAAGTTTAATGTTTATGATCCCATGAAGTGTCTTGATAATAAATCATGTGTTTTTAGTGTGGATATCTGATAGAGCATATTTTAGTCCATTTTATCATGATATTATTGATGTTTATTTACACATTTTCTGCCTAATTTTGTGGTTTTGATAATGTTTTGTAGATATTAGGTGTAAAGAGACAAACTGGAGAAAATGCTCTTAAAACTGCCAAAAAGTGCCAAATATAGAAAGTGCCAAAAAAGGAAAGTTTTCAGATAAGGGAAGTTTTCAAATAAGGAAAGTGCAGAAGCAAAAGCAAATAAGGAAAGCTCAGTCAGAAGATTATTTGAAATTCAAATCGCAGATTTTTCTTTCCTTGTTCAAAGATGTGCACACACTGCAGCAGTCAGGTCTTCCTATTTAGGCAGCAAGATTTCAAGAAGACGCACTTGTCTCTTCTGCATTCAGCATCCAAAATTCAAACAAAAACTGCACCTAAAAAGGAAAGACTGGACACGATATCTTTCCCTTCTGCACATCCATCCGCGTGCACACCTTCCTTCTGAAGAGCATGCTGCGCGCCACCTTCCTTCTAAAGAGCTTGCAACGCGATTCTTCCCTTTTCAGACACAACTTGGGCAGCAAGTACCTCTAGGGCAGCAAGGTCAGCCTCTAATCTTATTTAAGAAGCACATAACTAGCCGAGAACTCTTCTTCCATCTTCGAAACACTATCTTCACGCCTCATCTCTTCGGATTTCACAAGGCCGACCTCCACCTCTTCTTCTACCTTTCTTTCTTTTTTTTATTTTTGGTTTTGTTTCAGCCATGAGTGGCTGAAACCTTTTATTCTAGTTGAAGATTGGTTGAAACTAAAGTTGTTTAATGGATTGTGAGATCTAAACATAAACTGTTTGTCTTTGGTTTGTTCAATATTTATACAATTTGATGCTTGAATCTATTATTGCTTTCTTATTTTGATCAAATTGGCCACTTGATTCTTAATTGCAAGGTAATATATTGTTGGTTTGGATAATTTTAAGTCCGTAATTGCTTGGATTGTTCAAACATAAGAACACTTGGTGTAAAAACTAATGCTTGGATTGTTCAAATATAAGAATACTTGGTGTAAAAACTAAGGAAATTGTATGATCTAGCAACATCTCATGCGTTTGAGTAGCTAGGATTGGATCTCTTTATCTCTTCATGCAATTAACAGTTGTTTTGATGCCTAAGGCCCAAGAAAGTTCCTTGGCAACTTGTTAATTAGTAATTAATTAGAGGACGTTCCCTAATTGGTTTAATCTTAAGGAGAGACATGGTGGTGAGAAGCGTCTTCCATCTCCATAACTAATCTATTGAATCAATCAAAAGAACATAAGTTTCAATGATCAATCCAAACAATTGAAGTGGATCCAACTCCTCAACTAGACCTTTCTCATATTTGATTTCCTTTTATTTTCATACTTCGCTTATTTAATTGCTTTCAGTAGTTGCTTAATCAAATCAATCTCAAAACCCCCATTTTACTTTTATTGCACTTTATTCTGCTTTCAATTATTTGCTTTCAGTTTCTCATTCGGTTAAGTCTCTTGGTCTTATTGAGAAAAATAGATAAGTTTTCAATTCTCTGTGGATACGATCCTTTGCCACTATCTACAGTAGTAATATTATTGATAACTGGAAAGGTTATTTTTGACCAGTTTCGACAACCGCGAGTCAAAAATTGGCGCCGTTGCCGGGGAGTTGATTTAACTAATCTATTTTTCTTTCATGACCAGATCTGGACACAAGGACATTCTGCCTTACGATCCAGAAATTGAACGCACAATCAGGAGACTCGGTAAGTAAGCATCTCGATTGTGGGAGACAACACAAGCCGAGACCAACCCTGAAGAAGCTCCAATCGCAGGTCACTCTTTTGAAGCACCCGAACTTCACCAACAAGCCACACAAATGGCCGAACCTCATGCACAACCTGCTGCCCATAATGGACATGCTGTCCAAGATCAAATAATTCAAAAAAAATCCAGCAATTAGGCCCCCAGTGCAAAGAGAAAGGACCATGAGAGAATTGGCAACACCTGTAGGTGATCAAGCACCTCTCTGCATCACCTATCCACCTCTGACAGTTTCCTTTGAACTGAAAACATGTTTGATTCATCTTCTTCCTAAATTTAGAGGATTAGAAAATGAAAATCCACACAAGCACTTGAAAGAGTTCAATATTGTCTGTTCATTTATGAGACCTCAAGGTATTTCTGAAGATCATGTTAAGTTAAGAGTTTTTCCTTTTCCACTTGATGATTATGCTAAGGATTGGTTGTTTTACTTACCACCTAGATCTATCACTTCTTGGGATGACATGGTAATAACCTTCTTAAACAAATATTTCCCAACTTCTAAGGTCATTGGCATAAGAAGAGAAATCAGTAGCATTAGATAGAAACCATCTGAAGATTTATATGATTATTGGGAAAGATTTAAAAGGTTGTGTACAGGTTGTCCTTAACATGATATTTCAGATAAGGCACTCATAGAGTTCTTCTATGGAGGATTGCTTTCATCGGAAAAGAGATTCATCGATGTAGCCTGTGGAGGATCCATTGCAGACAAGACACCTAGGGAGATGAGGGAGTTGATCTCAACACTTGCAGCCTCATCTAGGCAATATGGAGAAGAAAAGCAACTGCAGAGAGAAGCCAATGAGGTAAGTACATCTACTCTTTCCTCTCAGATTTCTGCACCAACCTCTTCCATGACAAATTTCTTCATAGGCCAGCCTCAACAAGCCCAACCAACTAGGCCATGTGGGATTTGTGCATATGTAGGATACCCAACTGATCAATGTCCTACACTGCAAGAGGATAGCCAGCAAGTGAATGCCATTGGAAGATACAACAGCCAGCCTAGACATGATCCATATTCCAACAAATACAATCCAAGCTGGAGAGACCATCCCAATTTCAGCTATGGAAAGGCTAACAATTATCAGAACTACCAAAGGAATCAAGCCCAACTAGCACCTTCAAGTTCCAACCAGCACCTTGAAAAGATGATGGAGACACTTGCGAACTCTGTGCAGACTCTTCAACAACAGGTGGGACAAATAGCCACATTAGTGAACAAGCTTGAATCCCAAGGTAAGCTCCCTTCTCAAACTGAAACTAACCCCAGACAGAATGTCAATGCCATTACATTAAGAAGTGGAAAAGAGCTTCAAGATGCCAAATATGAGGAAGAAAAGCAAGTTGCGCAAGAGCCAGGAGTTTCAATTGAAACCATTCTTGCGCAAGCTGAAACCATTCCTACGCACCACTTCCTTGAGCCAGCCGACCGAACTCCATCTGATACCACTCCTGCGCAGAAGGCTGATCACCAGGTACGTTTTCAAATTCCACCTCCTTTTCCAAAGAGATTTGAAAGAACACAGAAAGAAATAGAAGAAAAGGAGATTCTTGAGACTTTCAGAAAGGTGGAAATCAATATACCCCTGCTATATGCTATTAAGCAGATCCCCAGGTACGCAAAATTTTTGAAAGAACTTTGCACTAATAGGAGAAAGCTTGCTGAAAGAGAAAAAGTTAGTGTAGGTGAGGTTGTTACTGCTGTGATAAAAAGAGAACTCCCCACCAAGTGCAAAGCAAGGGCATGTTTGCTATAGCTTGCAAAATAGGGAATGTTGAGATTAAAAAAGCCATGTGTGATCTTGGTGCATCTATTAATGTTATGCCCCTTGCCATTTATAATTCTTTGAATGCAGGTGCACTAAAAGACACAAGAGTAATCATTCAGTTGGCTGACAGATCTGTGGTACACCCCATAGGTGTTCTAGAAGATGTTCTAATTCAAGTATATGAACTTGTCTTTCCTGTAGACTTTTATGTGATTAATACAAAGGAAGACAGTTACAACATTACTTTTGACATCCTTCTTGGACGTCCTTTCTTGAGTACTGCTAGGACTAAGATTGATGTGCATGATGGCACATTGACTATGGAGTTTGAAGGGAAAGTCATTAAATTTAATGTTTATGATGCCATGAAATATCCCCATAATATGTCCCCTGTAACGACCCGGAAAACCGATACCCCTCTTGTAACGGTCCGAACCGCTCGGCACTAGGATCCAGATCGGCTTAAGGCCGCCTAGACCCGTAGTAAGCCTCTCCTGAACTCTGTGTACCTGTTAAAATCCCATACATGATCCGACTGGACTATTAACTGATAAAACTTTACTTTAAAACTACCAGACTTAACCTTTAAAACACTCTCTGTAGGTCCAATCATATGAACCAAAATGCTCAGATATACAAATCTGAACTAGCCTTCAGGCTATCTATAATACACCAGTGATGCTCTACCAAGTAACCTCCATGCCCTATGCGCTGTGTCATAGAACCCACTCTGTAAGGGTCAGCATATCATAAGTTAACTTGGCTACCACAGAGTCACAGGAATCAAACCTGGTCTTCTCTAATGGCCTCTCTATGGATCACAGGACTCAAACCTGGTCTTTCCTATGCACTGGTCTTGGGTCAAAGGAATTAATCCCTGTCTTCCCTCACAGTTATAATTCACTGGGTTTTCGAAACACAACATATATTAAGCCTGGTCTGACTCATTTCTCATCAAGAAACTGTAAAACAGGATACATGCATACACTAGGGATTAACATACACTAGACAATAGGCAAAAGCACATTCTAACTCATTTATACATTAACTGACTAACTATTACATCACTTTTACATATATCTCTTTAGATACATCATGTCCACACTATACTATTACACATGCAATCCTTTAGCATAACTCTGTTGCTTCTGCCCTTCCCAGCTACTCTGAACCTGCAAAACTGGGATTAAGGGAAAGGGATGAGCTTCTAAAGCCCAGTGAGTAGAAACACTGAAAACAGTTCATTCATACGCACTATATATGAAAATGCATCACCAAAACAAACATCTCAATATATCTTGGATTAGACATGACCCAAAAACTCCCTCGACGGGCTATTGAAGTCGCCTTGGTCCAATCTCCACTAAGGTAGACATGACCCCAAAAATACCCTCTGTCACTACTGGCCCCCCAAAGGAGCTACATAGGGCATACCAACATGTACTTGCCCAACTGACCTGACACAATGACAGGAGCCGAAGCTTAGGCTATTGGAGTCGCCTGGGTCCACCTAACCTCTGATCACATAATCAACAATAACATGCAATGCTTCATACTCGTGATTCTAATGCAATCACCCTAATACATATCATAGCATTCATGATGCATGAACTATGCAAAAGCACTATGTTTCTTTACGAAAAGATTAGTTTAGTTCTACTCACCTCTGCTCCTCAAGCAGAAACCTGACTGACTCTGCAACTGCTAAACCTGACGACCTCCCTGACCTGTCGGGTCCGATCCTACACAAAAGGACTCGATTGAGGTGTCAAACATACTCTTATTAACTCTTGAACATCTTCCCAAAACCCCTCTAAAAACTCATAGAACAATCACTTAAAACATGCAAATGAAAAGCTAGGCAGGACACCTTCGGCGGCATCTTCGGCGGCCGAATGTGCAGGACAGATCCGAAAGTCCATTCTTTCGGAGGCAACCTTAGGCAGCCGAAACTACCTTCACAAGGGGTTCGGCGGCCGAATCCTCCCTTCGGCGGCCGAACCTGAGTTCATCCAGAACTCAACTTCGTGCACAACCATCTCCTGCCAAGCACCAACACCACTCCAACATGCATAACTCCTTTTTAACTTGCATATACTCTGGTATATGCACAAAGGGGTCCAAAACTACCTATTAACCCCAACAAAACAGCAACTATAACACATAATCATGCTTACACCATTAAAGCATCAAAACTAAGCTTTAAAACCTAAACATGCAACTCTACCCTTAACCTCTTTAAACGCTGTTAAAACTCATTAAAACAAGCTTAAGATCTTCACTTACCTCTTGATCCAAGAAGCTGAAGAATCCAAACACAGCAACTTCTCTTCAAAAACACAAAACCATCAAAACCTCCCTTTTCTCTCAAAAACGTTCAAAACCTTTGCAAATGACCAAACCTTCTGCATAAGCTGATTAAAGCTTGCAGATGAGTCAAGGGAGACGTGGCCTAACCTCTGATCATGATCTGGAGGTGAACACCTGTCCAAACCACCGACTGAGGAGCGTGCACAGCTGACCGACCACCTTAGCTTCGCCTGCCGAAACTGCATGCAAAACCATGCAACGTTCGGGGGCCGAACTGAAACTTCGGGGGCCGAACATTGGGCACTTTCGGCGGCCGAACTTACATTCGGGGGCCGAACCTGGCCTTTGTCTCCAAAGCCTTTTCTCTTCAAAACTTAACTCTTTTCTAAACCAACACTTTAAAATACTTAAAAACATTTTAGAAAACCTTCACTCTTACCCTTCTAGAACCTCTGACATCCCTGAATTCCATCGGACGATAGGAATTCCGATGTCGGATTTAGCCGGGTATTACATCCCCTGTTTATGGTCTTGATATTATTGATTGCTTGAGCCAGAAAACCTTTGGTAAGAATCAAGATGATATTCTGAACAATGATTTTTGCAGGGAGACTGACCAGGTGAAGGTAGAGAGTCAGGAAGAGCCAAAACTGAAGAAAACAGTCTGCAGCATCCAACAGGTGAACTGCATACAACCGCAGGAAGAACAAAAACCAGCCGCACCCTTTCAACTTGGTGCGTAGACCATTCCTGCGCAGGAAGGAGGACCTGAAAGCCTTTCAGGCGCATCTCTTCAGCTCCCATCGCCACCTCTTCAGCTCCCATCGCCACCTCTTCAGCTTCCACTTCAGGTATGTTCTGCGCAGGCAGGGAAGACTGAAACCAGTTCAGCTAGACACCCCATCCAGACAGACACTTGTCCTCCCATACAGCAGTTTACATAATATGAAGAATGTGAGAATGGCCTCTTTGAATAGATCTTCCATGCCAAAACTGATGAGCCATGGTATGCAGACATGGTGAACTACCTAGCCACAGGTAACTTGCCTTCTGACATGTCCAAGCACACCAAAGATAAGATAAAGAAAGATGCCAGATACTATATAACGACCCGGAAACCGGACTGCTACTGGCGCTAGGATCCAGATCGACTTAAGGTCGCTGGGACCCGTAGTAAGTCTACTATACATCCTGTACTTCTGATAAAATCCCATATATGATCACACATTTTCATTAAAAACTTAAACTTTTCACATACCAAGCTTGACCTGTGCATGCATCATAACTGTAAACATAAAAACCCCATACTGGAGCCCTCATCAAATGCTCCAGTTGAGTCAACATCTCATACATCAAGCTTGGTTCAACATAACTCCTCATTAAAACTTTTACATAAAGATCATGTACAACAGGGATTAACCATACATTAGGGCCAAGCACAATACTAATCCTCCTTACATTACTGAACAATACCTTATATAACATTACATGTCCACTACTAATCTATTACATAGACTATACCATAACCTTGCTGACTTTCCCATAGCTACCTGTGCTCCTGCAAACCTGAGGGTTAGGGGAGAGAGGTGAGCTACAAAAGCCCAGTGAGCAGAACAGTAAAAATAGTTTAATTAAACATATATTTTCATAGAATGCATCACAACACAAACAATTCACATCACGGATGGACTGACCCAAAAATCCCTCTACTCTGTGCCCGACCATCAGTGGAGCTCCTCAGGACTTTTATTACATAACATAAGCTCTGTGCTAGGGGCGTAGTGCATGCCTCACCTGGTCTTTCCTGTACTCTGTGTCCAGCCCTCGGTGGAGCTCCTCAGGACTTCTATTACATAACATAATATCTAGAGGGCTAATGGGTCGTCCTGTTGTCCATCCACACCCACAATAAATAATGTAATGCGTCATATTCATGAATTCTAGTGCAACCAACCTATTACATATACATGATGCATGAACATGCTTAAAACATTTGATTTCTCGCAATAAAAGATTAATTTAGTTCTACTCACTTCTGGCTGACTCTGAACTAACTCTGAAGCAGCTATCTCACTGCTGATCACCTCGGTTCCTCAGGTCCGATCCTACACAGGTGGACTCAAATGAGGGACCAAACATACTCTAACATGACTCTCAACAACTCCCTAAAAACCCCCTAAAACACCATCAAAACATGCATAGAAAACTAACAAAGGAAGACTGGACAGGGGACTTTCGGCGGCAGATTCGGCGGCCGAAGGTCCCTTTAGATCCGAAAGTCAGGCACTTTCGAGAGCAAGGTTTGGCGGCCGAAAGTCCTCCACAGATCCGAAAGTCCAAACCTTCGGGGGCAGGTTCGGCGGCCGCAACTCCCCTCCAGAGCCGAAAGTCCAAACCTTCGGGGGCGAGCTTAGGCGGCCAAAACTGCCTCCACAGGCAGGTTCGGCGGCCGAACCTAGGTCCTCCAAAAGGGCAGAACCCGATTCCGCCTCACTCATCCAGCCACCCAAAACTTTCCAACTTGCATCCAACTATTCTAAAACATGCATAAACACTTATTCAAGCATATGGGGCATAAAACTAGCCTAAACCCCAACAAACATCAACATAGCATCACATAAACATACATTTATCATTTAACTAACATAAACCCTATGCATCAAAACCCTTAACCCCTTCTTAAAACTTACTTAAAACATCATAAAAGACGTGGATCTACACTTACCTCTTGAAGATCGAGGGTAGGCGTGATCCAAACTTGAAGATTGGGAGAAATCGAGCTCCGGGGGTCTCCAAACTTCAAAGCTTTGGTCTAAGCTTAAAAATCTTCAAAACAAAGTAAAACTCATCAAAAACTTGAAGGGATTAAAGGAAAACACAAAATCAACCACGGAGGGGCGAAATCTCACCTATGCCCGAAAATAGAGAGAGAAAACTCACCCATTTTCAGACAAGGGGCCTTTTAAAGGTGGCTGGCCAGACCACCTTCGGGGGCCAAAAGAGCTTCCGCAAGCTCCCCATGTTCGGCGGCCGAACCTGGATTTTTTCTCCATGGCTTTTTCTTTCAAAAACTCATTTTCTTTCTTCATTAAAACTATAAAAACATGTAAAAACATTTTATAAAAATATATTTTACCCTTCTAGAGGGTTCTGACATCCGAGATTCTACCGAAAAGTAGGAATTCCGATGCCGGGGTCTAGCCGGGTATTACATACTATGGTTGGGATGAGCCATATTTGTGGAAATATTGTGCTGACCAAATGATAAGGAGATGTATTCCAGACCAAGAAATAGCTTCAGTACTTACTTTTTGTCATTCATATAGTTGTGGTGGACACTTCGGTCCAAGAAAGACTGCTCATAAAATACTTGAAAGTGGCCTGTTTTGGCCCACCATTTTTCGAGATGCCTTTTTGTTTTGCAGATCATGCACAAGATGCCAACAGACTGGAAATTTGAGCCATAGAAATCAAATGCCACAAAATCCCATTATGGTCTGTGAGGTATTTGATGTGTGGGGCATAGACTTCATGGGCCCATTCCCACCATCCTTTGGATATACCTACATCATCCTTATAATGGATTACGTATCCAAGTGGGTGGAAGCTAGAGCAACCAAGACTGATGATGCAAAGGCAGTAGTGGACTTTGTGAAGACCAACATCTTTGCCAGACATGGAGTACCAAAGGCAATCATCAGTGATAGAGGGACTCACTTTTGCAACAAGGTGGTGGAAAGCCTTCTCAGAAAGCACAATGTGATAGAACATCCACAGCCTATCATCCTCAGACAAATGGGCAAGTTGAAGTATCCAACAGAGAAATCAAGGCCATCCTAGAAAAGACAGTATCTCCCAGCAGGAAGGACTGGAGTGCAAGATTGGAAGATGCTTTATGGGCCTACAGGACTGTAACACCCCTCACCCTATCAAAGTGTAGACAGAGTAAGGAATGTCACAAACTATGCCTTTTTACATATATTCAGACTAAATAATTTATTTTATCTATAAATACCAAGTTTTTAGGTAATGCATGTAAATTTCATCAAGTGATTAAAATAAATGTGAGATTTGTAAACCAAAATTTTCGGCAGAGTTTCCTCTGTTTCATTAGCACTTTAACCTGTAATACATATGAAAATCACACTTATAATTACACTAACAACTGTCATTTGATATCTTACTATTCTTTGATTATATAACCTTTACAACTCTCTCTATTAAATATGTACATGCCAAAATATAACTGCACTATGACTCAGAAACTCAAAACAACCAGCTATGATAATGGCTTTGATATCTGATGTACACCTCTGATGATCTCCGCTGTGCCTACTTTATCTACAATCTGCGTGAGGTAAAATCCAACACGCTGAGCTAATGCTCAGTGGGTGATTGCAAACAAATAACAAAATAGAGCAAACATGTTCATGTATATAGATAATTAAGTAAACAATCACAAACTTGTCAAATGTAGATAACATGATACAAAGTATACTTGTCAAATTTCTTGATATAAAATATGAATGCCATTTGTATCATTGTGCACAATAAGGATTTCCTTTATATTCAATAGAAACATCTTCTTTTGCCTTTTTTTTTTTGCACATTTTCTATTCATAGCAAATCACCATAGCTTAGTACTTGTAATAGTTGTGACATGTTAACATTCACCAATAATGTCATAAAAACAAGCATCAATCTTAATTAGGTCCTTAGCCCTTATAAACACATAGTAGTGTCGACTAGGTAGATAAGGAATTATAACGGTAGGCAATGGGTGCTGAATGGTAGGCTCAAAGGCCAAAACTATAATAGCAGGGCTTTGTGGCCATGCTTATGAGGTACCTGATATGTAACCTCAAACATAGATCATGTATCGGTAGCAGTACTGCGAACTCTGTATGTATATATAGCATGCCATACCCTTAAACTAACCTCGACTCCTATTAAGTTTACCAGGGCCAAGTATCTTTAATTCAATGTTCAATTGTTCAACATAAATGTAACAGCCCGGCCCCGTACGACCGGCCCTGTTACCGCTCACAGCCCGTGACTTACCTCTGGGCCCAGCCACTGTGAGCAGCTCTTAACATCCCTTCACCCTCACGGGTTCCAGGCAGGATTTGTCCCCTTGGTTCGCGGGACTCTAACCCGTTCTTCCCAAGTGGATTTGGCCCAAATTCCCCTTTGGAAATTAGGTCGCCTCCCCCACTGCTCGAACCCTTGACCTCCCACTTTAAGGGAATAGTCTGGCGAGAGTGAGTACCAGTTGTTCCAATTGGAACAACTGGTACTCACTCTCGCCAGAACAACTGGTACTCACTCTCGCCAGACTATTCCCTTAAAGTGGGAGGTCAAGGGTTCGAGCAGTGGGGGAGGCGACCTAATTTCCAAAGGGGAATTTGGGCCAAATCCACTTGGGAAGAACGGGTTAGAGTCCCGCGAACCAAGGGGACAAATCCTGCCTGGAACCCGTGAGGGTGAAGGGATGTTAAGAGCTGCTCACAGTGGCTGGGCCCAGAGGTAGGTCACGGGCTGTGAGCGGTAACAGGGCCGGTCGTACGGGGCCGGGCTGTTACATAAAAAAGGCGCCTTTTTATGTAACAGCCCGGCCCCGTACGACCGGCCCTGTTACCGCTCACAGCCCGTGACCTACCTCTGGGCCCAGCCACTGTGAGCAGCTCTTAACATCCCTTCACCCTCACGGGTTCCAGGCAGGATTTGTCCCCTTGGTTCGCGGGACTCTAACCCGTTCTTCCCAAGTGGATTTGGCCCAAATTCCCCTTTGGAAATTAGGTCGCCTCCCCCACTGCTCGAACCCTTGACCTCCCACTTTAAGGGAATAGTCTGGCGAGAGTGAGTACCAGTCCAATTGGAACAACTGGTACTCACTCTCGCCAGACTATTCCCTTAAAGTGGGAGGTCAAGGGTTCGAGCAGTGGGGGAGGCGACCTAATTTCCAAAGGGGAATTTGGGCCAAATCCACTTGGGAAGAACGGGTTAGAGTCCCGCGAACCTAGGGGACAAATCCTGCCTGGAACCCGTGAGGGTGAAGGGATGTTAAGAGCTGCTCACAGTGGCTGGGCCCAGAGGTAGGTCACGGGCTGTGAGCGGTAACAGGGCCGGTCGTACGGGGCCGGGCTGTTACAATAAATGCATATCATTTGAAACAATTTGAATTCATTGCCAAAGTACATATATCATATGTTAAGGTAAACAAGATGAAAAACTCATGACAAATAGTGTAAAACTTTATTGACTTAGCATTCCAATATAGAAAACTACATTCTGCCATATTTTACATAAACTTTTCAAGTAGTTTAGAGTTATAATTTGACTTCAGTTTCTCATAAGAAATGTACATTTATGTCTTATCTTTCCAACAAGTTATGGTTCATGTAAATCTGACCACCCTAGCTTAGGTTATGAATGTTTCTTTACAATATGCTCAATAAGGTCTTAATCAGTCCAGTATTGGTACATCTTTATAGTATCACAAAACATATCAGATTCTGCCAGGTTTGCACTTTTAGCTCTCATGGTAAATTTCTTTACTCTAAGCCTTTCAAACATCATTTTGGCATTCATATAACATATTTATACAATCAAAAAAACATTTTCAGCAAGTAAAATCAACCCCTAATTTCACTTATTCATAGCAGAATCAAAGGAAAACAGAAAATCATTCAAACACCAAACCTTTCTTGAATTCCTCTTTCTTTTCCTCTCCTATTCTCTAACTATCTCCTTTCCCTTTGATGTTCCTTCACCTAAGCCAATTTATATCTTAGGAAAGTATTGAATAAACTATAAATTAAAGCTGTATAATTTAAATTCATGCATGAAGAAATGAGAAGATGTTATTTCCTACACATTTCTAAGCTCACTTTTGATTTTCAAGCTTGGTGCATATGGAACCCTAAACTTCTCTTCTTCAATTCCTTCAATATATGGCTGTTCCTTTAGCTCTTGGTCTTAGGGTGAGTTTTAATTAAGGCAAGAAGTTGATTGGGTGAGATTTGGCTTGGCTTTGGTGGAAGGAAGACAAAACAAAGCTTTGGTTTTCAATGGGTGAGCTACGACAATGGTGTGGTGGAGAAAGAAGACAGCCCCTTTTTACTTTGCTTAGTCATTCTTTCATGCATAATTAGGTGACACATGGAGGGTATATGAGAAGAGGTGAAAAACATGAAGGACTAATCTGAATATTGTCTTTAAACTTTTCATATTCATACTTTAACCTACTAAACTCTTTACAATGTTTCAATTTAGTTTTCAAACTTTCAATGATCATAGATTAACCTACTAAACTATACATTTAGCCTTTAGAAGTCCTTTTCACTTAAGCAAGCATGACGAATTTAAACAAGCACCTCAAGCAAGCACGTCGGGAAACCCTAAGCACCTCCCGAAAGTGACTCGTTCCCGACTCGCTAATCACACTGTCTACTTTATTTCTGGATATGTCCGTTTCGTTATTTGAGTTTTCTATGATTCAGTTATTAGCAGATTAGAGTTAAGCTAGCACCTCCCCTAATGCCACTTACTCTAGTAGTGAAATAGCCTAACTTATACCTAATGATGGCACTACTCTAGCTATGGGTTTGAGGATGTTATAAGGACAACCTACAAAACCCCTATAGGTATGCCTCCTTACAGATTGGTCTATGGAAAAGCTTGTCATCTTCCAGTTGAACTTGAACACAAGGCATATTGGGCTGTAAAGAATTGCAACATGGACCTTAAGGAAGCTGGACACCATCGCAAATTACAACTGCAAGAGCTAGAGGAGATAAGACGCGATGCATATAAGACTTCCTGGAACTACAAAGCAGAAACCAAAGCCTCCCATGAAAGTCAGATTTCAAGAAAACAATTTGAGGTTGGTGATAAAGTCTTACTCTTTGACTCTCGTTTGAAATTATTTCCAGGAAAGCTACGTTCTAGATGGATTGGGCCATTCATTTTGGAACATGCCCATCCCCATGGGGCTGTAGACATCTGAAGCATAGAGACTGGGAAAATCTTCAAGGTGAATGGGCATCGTCTGAAACCTTTCTAAGAAGGATTCACAGTGCAAGTAGTGGAAGAAATTCCACTACATCATCCATCTCAGTCAGCCTAAGGAATCGCACCATGCACACCACACCCAGGGGAGTACTCGGTTTTCTTTGCTCTTTTATTTTTCTTACACATTGAGGACAATGCATGATTTAGGTGTGGGGGTGCATATCTCTAAATTCTCATTCTTCTTCTTCTTCTTTTTCTTTCAATTTTTGCGAAATTTTTTTCCTTTTTCCTTTCAGATTTGCGAAATTTTTCTTTCTTTTCCTTTCAATTTGTTTTCATTTTTGCTTTCAATAACACACACACCCACAATCTTCTTCTTTTTTATTGCTCTACTCAAACTGATAGACTATGTTGGATGAACTTTCTTTCTATGACCCCATTAATGTGATGACTCTTTAAACTTAAGTTGAATCAATTGCAGTGAGTTGTATTCGTGTTTGGGAATTGCCTTTTGAATTGAATCTTTGAGCTTGCCATGGTGAAAAATATATTGATGACACTCATTAGAGAGAATGAATTGAAAGTTGTGTGAATGAACTTAACATGACTTGTTTTAGCAATTGGTGTTGATTTGCCCAATACATTGATCAAAGGAATTCGGCAAAGGCCTAGACTTCATGAGCACAAATTGAAAACTATTCCAATGGTTGAAAGGCTATGAACAGAGCTAGTAGCCACTTCAATAGGTGACCAACTGAGTAACTGGGGGTGGGTATCACCAATATGTACCTTCACGTCAAAAGATTGGTCATTTTTTCAAGCAAGATTAAAGTGCAAAAGGCTGAATAAGTACTTCAAGGTAAGGGCAAATCACTCTGAAAGCTAAGAAAAGTTTTAATTGAACAAATAACATGTGCATGTATGATCTCTCTCTTGAGGAAAACAAATCCTAGCCATGGTAAGTAAAGGAAAACAAGGAAAGAAGGTGAGTAACCTTGATGCATATATTCTTCACTGCAATGATTCAAAATAAGGGTCTAGAGTAAGAGCTTAAGTGGTAATAAGGATCAAGTAGCAAAGAAAGCTTGTTTGACTATGTTTATTTGCTTGAGGACAAGCAAAAGGTTAGGTGTGGGGGTATTTGATAGAGCATATTTTAGTCCATTTTATCATGATATTATTGATGTTTATTTACACCTTTTATGCCTAATTTTTTGGTTTTGATCATGTTTTGCAGATATTAGGTATAAAGAGACAAACTGGAGAAAATGCTCTTAAAACTGCCAAAAAATGCCGAATATGGAAAGTGTCAAAAAAGAAAAGTTTTCAGATAAGGAAAGTTTTCAAATAAGGAAAGTTTTCAAATAAGGAAAGTTTTCAAATAAGGAAAATGCAGAAGCAAAAGAAAATAAGGAAAGCTCAGTCAGAAGATTATTTGAAATTCAAATCACAGATCTTTCTTTCCTTGTTCAAAAATGTGCACACACTGCAGCAGTCAGGTCTTCCTATTTAGGCAGCAAGATTTCAAGAAAACGCACTTGCCTCTTCTACATTCAGCATTCAAAATTCAAATGAAGGCTCCACCAAAAAGGAAAGACTGGACAGGATATCTTTCCCTTCTGCACATCCATCCGCACGCACACCTTCCTTTTGAAGAGCATGCCGCGCGCCACCTTCCTTCTAAAGAGCTTGCAACGCGATTCTTTCCTTTTCAGACACAACTTGGGCAGCAAGTACCTCTAGGGCAGCAAGTTCAGCCTCTAATCTTATTTAAGAAGCACATAACCAGCCGAGAACTCTTCTTCCATCTTCGGAACACCATCTTCATGCCTCATCTCTTCGGATTGCACAAGGCCGACCTCCACCACTTCTTCTTCTTCTTCTACCTTTCTTCCTTTCTTTTATTTTTGGTTTTGTTTCAGCCATGAGTGGCTAAAACCTTTTATTCTAGTTGAAGATTGGTTGAAACTAAAGTTGTTTAATGGATTATGAGATCTGAACATAAACTGTTTGTCTTTGGTTTGTTCAATATTCATATAATTTGATGCTTAAATCTATTATTGCTTTGTTGTTTTGATCAAATTGGCCACTTGATTCTTAATTGCATGGTAATATATTGTTGGTTTGGATAATTTTAAGTCCGTAATTGCTTGGATTGTTCAAACATAAGAACACTTGGTGTGAAAACTAAGAAAATTGTATAATCTAGCAACATCTCATGCGTTTGAGTAGCTAGGATTGGATCTCTTTATCTCTTCATACAATTAACAGTTGTTTTGATGCCTAAGGCCCAAGGACGTTCCTTGGCAACTTGTTAATTAGTAATTAATTAGAGGACGTTCCCTAATTGGTTTAATTTTAAGGAGAGACATGGTGGTGAGAAGCGTCTTCCATCTCCATAACTAATCTATTGAATCAATCAAAAGAACATAAGTTTCAATGATCAATCCAAACAACTGAAGTGGATCCAACTCCTCAACTAGACCTTTCTCATATTTGATTTCCTTTTATTTTCATACTTCGCTTATTTAATTGCTTTCAGTAGTTGCTTAATCAAATCAATCTCAAAACCTCCATTTTACTTTTATTGCACTTTATTCTGCTTTCAGTTTCTCATTCGGTTAAGTCTCTTAGTCTTGTTGAGAAAAATAGATAAGTTTTCAATTCTATGTGGATACGATCCTTTGCCACTATCTACAGTAGTAATATTGTTGATAACCAAAAAGGTTATTTTTGACCGGTTTCGACAACCGCGAGTCAATATCATTGACTAATTAGTTGAAAATATATTTGATATGAATCTTGATGACAAGTTAAAGATTGCATTTTGCAGTAATTTTTCTCTTGATGGATTGACAGATCTTGCAGAGTCTTTTATTATAGATGTTGAACTTCATGAATTAATTTTTAAGGATACAAATGATTAAGAAACATTTGTGAATATCATCTCTGATAAGGTGAATCCTTTAGAGGCAAAAGAGTTTATTTGGGTACTGCATGGATGTAAAACCCCTTACCCTATCAAAGTATAGATAGAGTAAGGACTGTCACAAACTATACTTTTTTTAGACATATCAAGACTAAACAATTTCTTTTATCTGTAAATACCAAGTTTTAGGTAGTCCAAGTAAATTTTATAAGGTGATTAAAGTAACTGTGAGATTTTAAACAAAAATTTTAGCAGTCTCCTCTGTTTCATCAGTATTTCAACCTGTAGCACATATGAAAAACACATGCAAAATTATCAACTGTTATTTGACATCTTACTATTCTTTGATTTACATAACCTTCATAACTCACTCTATTTAATATGTACATGCCAAAATATAATTGTACTATGACTTAGAGACTCAAAACAACCAGCTATGATAATGGCTTTGATATTTGATGTAGACCTCTGATGAACTCCGCGTGTCTACTTTATCTACAATCTGCGTGAGGTAAAAACCAACACGCTGAACTAACGCTCAGTGGGTGATAGCAAACAAATAACAAAATAGAGCAAACAAATTCACATATATATATAATCAAGTAAACAATTACAAGCTAGTCAAATATTATTAACATAATACAAAGCATACTTGTCAACTTCTTAGTATAAGGAATGAGTGCCATATGTATCTTTGTGCACGACAAGAATTTTCTTCATATTCAATATAACCATCTTCTTTTGTCTTTATTGCACACATTCTATTTATAGCAAATCACCATAGCTTAGTGCATGTAATAGATGTAGATATGTTAACATTCACTAATAAGTTCACAAAATCAAGTATCATTCTTAATTAAGATTTGAGCCCTTATAAACACATTGTAGGATCAACTAGGTAGATAAGGAGTTATAACGGTAGGCACAGGGTGCCGAATGGTAGGCTCAGAGGCCGAAACTGTGATAGCAGGGCTCTGTGGCCATGCTTATAAGGTAGCTGATATGTAACCTCATATATATATATCATGTATCGGTAGTATTACTGCGAACTCTGTATGTTTATATGGCATGCCATACCCTTAAACTAACCTCGACTCCTATTATGTTTAACAGGGCCAAGTATCATCAATTCAGTGTAAATGCATGTCATTTGAAACTATTTGAATTTATTTCCAAAATACATAAATCATGTGTCAAAGTTAACATGATGATAAACTCATTGCAAATAGTGCAAAACTTTGTCAACATAACATTCTAATTTTAGAAAACTGCATTCTATCATGTATTGCATAAACTTTTGAAGCAGTTAGAGTTATAATTTGACTTTAGTTTCTTTACAAAAAATGTACATTTATGTCTTATCTTTCCAACAAGGTATAATTCATGAAAATCTGATCATCCTAGTTTAAGTTATGAATTTTGCTTTAAAAGCTGCTTAATAAGGTCTTAATCAGTCCAGTATTAGTACTTGTTTATAGTATCACAAAACATATTATATTTATGCATTTCCATACAAATTCAAGCTTAAGTGTCTTCTATAAAGTTTTAGATATATATTTTAGGATTTATTTGGAACTATTTTTAACAAATTTCACTGGGTACATAATTAGTTATGGTGCAATAAATACATTCTATTCTGGATGCACTATCACTATATCCAGTTTAGGTTCACTTACAATTTTCATCATCTTACCTATAGATTCAGAATTTGGTTAATTCATGAAAGTTTTAGGTCATTGTCTCAGCTTTCATTTGGTATATCTTAGACCTCATTTCAATAAATACACAATAAGTTATGAATTTATTAACACAAATTGCCCTGTTACAACCTATTCTTCCAGGTTTGTACTTTTAGCTCTCATATTAAATTTCTTTATTCTAAGCCTTTCAAACATCATTTTAACATTCATATAACATATTTATACAACCAAAGAAATATTTTCAGCAAGTAAAATCAACCCGTAATTTCACTTATTCATAACAGAATTAAAGGAAAATAGAAAATCATATAAACACCAAACCTTTTTTGAATTTCTCTTCCTTTTCTACTTCTACTCTCTAGCTATCTCCTTTCCCTTGGATGTTCCTTTACCTAGGTCAATTTATATCTTAGAAAAGGATTGAATAAATTATAAATTAAATCTTTATAATTCAAATTCATGCAAGAAGAAATGAGAAGATACTATTTCCTACACATTTCTAAGCTCACCTTTGATTTTCAAGCTTGATGTATATGAAACCTTAAACTTTTATTCTTCAATTCTTTCAATATATGCCTCTTCCTTTAGCTCTTGATCTTATAATGAATTTTGGTTAAAGGAAGAAGTTAATTTGGTGAGGTTTTGGCTTGGCTTTGGTGGGAGAAAGAAAAGCAAAATTTCTTCCTTGAAAATGGAGTGACCTATGGCAATGAGGTGGTGGAGAAGACAACCCACCTTTTTCACTTTGCTTTATCATTTTTATTCATGCATAGCTAGGTGACACATGGAGGGTAAACTGAATTTTGTCTTTTAACTTTCCATATTCACACTTTAACCTACTAAACTCTTTACCATATTTCAATTTAGTTTTCAAACTTTCAATAATCATAGATTGACCTACTAAATTATGCTTTTAGCCTTTAGAAGTCCTTTTCACTTAAGCAAGCATGATGGATTTAAAGAAGCACCTCAAGCAAGTACGTCGGGAAACCCTAAGCACCTCCCAAAAGTGACTCGTTCCCAACTTGCTAATCACACTGTCTACTTTATTTCTGGATACGTCAGTTTCTTTATTTGAGTTTTCTATGATTCAGGTATTAGCAGTTTAGAGTTATGCTCGCACCTCCCCTAAGTAGCTCGGGGTAAGCTAGCACCTCCCCTAATGCCATTTACTCTAGTAGTGAAATAGCCTAACCCATACATAGTGATGTCACTACTCTAGCTATGGGTTTGAAGATGTTACAACTCTTCCCCTCTTAAGAAATTTCATCCTCGAAATTTTACCTGCTTTGAATAGTTGTGGATATTGTTGCTTCATCACTTCTTCACTCTCCTATGTAGCTTCTTCTACCTTGTGATTTCTCCACAACACTTTCACTAAAGGAATCTTCTTATTTCTTAACTCTTTCATTTCCCTTGCTAAAATTTTCACTGGTTCTTCTTCATAAGTTAGGTAAGATTGTACATCAATGCTTTAAGCTAGGATGACATGTGGAGGATCAGAACTGTATCTTGTTAACATGGATACATGAAAGACATTATGTATTCTGTCTAACTCTGGAGGTAAAGCTAGCATGTAGGCTACTGGGCCCACATGCTCAATTATTACATATGGACCAATAAACCGAGGGCTTAGCTTACCTTTCTTGCTAAATCTTAGCACTTTCTACCACGGAGAAACTTTTAAAAATACTTTGTGTCCCCAACAGCAAATTCTATATCTTTTCTTCTCAAATCTGCATAGGATTTTTGCCTATCTGTTGCAGCTTTCAATCTTTCTTTGATAATCTTCACCTTCTCCTCAGTCTGTCTTACTAACTCTGGACCTACAAGTTTAGCTTCACAAAGTTCTGTCCAGCATAATGGAGTTCTACATTTTCTGCCATACAATGCTTCATAAGGGGCCATCTTAATACTAGCCTGATAACTGTTGTTGTAAGCAAATTTTACTAGTGGGAGATATCTTTCCCAGTTTCCTTCAAATTCAATTACACAACTTCTGAGCATATCTTCCAAAACTTGAATTACTCTCTCTGACTGGCCATTTGTCTAAGAATAAAAAGCTGTACTAAAATTCAATCTTGTCCCTAGAGCTTCATGTAGTTTTTCCCAAAATTTGGATGTGAATTTTGGATCTCTGTCTGATATGATATAGATAGGAACACCATGTAGGCTCACAATTTTATTAATGTACAATTTTGCGTACTTTTCCAATTTATAATCCATTATGATTGGCAAGAAATGCGCTGATTTAGTTAACTTATCAACTATTACCCAGATGGCATCTTTCTTCCTTGGTGTGAGTGGCAATCCTGTTACAAAATCCATGGTAATTCTATCCTATTTTTATTCTAGTATAGCGATAGGCTGCAATAACCCTGATGGAACCTGATGTTCTGCTTTTACCCGTTGACATGTCAAACATTTTGTTACAAATTCAACTATATCTCTTTTCATACCCGGTCACTAATAATGCGCCTTCAGATCTTGATACATCTTAGTGCTACCTGGATGCATAACATATGGACTATTGTGTGTCTCTGTAAGAATACTCTGTTTCAACTCTCCAATGTTAGATACACATATTCTGTCACCATAGTACAATTAGCCATCATCACTTATTACATGCTTCTGCTTCTTTCCCTCTTGTACTTGTCTAGTCCACAAGGCTATCTCTGTATCTTCTTTCTATGCTTCTTTAATTTGTTGTAGTAAGCTGGGTCTAACTTTCAATTCTGCTATGATAGCTCCATCATCTGCTATAGTCAACTGCGCATTCATTGCTCTTAATGCAAATAAGGATTTCCTGCTGAGTGCATCTGCTACCAGATTAGCTTTGCCTGGGTGATAATCTATAATGCAATCATAATCTTTCAGTAACTCCAGCCATCTTCTCTGTCTCAGGTTTAGCTCCTTTTGTGTGGGTAAGTATTTCAAACTTTTATGATCTGTATAAATGTAACATTTCTCACCATATAAGTAATGTCTTCATATCTTTAGTGCAAAAACTATGGCCGCCAACTCTAGATCATGGGTAGGATAGTTCTTCTCATGTGGCTTCAGTTGTCTAGAAGCATAGGAAATCACTTTACCTTCTTGCATCAAGACACATCCAAGTCCATTGTGAGAAGCATCACTATATATCACAAATTCCTTGCCAGAAACAGATTGTGTAAGTATAGGTGCTTCAGTGAGCATAGTCTTCAATCTGTCAAAGCTTGCCTGACATATATCATCCCAAACATACTTAACATTCTTATGTAGTAATTTAGTCAATAGAGCTGCTATAAGTGAAAACCCTTTCACAAACCGTCTGTAGTACCCAGCTAGACCCAAGAAACTCTTGACCTCTGCAACATTCTTTGGTGGCTTCCATTCCAGAACAGCTTTAATCTTATGGGGATCTACCCTGATTCCCTCTGCTGATACAACATGTCCCAAAAATGCTATTTCATTGAGCCAAAAATCACATTTACTGAACTTGGCATAAAGTTGCTTTTCCCTCAGAGTCTGCAATACTACCCTCAGATGCTTGTCATGGGCTTCTCTAGTTTTAGGGTATACCAGAATATCATCAATGAATACTACAACAAACTGGTCTAAATATGGATGAAAGATACGGTTGATCAAATCCATGAATAATGCAGGTGCATTTGTTAATCCGAATGGCATAACCATAAACTCATAATGTCCATATCGTATTCTGAATGCAGTCTTAAGTACATCTGCCCCTTTAACTCTCAACTGATGGTAACCCGATCTCAAATCTATTTTAGAGAAAATGCTGGCCCCTTTCAACTGATCAAACAAATAATCTATTCTGGGCAATGGATATTTATTCTTTATAGTTACCTTATTCAACTGTCTGTAATCAATGCATAATCGAAGAGATCCATCTTTCTTTTTCACAAACAACACTGGTGCACCCCATGGTGAAACACTAGGTTGAATAAAGCCCTTATCAAGTAATTATTGTAATTGTATTTTCAACTCTTTCAATTCTGTAGGAGCCATTCTGTAAGGAGCAATTGAAATAGGTGCGGTACCTGGCATAACTTCTATAGCAAAATCCACTTCCCTTTCTGGAGGTTGTAGGAAAAACACAACTCCTTTTACGAAAAGGAGTTGTGGGAAAAATAAAAGACTGAAACATATAAATATCCCTTCTACGAATTGTGGAAGGGACATTTTTGAGAAAACTCAGTCTAAAAGCTGCAGATTGTGGAGCACATAATCTATCTATCTTTGAGAGAGCTAGCACTCTAGAAGGATAGAAGACGTTCGTGTGGATACCATAGAGGGTATTCGTTTGAAAAAGCAGCACCATCAGTCCAACATTGTATCTTCTTGAGGAGATTAATAGGTTAGTCTCATATCTTTCTTGTGAATTAAACGAAGTACTCGGATTCTGGGAAATGAAATAAGGATTCTGGGAAAGGAAATCAGAGATTTTTATTTTTTCCGCTGCGCCTTTGGGTTGCAATAATCTCGGGATTTCCCAACAGTGGTATCAGAGCCAACTTGTGCTTTTCGTTTAAATTAATTATGCCATGATTGATATTATATATGTGATATATGTTTATTAGAATGGCATAATAATTATGGATGAATGATTGGATTTTTTAGATAATTTTAATTTTTGTTAGAAAAATTAAATTGATAAAAAAAAATTGGATTCAGGATGAACAGTCATCGTGAACCCAGAAAACACTGGAGGACCAGATATGGTTCGATCTATGATGAGTTAAACAAATCTCCCTTTATCATTTTGGGGTTATGCCTTGGAAATAGCTGCATTTATTCTAAACCGAGTACCATCAAAAGCGGTTAAAAAGACACCATATGAGTTATGGATTGGCAAAATGCCCAATTTGTCTTTTCTTAAGATTTGGGGTTGTGAGGCTTATGTGAAACGCCCAATTTCAGATAAGCTAGCTCCAAAATCTATCAATTGCAATTTTGTTGTAATACCCGGCAGATTCAGACATCGGAATTTCTATCGTCCGGTGGAATTCGAGGATGTCAGAGGTTTCTAGACGGGTAAGAGAAGGTTTTCTACATTATTTGTAAGTATTTTAAAGGTTTAGAATGATTGAGTTTGGAAGAGAAAAAGGCTTTGGGGACAAAGGCCAGGTTCAGCCGCCGAAGGTAAGTTCGGCCGCCGAAAGTGCCCAATGTTCGGCCCCCGAAGGTTATGTTCGGCCCCCGAAGGTTATGTTCGGCCCCCGAAAGTTGCATGGTTTTGCATGCAGTTTCGGCAGCCGAAGCTGAGGTGGTCGGTTAGTTGTGCACACTCCTCAGTCCGTGGTTTGGCCAGGTGTTCACCTCCAGATCATGACCAGAGGGTAGGCCACGTCTCCCTTGACTCATCTGCAAGCTTTTATCAGCTCGTGCAGAGGGTTAAGTGTGTTTCAAAGCGTTTTCAAGGGTTGGAGAGAAAAGAGAGGTTTTGGTGGGTTGAAGCTTGTGAAGGGGATTTGCTGAGTTCAAGTTGTTCCTCTTCTAGTTTCAGGAGGTAAGAGAGTTGTTCCTCTTCTTGTTTTATTGGTTTTAACAGTCTTTACAGAGGATAAGGGTAGAGTGTTTTCATGGTTTATACATGAGTAGGTGTAGTTTTGATGTTTTAATGGTGTAAGCATGTTATGTGTATTGTTTTGTTGAGTTTAAGTAGTTTGACGCTCCTTTCTGCTTGTTTAAGTGTTTATGCATGTTTTAGAGGGGTTAACTGCATGTACTGAGGGCTGAGCAGGTGCTGGAGGGACTGGCAGGCGTCCTTGTGCACGAAACTGAGTTCTGGATGAACTCAGGTTCGGCCGCCGAAAGTCCAAGTTAGGCCGCCGAACATGCCTGACTTTCATCTCTGGAGGAGACATTCGGCCGCCGAAGGTGCTGCCGAAGGTGCCCTGTCCAGCCTTCCTTTGCTTGTTTTGCATGCATGTTTTGAGGTGTTCTCGAGGGGTTTTGGGGAACTGTGTTATCAGTTGCATAGAGTATGTGTGGTGCCTCATTTGCGTCCTCCATTGTAGGATTGGACCCGAGGAACCGAGGTGTTTAGCAGTCGTAGCTGTTGCAACGGTAGAGGTAGCCCAGAGTTAGCCAAGTAGAGGCTACAGGTGAGTGGAACTAACTGTACTATTTTATCTTGAGAAATGACACGATTCTAGCATGATCCATGCATCATAAACTGCCATGTTAAGTATTAGGTTGTGTTGCATTAGAATTCACGAATATGATGCATTTGCATAAGATGTTATTCCTGTGGATGAATGTTGGATGATCCTTAGCCCTTGACAGAGAGCAGATACAGAGTTATGGCATGAGATAGCCATACCAGGTCGCTCCTGGATAGGCCAGGTCGCTCCTGGTACTATGAGACAGACAGTCTGTCAGAGCAGCGATAAGAGTAGACCAGGTGATGACCTCGTCTCCCTGGCACAGTTGGTCATGTTATGATATCAGAGCAGAGCTAAGAGTAGACCAGGTGATGACATTGTCTCCCTGGCACAGTTGGTCAGATTATCACATGTAGTTGAGGGTTGTTGGTGACAAGTTCATCCTTGAGATGATATGTTTGTGATGTGATGCATTTCATGAAAGCATGTAATTAATGAACGATTTTACTGTTCCTCCTCACTGGGCTCTAGAGCTCATCCCACTCCCTTGACCCCAGTTTTGCAGGTTCTGAGATAGCTAGGAGAAGTCAAAGTCAGCAAGAGTACAGAGGACAGTTATGCATGAATGTATGTTGTAATAGGATAGTGGACATGATGTAATTGAAAGATTAGTTGTAATGTAATAGAGAGATATGTACTGTCATATACTGGATAGACTTATGCTTTCCCTAGTGTCACTGCTATAGTGTGATGTATGATTCATCCCTTGTACACAATCCTGTTTTACGTTTCTTGATGAGAAATGTGTGAGTTAGGCTTAATGTATGGCTTCGATGAGATACCAGTGGGATGTGTTACAGATTGTGTTAATCCCTGGACCACAGCAGATAGTAGTCCCTGGTACAGGCCCTGAGGGCCATTTCAGATTGACATATCTGAGTAGCAGTGGTTAAGCCTACAGAGTTTTACAGGATTGTGAGTATTGTTTTGTATTATGAATGGGATTTATCAGGTACACAGAGAGTATAGTTGGCTGACTACGGGTCCCGGCGGCCTTAAGCCGATCTGGATCCTAGTGCCAGTGATGGTTCGGACCGTTACTAAGGGGTACCGGTTTCCGGGTCGTTACAGTTGTGGGGTATCCTAAGGAAACCAAAGGATACTATTTATATATTCCCTCAGAGAACAAAGTGTTTGTTGCTCGAAATGGCACCTTTTTAGAAAAGGAATTTATATCTCAGAAATTCAGTGGGAGTACAGTGCAACTTGAGGAAACTCAAGCACCATAAGAGAGCATTGAACCGTCGATAGAACCACTTCCAGAACCACAAACAGTTGTGGAAACTGAAAGGGTGACACAAGTCCGACGCAAATCTGATAGGACACGTCATCAACCTGAGAGATATGGATTTCTCATGACTGATAGTCGTGAACTTGAGCTCATTGATCAAGATGAGCCTACTACCTATCAAGAGGCTGTGTCAGGTCCAGATTCTGACAAATGGCTTTGTGCCATGAAATCTGAAATGCAATCCATGTATGACAATCGAGTTTGGTCATTAATTGATCCCCCTGAGGGTGTTAAGACCATTGGCTGCAAATGGGTTTTTAAGAAAAAAACTGACATGGATGGAAATGTGCATACCTACAAAGCAAGGCTTGTTGTAAAAGGATGTCAAAACAGCTTTCCTTAATGGAAACTTGCTCGAGGATGTGTACATGACACAACCTGAGGGTTTTGTAATCCCTGAGAATTCTGGAAAGATTTACAAGCTTCAGAGATCCATTTATGGATTGAAGCAAGCTTCTCGGAGCTGGAATCTTCGTTTTGATGAGACAGTCAGGGACTTTGGATTCATAAAAAATGAAGATGAACCTTGTGTTTACAAGATGGTTGGTGGGAGTGCAATTGTGTTTCTAGTCCTATATGTGGATGACATATTACTCATTGGAAATGATATCCGTACCTTGCAAAAGGTTAAGACTTGGTTAGGGAATTCTTTTTCAATGAAGGACTTAGGTGAGGCTGCATATATCCTTGGTGTTAAGATCTATAGGGATAGATCCAAGAGGATAATCGGTCTGAGTCAAAGTACTTAAATTGACAAGGTGCTGAAAAGATTCAGCATGCAAGATTCCAAAAGAGGATTCTTGCCCATGTCTCATGGTATTCATCTAAGCAAGAATCAATGTCCTATGACATCTGATGAGCGAGAACAGATGAATAAGATCCCTTATGCTTCTGCTATTGGATCTATCATGTATGCCATGTTATGTACTAGACCAGACGTCTCATATACCTTAAGCACAACGAGCAGATATCAGGCAAATCCCGGTGAAAGTCACTGGACAGCTGTTGAGAATATCCTAAAGTACCTTAGAAGGACTAAGGATGCATTCCTAGTTTATGGAGGTTTGGAAGATGAGGTAGTTGTAAGTGGTTACACAAATGCTAGTTTCCAAACCGACATAGAAGTAACGACCCGAAAATCGAACCGCTACTGGCGCTAGGATTCAGGTCGACTTAAGGTCGCCGGAACCCGTAGCAAGCCTACTATGACTTCTGTGTACCTGATAAATCCCATACATGATCATACATTTTCATAAAAATTTAAACTTTTTCATTTACCAAGCTTGACCTGTGCATGCACTATCTCTGAACTCATAAGACCACACACTAGAGTTCTCATCACATACTCTAGATGGGTCAATCATCATATAACAAGCTTGGTTATCAGCATAAAACATGATAAAACATAATACTGATCATATACAAAGGGATTAGACATATACTAGGGTCAAGCACAAGACTATCTCAATATACATCACATAACCTTACATTATCTCTTTGTACAATACATGTCCACTACTCTATACTATTACACTTAGACTGTACCCTTGCTGCACCTTTTATCTTCTCCGAGGCCCTGAAAAACATGGGGTTAGGGAGAGGAGTGAGCTACTAGAGACCAGTGAGTAGAAACATAAAATAAAACAGTTAAATACATATGCTGTTATGGAATGCATCACATCACAAGTAATCATATTCGGACGGACGGATCCAAAATTCTCTTGGCTCTGTGCCCGGCATGCAAAGGAGCTCCTCAGGACTTCTGTTACACATAAACATAAACTCTGTGCCCAGCCCTCATGGGGCTCCTCAGGACTTCTGTTACATGACATACTCCCAAGGGCTAGTGGATAATACTCTGTGTCCGTCCACATTTACAAGAAATAATGCAATGCGTCATATTCGTGATTTCTCATGAGATACAACCTAGTATATACATGGTAGGTATGATGCATGATTCATGGTAAAACATTCATTTAAAATACAGTTTAGTTCCACTCACCTGTACAGTCTCTGTACCTAACTCTATGGGCCTCCTTGGTTCCTCGGGTCCGCACCTACACATGTGGACTCAAATGAGGACTAATCATAGTCTAACATAGCTATAAATAGTTCCCCAAAAACCCCCTAAACTATCCTAAGCATGCATGGAAAAATGAGCAAAGGAAGGCTAGACAGGGCACCTTCGACGGCACCTTCGGCGGCACCTTCGGCGGCCGAACATCCCTTCCAGTGCCGAAACTCATGCACTTTCGGCGGCAGGTTCGGCGGTCGAAACTCCACTCCAGAGCCGAAAGTCCAAACTTTCGGGGGCGGTTTTAGGCAGCCGAAACAACATCCTTTGGGGTTCGGCGGCCGAACCTTACTTCGGCAGCCGAAGCTGAGTTCTCCATGAAGGCAGAACCCGATTCACCCTTCCGTCTCCAGCCTCCAAAACCTACCCAAAACCTGCACAACTCACCAAATAGCTCTTAAACACTTACATATACTCTTCTTTATACATATAGAGGCTTAAAACGAACTTACAACCCCTAAAACCACACATATGGCATATGCTCCTCATAAACCCTAACCATGCACCTCATGCAAAAACCATGCAAAACCCCTTCAAAACTCACTTACCAACATAAACACAAGTGAGGAGCCATGCTTACCTCCTGAAGAACAAGAGGGTTGATGGTCACAACTCAAGAATGGAAGGAAAAACCAATCCAAACTCTCCAAACCTCACAACTTGACTTCTTTTGCTCAAACCTTCAAAAACCAAGTTAAAAACTCATTAGAACGTGCATGAGTTGAAGAAAACACTTGCAATCCACCATAGGAGGACAAAAACCTACCTTTGCACGAAAAGAGAGTGAAAACACACTTTAGTTTCGGGCAAAGGAGCTTTTTATCGATGGCCAACCGCCTCTCTTTCGGCAGCCAAAACTGGCTTTCGGGAGCCGAAAGTCTCCAACCTTCGGCGGCCGAAAGTCTCCAACCTTCGGCGGCCGAACTTGGCTTTCGGGGGCCGAAAGTCGCCAATCTTCGGCAGCCGAAAGGAAGGTTCGGTGGCCGAACCTTACATTTCCTCTTTGGTCTTTTCTTCTTCAAATCTCCTACAGTTTCCTTCCTCAACCACATAACCCATTCAAAAACATTTTAGAAAACCTTGTTTAGAAACGCTGACATCCTCGAATCCCAAATTCCAACAGAAAGTCCGCCGAAAAGTAGGAATTTTGATGCCAGGGTCTAGCCGGGTATTACATTCTCCCCCCCTTAAGAACATTCGTCCCCAAATTTTCCTCAACAATCACATGCAAGGGAAAAATAAAAACATAGAAGGCACATAAGAAAAGACAAACTAACCTTAAAAGAGGTAGGGGTATTGCTGGAGCATAGACTCCCGCGTCTCCCAAGTACATTTTTCGAGATTATGGTGGTTCCAAAGGACTTTCACCATCTGTATTTCCTTATTTCTCAGCTTTCTGATCTGAGTGTCAATAATCCGCACTGGTTGCTCTATATACGTGAGATCTCCTAGGATCTCCATATCTGGCTCCCTAAGAACCTTACTCGGATCTGACACTAACTTCCGTAGCATAGAAACATGGAAAACTGGATGGATTCTTTCCATAGAAACAGGTAAATCTAGCTTGTATGACACATTCCCGACCTTCTGCAAGATCTCAAAAGGCCCGATGTACCGTGGAGCTAATTTACCTTTCCTTCCAAAACGGACTACTCCTTTTATGGGAGACACTTTCAGCAATACCACCTCCCCCTCCAGAAACTCTATGTGCTTTCTGTGGATGTCTGCATAGCTCTTCTGCCGACTAACAGCAGTTTTGAGTCTCTCTCTAATAATGGGTACTACTCTGTTGGTAATTTCAACCAACTCAGGTCCCACCAAGGCCCTCTCTCCAACTTCCTCCCAACACACAGGTGACCTGCATTTCCTACCATAAAGAGCTTCATATGGAGCCATCCCTATGCTAGAGTGATGGCTGTTATTGTAGGCAAACTCTACTAAGGGGAGATATTGCCTCCAAGAACCGCCAAAATCTAACACACACATTCTGAGCATATCTTCTATGGTTTGGATGGTCCTCTCTGACTGTCCGTCAGTCTGTGGATGGAAAGCAGTGCTGAAGTCCAACCTTGTGCCCATAGCCTCTTGTAGGCTCCGCCAAAATCTGGAGGTGAACTGGGGTCCTCTATCTGACACTATTGAAACAGGAGCCCCATGTAACCTGACTACTTCCTCAACATACACCTGCGCTAACTTGTCCATAGAGTAGTTACTCCTGACCGGGATGAAATGAGCAGATTTAGTTAGTCTGTCCACAATCACCCATATGGAATCTAGTCTGTTGGACGTCACCGGTAATCCCACTACAAAATCCATAGCGATATTCTCCCATTTTCATTCTAGAATCGGCAGTGGATTAAGCATTCCAGCCGGTTTCTGATATTCTAGCTTCACCCTCTGACACACGTCGCAGGCTGACACAAACTGTGCCACTTCTCTCTTCATAGCTTGTAACGACCCGAAAATCGGACCGCTACCGGCGCTAGGATCCAGGTCGGCTTAAGGCCGCCGGGACCCGTAGCAAGCCTGACATGCAACCTGAAAACCTGTTTAATCCCATACATGATCAACAATATACATAGAAATTAAAATTTTCTTTCATTCATACACCAAACTCAACCTGTGCATGCACTGAACATAATCATAAATCATAAACATTGGTCCCTCAGTGGGACCTCATCAATGCCCCCAATGGGTGGCATAACATGAGTTGAGTTGGTTTACATAAGCATTACAAAACCTCTAAGATCATGTATTAAAAGGGATACCATACACATAGGGTCAAGCACAATCTCTAATCCTCCATATCATTACATTACATAACTATTCATAACATTACAATTTCATCATGTCCACATTCTATCTATTACATAAAAACGACTTCAATACTCTTGCGGACCTCCTGGTCTATCCTGTACCTGCAAACCTGGGGAATTTGGGAGAGGGGTGAGCTACTAGAGCCCAGTGAGCAGAATCATAAAGCATTTAAAACACATGCTATCATGGAATGCATCACATCACAACTAATCATATCAAGGATGAACTTGTCACCATTTAGCCCTCTATATATTCCAATCGTGCCAGGGGCGTAGTGCAGGCCACACCTGGTCTTTCTCTTATACATAACATAACATACATAATCCATGGTGCCGGGGGCGTAGTGCAGGCCACGTCCGGTCTTTCTCTTACATAGTGCCAGGGGCGTAGTGTAGGCCACACCTGGACTTCCATACCATATCATCATGTCATAACATATGAAGGCTAATGGATCATTCAACGTTCATCCACATCAACAACATATTATGCAATGCAACATATTCGTGATTTCTAATGCAAACAACCTAAAATATCACATGGCATCCGTGATGTATGAACATGCTCAAAACTGATTTATTTACTTGAAACATAAGGAGTTATTCTACTCACCTCGGGGGCATTGATGAGGTCCCACTGAGGGACCAATGTTTATGATTTATGATTATGTTCAGTGCATGCACAGGTTGAGTTTGGTGTATGAATGAAAGAAAATTTTAATTTCTATGTATGTTGTTGATCATGTATGGGATTAAACAGGTTTTCAGGTTGCATGTCAGGCTTGCTACGGGTTCCGGCGGCCTTAAGCCGACCTGGATCCTAGCGCCGGTAGCGGTCCGATTTTCGGGTCGTTACATAGCTGGCCACCAATACACTCTTTTCAGACTTTGGTACATCTTGGTGACTCCAGGGTGAACGCTATATTTAGCATTATGAGCTTCCCTCATAATGTCTCCCTTCACACTGATATCATCTGGTACACATAGTCTATTCCTGTAGCGGAGAATCCCTTTGTCGTCGAATCTAAACTCTTCTGTAATACCCGGCTAGATTCAGACATCGGAATTCCTACCGTCCGGGGGAGTTCGAGGATGTCAGAGGTCTCTGGAAGGGTAAGAGAAAGTTTTCTAAAATATTTTCAAGTGTTTTAAAGGTTTAGCGTAGAAAAGGATTGAGTTTTGAAGAGATATGGCCAAGGAGGCATTTTACCATGTTCGGCCCCCTAAGGTTAAGTTCGGCCGCCTAAAGTTCCCTAGTTTCGGCCCCCGAAGGTTATGTTCGGCCCCCAAAGGTTGCATAGTTTTGCATGCGATTCGGCAGCCGAACCTGAGGCGGTTGCTCATCTATAAAGGCACCGAGTGGCAGAAAAAGGAGGAGGTTTCTTCTCTCCTTCTGACCTAGGTGAGGTCTTGATCTCCTTAAAGTATTTTCATGGTTTTTCTTCAAATCTTTCACGGTTGTAATGAGTTTTACCCTTGTTTTGAAGAGTTGTGAGCTTTAAACAAGGTTTTGGAGTTTGAAGCTTTTGAAGCTTGGTTTCTCCATATCTTTGAGTTTGGATCATCTCAGCCTTTGTTCTTCAAGAGGTAAGTGTTGATCCATGGTTCTTATGATGTTTTTATGCGTTTTGTAAAGGGAAAAGGGAGCTAGGCATGAGTTTGCATGAGATGTGCATCATAGGGTTTATGAATCCTTTATGTTTGCTGTGTGTCTTGTGAGCTTGTTTGATGGAGTTTAAAGTTATGTGACGCTCCCTTAGGCTTGTTGAAGTGTTTATGCATGTTTTAGAAGGGTTAAATGCATGTGTTGAGGTCTGAACAGGTGATGGAGGGACTGACAGGCGTCCTTGTGCACGAAACTGAGTTCTGGCTAAACTCAGGTTCGGCCCCCGAAAGTCCAAGTTAGGCCGCCGAACATGCCTGACTTTCGTCTCTGGAGGAGACATTCGGCCGCCGAAAGTGCTGCCGAAGGTGCCCTGTCCAGCCTTCCTTTGCTTGTTTTGCATGCATGTTTTGTGATGTTTTAGAGGGTTTTTGGAGAGATGTTCATAGTTATGTTAGAGTATGTTTGGTACCTCATTTGAGTCCTCCACTGTAGGATTGGACCCGAGGAACCAAGGTGTTTAGCAGTAGTAGCTGTTTCAGAGGTAGAGGTAGCCCAGAGGTAGCCAAGTAGAGGCTACAGGTGAGTGGAACTAACTGTACTATTTTACATTCAGAAATGACACGAATCTAGCATGATCCATGCATCATAAAATGCCATGTTATGTATTAGGTTGTATTGCATTAGATTCCACGAATATGCTGCATTGCATAAGCTGATATTTGTGTGGATGAATGTTGGATGATCCTTAGCCCTTGATAGAGCACAGATACAGAGTTGTGGCATGAGATAGCCATACCAGGTCGCCCCTGGTTAGTCCAGGTCGCTCCTGGTACTATGAGTGAGACAGCTGGGCTGTCAGATCAGAGCTCAGAGCAGTCCAGGTGAGGCCTAATCGCCCCTGGCACAGTTGGACATGTTATGATATGAGTTACTTCAGAGTAGTCCAGGTGAGGCCTCATCGCCCCTGGCACAGTTGGACATACTATTTTGTATGTAGAGGGCTATGGTGACAAGTTCATCCTTGAGATGATATGTTTGTGATGTGATGCATTTCATGAGAGCATGTAATGAATGAACTGTTTTTATTGTTCCTCCTCACTGGGCTCTAGAGCTCATCCCACTCCCTTGACCCCAGTTTTGCAGGTTCTGAGAGAGCTAGGAGAAGTCAAAGTCAGCAAGAGTACAGAGGACAGTTATGCTTGAATGTATGTTGTAATAGGATAGTGGACATGATGTAATTGAAAGATTAGTTGTAATGTAATAGATAGATATGTACTGTCATATACTGGATAGACTTATGCTTTCCCTAGTGTCACTGCTATAGTGTGATGTGTGATTCATCCCTTGTACACAATCCTGTTTTACGTTTCTTGATGAGAAATGTGTGAGTTAGGCTTAATGTATGGCTTCGATGAGATACCAGTGGGATGTGTTACAGATTGTGTTAATCCCTGGACCACAGCAGATAGTAGTCCCTGGTACAGGCCCTGAGGGCCATTTCAGATTGACATTTCTGAGTAGCAGTGGTTAAGCCTACAGAGTTTTACAGGATTGTGAGTATTGTTTTATATTATGAATGGGATTTATCAGGTACACAGAGAGTATAGTTGGCTGACTACGGGTCCCGGCGGCCTTAAGCCGATCTGGATCCTAGTGCCAGTGATGGTTCGGACCGTTACTGAGGGGTACCGGTTTCCGGGTCGTTACATCTTCATTCTTGCCTGACTGAACGGTCCTGGCAATCTTAACTAACTCTGGGTCCTCGTGCTGTTTCTGAGCTACCTGCTCCAGAAACACGGGTGTAACTCTCATCTGTGCTATTAACGCACATGTACTAGATAACTCTAACTGTAGCCCTTCGTCGATGAGCTTATAAAACTCCATCACCACCGGCCTCCTCTCTGCTGTTATGTGGGACAAACTGCCAAGTGATTTCCGGCTCAAGGCATCAGCTACAACATTAGCCTTCCCCGGATGATACTGTATCTTACAATCATAGTCACTAAGCAATTCGACCCATCTCCTCTGTCTCAAATTCAACTCTCTCTGACTTAAGATGTACTGCAGGCTTTTATGATCTGTAAAGATCTCACATTTAACCCCATAGAGGTAATGCCTCCACATCTTGAGTGCAAAGATAACAGCTGCCATCTCAAGATCGTGTGTCGGATAGTTCAGCTCGTGCTTCTTCAGCTGTCTAGAAGCATAAGCAATCACCTTATTCTTCTGCATCAACACACAACCCAGTCCCACTCGGGATGCATCACAGAACACTGTGAAGTCTTCATTGCTGGTGGGTAGAGCTAACACCGGTGCTGAAGTCAACTTTCTCTTCAACTCTTCAAAGCTCTCTTCACACTGGTCAGACCATATAAACTTCTGACTTTTCTTGGTCAGTTTGGTCATAGGAGCGGCAATGCGAGAGAAGGCCGGAACAAACCTTCGATAGTAGCCTGCCAAACCCAGAAAACTCTTAATCTCAGTCACTGTGGTGGGTCTAGGCCAGTTAGCTACAGCCTCTATCTTCTTGGGATCCACTGCTATTCCTTGGTCTGACACTACATGCCCCAAGAAAGAAATGCTCCTCAGCCAGAACTCACACTTAGAGAACTTGGCATACAAACCATGCTCTCTCAACGTCTGTAGGACTATCCTCAGATGATGGGCATGTTCCTCTGGATTTCTGGAATACACCAAAATATCATCAACAAAAACAATAACAAAGTGATCCAGATACTCTCTGAAAACCCTGTTCATGAGATCCATGAATGCTGCAGGGGCGTTAGTGTAACGACCCCAAAATGGACCGTCACCGGCGCTAGGATTCGGGTCGGCTTAAGGCCGCCAGAACCCGTAGCAAGCCTGCTATACTCTCTGTGTACCTGTAAAACTCATACATGATCATACATTTTCTGTGAAAATAACACTCTTTGCTGAACCAAGGCTTAACCTGTGCATGCACTATATCTGTACTCTGTACTCTGTACTCTGTACTCTGTACCCCTGACTAGAGCTTGCTCTAGATGGGTTAACTCATACCTGTTAAGCCTGGTTTTTCACATACAGAAAAAAAAACATATATACATATCTAGATCATGTACAACACATATATCACTAAGTCAAGCACATGTCTACCTTTAGACATACAATTATTACATCTCTTTAATATTACATGTCCACTCTAGGCTATTACAAATCTCTTTACTCTTTCCGTACTCTGCTGGACTGTCCCTGTACACTGTACACTGAACCTGCAAAACTGGGGTTAAGGGAGTGGGATGAGCTCTATAGCCCAGTGAGTAGAACAGTAAAATATCTCAGTAAAACATGATCTCATGGAATGCGTCATAACACAAACATTGCACATCAAGAGTAAACCTGTCACCACATAGTCCCAGTAACTCTGTGCCAGGGCGTAGAATCGAGCACCTGGTCTTTCTGTCATATATGTATATGTGTATATAACACCTCTGTACTTACCATTGCCAGGGCGTAGTCAAAGGCTCCTGGTCTTTACTATACCTGCCAGGGCGTAGTCAAAGGCTCCTGGTCTTTACTATACCTGCCAGGGCGTAGTCAAAGGCTCCTGGACTTCCTGTCTGTGACTGTTGGATCATTCAGCATTTACCCACATCAACAAATAACTATGCAATGCAACATAGTCGTGGATACTAATGCAAGCAACCTATGGCATAATCATGATGCATGAGATATGCTAAAACATTCCATTAGTCAATTAAAAGTTTTAAGTTTAGTTCCACTCACCTCTGGCTAACTGGACTGACTGACTCTGCAGGCTCTGAAAACGCTGGGCAGTACTCACTACTGCTCTCTCTGGTTCCTCTGGTCTGTATAGGTACAGATAAACTCAAATGAGGGACCAAACTAACTGCTGACCAACTCTATTAAACTTCCCAAGGCTCCCCTTAAACTCACTCTACACCTCATGCAAAGCATGCAAAGGAAAGCTGGACAGAACACTTTCGGGGGCAGGTTCGGCGGCCGAAAGTCTTCTCCAGAGATGAAACTCAAGCACCTTCGGCGGCACCTTCGGCGGCCGAAGTCCCCAAACAGAGCCGAACATGCAAAGCTCGCGGGGGCAAGCTGTGGCAGCCTAAGCCACCATGCAGGAGGTTCGGCGGCCGAAGGAACCTTCGGCTGCCGAACCTGAGTTCATCCAGAACTCAGCCCGACGGCAAACCAAGCTCCTCCTTCTCTTCAACATCTCCAAACATGCATATATCAACTCCTCCACACTCATATACATAAGTATATGGTCACAGGGGTCCAAAACTATCTAATAACCCCAAACAACAAATCAAACAAAATACATAAACATATATACATACATAACTCATCGAAACCACCACTAATAACCTAAGCATGCATCTCTTTCCTTTAACCCCAAAAAACCTTCAGAAAACATATAAACAGGTCCTCAATCTTCCCTTACCTCTGTACACAGGAAGATACACGTACTGAACAAGGGAAACGGATCACCTTCTCTTCAAACTCTCAACTCTCAATTACTTAGTTTTTTTGTCAAAACTTTTACTATCTTTTGCACACCAGCTCACTCTTGCATGAGCTGCTCAAACTGAGCACATAAAGCATGGGAGACGTGGCCAAGGTTCTGGACAGGGTTTAGAGCCAACACCTGTCCACCATGCTGACTAAGGATTGCACAAGAGCTGGCTGAGCAACTCAGCTTCGGCTGCCGAATCGCATGCAAAACCATGCAACATTCGGGGGCCGAACTTGCCCTTCGGAAGCCGAACTTTGAGCACTTTCGGCGGCCGAACTTACCTTCGGCGGCCGAACTTGGCTCATCTGCCTTGGGTCATTTCAGCTCAAAACTTAATTCCATTTGACTTGAACACATTAACACACATCAGAACACGTAGGAAAACATAAATCCTTCCCTCCTATAATATTCCGACACCCCGGTTTCCACCGGACGACAGGAATTCCGATGCCGGATTTTAACCGGGTATTACATTCTCCCCCCCTTAAGAACATTCGTCCTCGAAGGTTCCTAAAACATACATTTAACACATAAACTGGAGGAAACTAACCTCAAAACAAATATGGATACTGCTGGAGCATAGACTCTCGCGTCTCCCAAGTGCACTCTTCTAGATTATGGTGGTTCCATAGAACTTTCACCATCGGAATCTCCTTGTTCCTTAGCTGTCTGATCTGCGTGTCCAGAATCCGCACTGGCTGCTCTATATAGGTGAGATCTGTATGAATCTCCACCTCAGGCTCACTCAGAACCTGATTCGGATCTGACACAAACTGCCGTAGCATAGAAACATGAAATACCGGGTGAATCCTCGCCATAGAAGCAGGCAAATCTAGCTTATACGCCACATTTCCGATCCTCTGCAAAATCTCAAAGGGTCCAATGTACCGTGGAGCTAACTTACCCTTCTTCCCAAAACGAACCACTCCTTTCATTGGAGACACTTTCAGCAATACCATACTACCCTCCTGAAACTCTAACTGCTTTCTGCGAACGTCTGCATAACTTTTCTGTCTGCTCTGCGCTGTCCTGATTCTATCTCTGATCACGGGCACTACTCGACTAGTAAGCTCTACTAACTCTGGCCCTGCAACAGCCTTCTCTCCTATCTCTTCCCAACAAACAGGGGATCTGCACTTCCTCCCATACAAAGCTTCATAAGGGGCCATCCCAATGCTAGCATGATGACTGTTATTGTAGGCAAACTCCACCAAAGGTAGATGCTGCCTCCAAGAACCGCCAAAGTCTAACACACACAGTCGAAGCATATCCTCTATGGTCTGGATGGTCCTCTCTGACTGTCCATCAGTCTGTGGGTGGAAAGCAGTACTAAACTCTAATCTCGTGCCCATCGCACTCTGCAGACTTCGCCAAAATCTAGAGGTAAACTGAGGTCCTCTATCTGAAATTATCGACACTGGAACACCATGTAATCTTACTATTTCATCCAGATAGACCTGTGCCAACTTATCCACAGAATAGTTACTCCGTACTGGAAGAAAATGAGCAGATTTCGTGAGTCTGTCCACAATCACCCATATCGAGTCTATCCTGTTGGACGCTGCTGGTAAACCCACTACAAAATCCATGGCTATGTTCTCCCATTTCCACTCTGGAATCGGTAATGGGTTAAGCATTCCTGCTGGTTTCTGATGCTCTAGTTTCACCCTCTGGCAAACCTCACAGGCTGTCACAAACTGCGCCACCTCTTTCTTCATGGCTGACCACCAATAGACCTTTTTCAGATCCTGATACATCTTGGTGGCTCCTGGGTGAACACTATACCGCGCATTATGAGCTTCCCTCATAATGTCTTCCTTCACACTGCCCCTATCTGGTACACAAAGTCGACGCCCATAACGAAGGATCCCTTTGCTATCAAATCGGAACTCTGCACTGTTGCCTGACTGAACAGTCCTGGCAATTTTCATCAACTCAGGGTCCTCATGCTGTCTCTGCGCTATCTGCTCCAGAAACACAGGTGTCACTCTCATCTGTGCTATCAACGCACCTGTACCAGACAACTCTAACTGTAACCCCTCTTCTAAGAGCTTGTAAAGCTCCATCACTAGTGGTCTCCGCTCTGCTGCTATATGGGATAAACTGCCTAGTGACTTCCGGCTTAGGGCGTCTGCCACGACATTCGCCTTACCCGGATGATACTGGATCTTACAATCATAATCACTGAGCAATTCTACCCATCTCCTCTGCCTCAAATTCAGCTCTCTCTGACTCAAGATGTACTGTAAACTCTTGTGATCCGTGAAGATCTCACATTTAACCCCGTAGAGGTAATGCCGCCACATCTTAAGTGCAAAGATAACTGCTGCCATCTCGAGGTCATGGGTGGGGTAATTCAACTCATGCTTCTTCAACTGTCTCGAAGCATAAGCTATCACCCTATCACTCTGCATCAATACACAACCCAATCCCACTCGAGATGCATCACAGAAGACTGTGAAATCCTCATGACTGACAGGCAGAGCTAGCACTGGTGCTGTTGTCAATCTCTTTTTGAGCTCTGCAAAGCTCTCTTCACATTGGTCTGACCAGACAAACTTCTGGTTCTTCTGAGTCAATTTGGTCATAGGAGCCGCTATCTTTGAGAAGTTCTGAACGAACCTCCTGTAGTAACCTGCCAGTCCCAGAAAGCTTTTAATCTCAGTCACTGTCGTGGGTCTGGGCCAGTTAGCTACAGCTTCTATCTTCTTGGGGTCTACCTCAATACCCTCTGCTGATACCACATGTCCCAAGAAGGAAATGCTCCTCAACCAAAACTCACACTTCGAGAACTTGGCATATAACCCATGCTCTCTCAGTGTCTGCAAAACTATCTTCAGATGCTGGGCATGCTCCTCTGCATCTCTGGAATACACTAAAATATCATCGATGAACACAATGACAAAGTGGTCCAGAAACTCACTAAAAACTCTGTTCATGAGATCCATGAATGCTGCAGGGGCGTTAGTCAACCCGAACGGCATCACTAAGAACTCATAATGCCCATATCTGGTCCTGAAAGCTGTCGTAGGCACATCTGCCTCTCTGACTCTCAACTGATGATACCCGGATCTCAGATCTATTTTCGAAAAACAACCTGCTCCAGCTAGCTGGTCAAAGAGATCATCAATCCGAGGTAGCGGATATCTATTCTTGATAGTGACCTTGTTCAACTGTCTGTAGTCGATACAAAGTCTGAGGGATCCATCCTTCTTTCTAACAAAAAGCACTGGAGCACCCCAAGGTGAGGTACTAGGGCGGATGAAACCCTTATCTACCAAGTCCTGCAACTGTTCTTTCAACTCTTTTAACTCTGCTGGTGCCATCCTGTAGGGAGGAATAGAGATAGGTCTGGTACCTGGCATCAACTCGATTTCAAACCCTATCTCCCTATCAGGTGGTAGTCCTGACAAATCGTCTGGGAACACATCGAGAAACTCTCGAACTACTGGTACTGTGGCTGGTTCCCTCACCGGACTGTCTAGCTCTCTCACATGAGCTAGAAACCCCTGACAACCCCTCCTAAGCAAACGACGAGCCTGAAGGGCTGAAATCATACCTCTGGGTGTACCTCTCCTGTCTCCTCTAAAGACACACTCTGACCCATCCTGGTCTCTAAGACTCACTATCTTCTCTCTACAGTCCAAAGTAGCACTATATGTAGATAACCAATCCATCCCTAGAATGACATCAAAATCCGTCAAATCTAGAACCACAAGGTCAGCTGGAAGGTATCTACCCTCTATAAACACTGGACTGAAACGACAGACTGACACTGCCACTGATGGGTCACATTTAGGTCCACTGACCCAGAGAGGATACTCTAACTCAGAACTGATCAAACCCAATCTCTCTATGGCTCTCGAAGCAATAAAGGAATGAGAAGCACCGGGGTCCATCAAAGCATACACATCTGAACACCCAATGATGAGATTACCTGACACCACTGTGTTCGACGTGTTCGCCTCCTCCTGTGTCACTGTGAAAATCCGTGCTGGGGCTACCAGATTTCCACCTCGGGAACTTGCTGCTGAAGTAGAGGCTGTGTAACGACCCGGAAACCGATACCCCTCTTGTAACGGTCCGAACCGCTCGGCACTAGGATCCAGATCGGCTTAAGGCCGCCTAGACCCGTAGTAAGCCTCTCCTGAACTCTGTGTACCTGTTAAAATCCCATACATGATCCAACTGGACTATTAACTGATAAAACTTTACTTTAAAGCTACCAGACTTAACCTTTAAAACACTCTCTGTAGGTCCAATCATATGAACCAACATGCTCAGATATACAAATCTGAACTAGCCTTCAGGCTATCTATAATACACCAGTGATGCTTTACTAAATAACCTCCATGCCCTATGCGCTCTGCAGCATAGAACCCACTCTGTAAGGGTCAGCATATCATAAGGTAACAGTTATAATTCACTGGGTTTTCGAAACACAACATAAATTAAGCCTGGTCTGACTCATTTCTCATCAAGAAACTGAAAAACAGGATACATGCATACACTAGGGATTCACATACACAAGACAATAGGCAAAAGCACATTCTAACTCATTTATACACTAACTGACTAACTAGACATTAACTGACTCACTATTACATCACTGTTACATCTATCTCTTATATACATCATGTCCACACTATACTATTACACATGCAATCCTTTAGCATAACTCTGTTGCTTCTGCCCTTCCCAGCTACTCTGAACCTGCAAAACTGGGATTAAGGGAAAGGGATGAGCTACTAAAGCCCAGTGAGTAGAAACACTGAAAACAGTTCATTCATACGCACTATATATGAAAATGCATCACATCACAGACAATTCATATCTAGGGTAAACCTGTCACCACATAGTCCCAGTATCTAATCCGTGCCAGGCCGTCGACTGGGGTCCTGGTCTACCTGTCATGCATACATACATCCATACAGACATACACACGTATTTTAAATTTCCAGGCCAGTGATGAGGTCCTGGAGTTTTCCTGTAAATAAATCTGCCAGGCCATCGCATGGGGTCCTGGACTTCCTGTACACACACAAACATGTCAGGCCGTAGAATGGGGTCCTGAACTCTCTATACCTGCCAGGCCGTAGAGTGGGGTCCTGGACTTCCTGTCTGGGACTATTGGATCATTCAGCATTCACCCACACCAATAATTAGTTATGCAATGCAACATCTTTGTGCATTCTAATGCAATCAACCTATTGCATATCATGGTGCATGAAATATGCTACACGCATTCAATGTCTCAATTAAAACGAGTATTACGTTTAGTTCTACTCACCTCTGCTCCTCAAGCAGAAACCTGACTGACTCTGCAACTGCTAAACCTGACGACCTCCCTGAACGGTCGGGTCCGATCCTACACAAAAGGACTCGATTGAGGTGTCAAACATACTCTTATAACTCTTCAACTACCTCTTAACCATCTTCCCAAAACCCCTCTAAAAGCTCATAGAACAATCACTTAAAACATGCAAAGGAAAAGCTAGGCAGGACACCTTCGGCGGCATCTTCGGCGGCCGAATGTGCAGGACAGATCCGAAAGTCCATTCTTTCGGAGGCAACCTTAGGCAGCCGAAACTACCTTCACAAGGGGTTCGGCGGCCGAATCTTCCCTTCGGCGGCCGAACCTGCGTTCATCCAGAACTCAGCTTCGTGCACAACCATCTCCTGCCAAGCACCAACACCACTCCAACATGCATACACAACTCCTCAACTTGCATATACTCTGGTATATGCACAAAGGGGTCCAAAACTACCTATTAACCCTAACAACACAGCAACTAAAACACATAATCATGCTTACACCATTAAAGCATCAAAACTAAGCTTTCAACCCTAAACATGCAACTCTACCCTTAACCATGTTAAAAGCTGTTAAAACTCATTAAACACAAGCTTAAAGACTTCCCTTACCTTTTGAAAAACAGAAGAGGAACAGCCAACACAGCAACTCCTCCTCCAAAGTTTCAAACCTTCACAACTTTTCTTTTCTCTCAAAAACGTTCAAAACCAACTAAACATAATCAAGCTCCTGCATGAGCTGATTAAAGCTTGCAGATGAGTCAAGGGAGACGTGGCCTAACCTCTGCTCATGATCTGGAGGTAAACACCTGGCCAAACCACGGACTGCGGAGTGTGCACCACGAACCGACCTCCTCAGCTTCGGCTGCCGAAACTGCATGCAAAACCATGCAACGTTCGGGGGCCGAACATAACCTTCGGGGGCCGAACATTGGGCACTTTCGGCGGCCGAACTTAACATTCGGGGGCCGAACATGACAGAAACTCCTTTGGCCAATTCTCCACAAAACTCAACTCTTTTCTAAACCAACACTTAAACACGTAAAAGCATTTTAGAAAACCTTCACTCTTACCCTTCTAGAACCTCTGACATCCCTGAATTCCACCGGACGGTAGGAATTCCGATGTCGAATTTAGCCGGGTATTACAGGCTGCCCCTCTCCCTCTACCTCTGCCACTACTCTGAGGCATGACTGGAGCTGCTGGCCGTACAACTGGCTGTACCACACTGCCTGAACTCATCTGCTGGGATGGTGCAAAAGTCACCTGCGGACAATCCCGAGCAATATGCCCTTCCTGTCCACATCTAAAACACGCAGTAGATCCCAACCGACAAACTCCGCCATGTGGTTTTCCGCATCTTCTGCAGACTGGAGCTGTGCCAGAGCTTGAGCCACTACCTATTCCCAGACCTGACTTAACTTTACTCCAGAACTTATTCTTTGTTCCTTTTGCTCTATCCCACCTCTTGCTGCCTGACGTGCCTGCACTGGGGGCCTTAGAACCCGAAGCCTGTGCCTTTGATTGTTTCTGACTATTGGCACTAGCTTCCATTTTCCTGGCTGCGTCCACTATGGTGTGGAAACTCTCCTTTTCTGCTGGAAGAATCAAGGAAGCATACCTGGGATGCAATCTCATAGTATATCTCCTTGCCTTCTTCTGATCAGTATCATAGGCTTGACCCACATACTTAAGCAAATCCAGGAACTTATCTGTGAATTCATCAACACTCATCTCATCTGTCTGTCTCAACTGTTCGAACTCTATTACTTTCATTTCCCTGGAACTATCAGGAAAAGCCCACCCTGCAAACTCATTGGCGAACTCTCCCCATGACATACTGTCCATTCTAGGCTCCACATAATGCTTGAACCATTCTCTGGCTTTCTTGCATTTGAGTGTAAACCCTGCCATCTCAATGGCTCTACTATCATCAGCTCCCAACTCACTAGTTATCATCCTAACTGATCTGAGGTATTCAAATGGATCATCTCCCGTGTTGTATTTAGGAGCATCCAATTTCAAGTACTCCGTCATGTGTACCTTACCTCCAGATGAGCTAGGTTGCTGTCTGTCACCAACAGGGGCTACTGGTTCTGGTGGTGGTACTGGTTCATTTGGCTCTGGGTGTGCTGCACTTGGATGGGTAGGGGAAGATGGATACATAGGATATGGTGGGTAATAAGGAGGATAAGGCATATATGGCATGTAAGAAGGATATGGCACAAAACTAGAGTACTCCGACATACCTCCCATCGGATACTCTGGATAGCCAAAACCTGAGGTCTGAGCACCTCCCTGTGACTCTCCCATACCTTCCTCAAAGCTGCCTATACCCATGCTGTCATCTCTAGACTGATCAATCTCCATAGCTTCCATCCTTTCCTCTGATCTTTCTCCCCTAACAGTTCCTCTTCTGCTCTCGTCTACAGACCTTCTAGGGTCTATTGACGTACCTTCCCTGCTAGATCTCTGAGACCTTGCCCTTGGCAATGCAGGAGGACAAGCAGCTGGTCTCTCATTCTCTGGTGGGACTCCAGTCAATCGAGCTGATCGACGAGTTCCTCGCATCTTTACTCTCTGGAAACAACACATAACATAGCACTTTAGCACATAAACAACACATAACAATAAAGCACATGCATAACTCATGGCATAAAACAGATAGGACGCAACACCCTATCCTAGTGGACATGCTTTCCTATTGTGCTTGACCACTCTCTCTATGAGCCCGACACTGTCTCTATAGGTCCGATCATGTGAACCTAGGGCTCTGATACCAATCTGTAACGACCCCAAAATGGACCGTCACCGGCGCTAGGATTCGGGTCGGCTTAAGGCCGCCAGAACCCGTAGCAAGCCTGCTATACTCTCTGTGTACCTGTAAAACTCATACATGATCATACATTTTCTGTGAAAATAACACTCTTTGCTGAACCAAGGCTTAACCTGTGCATGCACTATATCTGTACTCTGTACTCTGTACTCTGTACTCTGTACCCCTGACTAGAGCTTGCTCTAGATGGGTTAACTCATACTTGTTAAGCCTGGTTTTTCACATACAGAAAAAAAAACATATATACATATCTAGATCATGTACAACACATATATCACTAAGTCAAGCACATGTCTACCTTTAGACATACAATTATTACATCTCTTTAATATTACATGTCCACTCTAGGCTATTACAAATCTCTTTACTCTTTCCGTACTCTGCTGGACTGTCCCTGTACACTGTACACTGAACCTGCAAAACTGGGGTTAAGGGAGTGGGATGAGCTCTATAGCCCAGTGAGTAGAACAGTAAAATATCTCAGTAAAACATGATCTCATGGAATGCGTCATAACACAAACATTGCACATCAAGAGTAAACCTGTCACCACATAGTCCCAGTAACTCTGTGCCAGGGCGTAGAATCGAGCACCTGGTCTTTCTGTCATATATGTATATGTGTATATAACACCTCTGTACTTACCATTGCCAGGGCGTAGTCAAAGGCTCCTGGTCTTTACTATACCTGCCAGGGCGTAGTCAAAGGCTCCTGGACTTCCTGTCTGTGACTATTGGATCATTCAGCATTTACCCACATCAACAAATAACTATGCAATGCAACATAGTCGTGGATACTAATGCAAGCAACCTATGGCATAATCATGATGCATGAGATATGCTAAAACATTCCATTAGTCAATTAAAAGTTTTAAGTTTAGTTCCACTCACCTCTGGCTAACTGGACTGACTGACTCTGCAGGCTCTGAAAATGCTGGGCAGTACTCACTACTGCTCTCTCTGGTTCCTCTGGTCTGTATAGGTACAGATAAACTCAAATGAGGGACCAAACTAACTGCTGACCAACTCTATTAAACTTCCCAAGGCTCCCCTTAAACTCACTCTACACCTCATGCAAAGCATGCAAAGGAAAGCTGGACAGAACACTTTCGGCGGCAGGTTCGGCGGCCGAAAGTCTTCTCCAGAGACGAAACTCAAGCACCTTCGGCAGCACCTTCGGCGGCCGAAGTCCCCAAACAGAGCCGAACATGCAAAGCTCGCGGGGGCAAGCTGTGGCAGCCTAAGCCACCATGCAGGAGGTTCGGCGGCCGAAGGAACCTTCGGCTGCCGAACCTGAGTTCATCCAGAACTCAGCCCGACGGCAAACCAAGCTCCTCCTTCTCTTCAACATCTCCAAACATGCATATATCAACTCCTCCACACTCATATACATAAGTATATGGTCACAGGGGTCCAAAACTATCTAATAACCCCAAACAACAAATCAAACAAAATACATAAACATATATACATACATAACTCATCAAAACCACCACTAATAACCTAAGCATGCATCTCTTTCCTTTAACCCCAAAAAACCTTCAAAAAACATATAAACAGGTCCTCAATCTTCCCTTACCTCTGTACACAGGAAGATACACGTACTGAACAAGGGAAACGGATCACCTTCTCTTCAAACTCTCAACTCTCAATTACTTAGTTTTTTCGTCAAAACTTTTACTATCTTTTGCACACCAGCTCACTCTTGCATGAGCTGCTCAAACTGAGCACATAAAGCATGGGAGACGTGGCCAAGGTTCTGGACAGGGTTTAGAGCCAACATCTGTCCACCATGCTGACTAAGGATTGCACAAGAGCTGGCTGAGCAACTCAGCTTCGGCTGCCGAATCGCATGCAAAACCATGCAACATTCGGGGGCCGAACTTGCCCTTCGGAAGCCGAACTTTGAGCACTTTCGGCGGCCGAACTTACCTTCGACGGCCGAACTTGGCTCATCTGCCTTGGGTCATTTCAGCTCAAAACTTAATTCCATTTGACTTGAACACATTAACACACATCAGAACACGTAGGAAAACATAAATCCTTCCCTCCTATAATATTCCGACACCCCGGTTTCCACCGGACGACAGGAATTCCGATGCCGGATTTTAACCGGGTATTACAGTTAGTTAACCCGAACGGCATTACAAGGAACTCATAGTGCCCATATCTGGTCCTGAATGCCGTCTTTGGCACATCTTCTTCCCTGATTCCTAGCTGGTGATATCCTGATCTCAGATCTATTTTAGAAAAACAACCTGCTTCTGCTAGCTGGTCAAATAGATCGTCGATCCTGGGTAGAGGATACTTATTCTTGACAGTGACTTTATTCAACTGCCTGTAGTCGATACAAAGCCTAAGTGATCCATCTTTCTTTCTGACAAATAATACCGGAGCGCCCCAAGGTGAGGTACTCGGTCGGATGAAACTCTTATCTACCAGGTCTTGCAATTGTTCTTTCAATTCTTTCAACTCTGTTGGTGCCATCCTATAGGGAGGAATAGAGATCGGTCTAGTACCAGGCATCAACTCTTTCTCGAACTCTATCTCCCTATTCGGTGGTAGTCCTGGAAGCTCGTCTGGGAACACATCCGGAAACTCTCTAACTACAGGCACTAAGACGGGTTCCCTAGCCTGACTATCCAGCTCTCTCACATGGGCCAGAAACCCCTGACATCCTCTCCTGAGTAACCTACGAGCCTGTAGGGCTGATAGCAAACCTCTAGGCATGCCCCTCCTGTCTCCCCTGAAGACAAACTCAGATCCATTCTCACCTCTGAACCTAACTACCTTGTCTCTGCAGTCCAAGGTAGCACCATATGTAGATAGCCAATCCATTCCTAGAATGACGTCAAAATCTGTCAACTCTAGAACCACAAGGTCAACTGGAAGGCATCTACCATCTATAAATACTGGACTATGACGGCAAACTGACTTTGCCAAAGATGGATCACATTTGGGTCCACTGACCCATAGGGGACAATCTAACCCAGACGTCATCAAACCCACTCTCTCTATGGCTCTCGGCGCAACAAAGGAATGAGAAGCACCAGGGTCTAACAAAGCATACACCTCAGAACACCCAATGATGAGATTACCTGATACCACGGTGTTAGAAGTGTTTGCCTCCTGCTATGTCAGTGTGAAAATCCGAGCCGGAGCTGACGAACCTTCACCACGGGAACCTGAAGAAGAGGCTAGCCCTCTCCCTCGACCTCTGCCCTGACCCATGACTGGAGCTGATGATTGAGCCATACTGCCTGGGGCTAACTGCTGGGACGGTGCCATGAAAACTGCTCTAGGACAGTCCCGAGCTATGTGGCCCTCTTGACCGCACCTAAAACACACCGAAGTCCCGAACCGACAGACTCCCCTGTGTAGCTTGCCACACTTTGTACACTGTGGCATCTCTGTGCCAGAGCTCGAGCCACTACCGAAACCCATACCTGACTTAAGCTTATTCTAGAATCTATTCTTCTTTGGCTTACCACTCCACTTCTTACTGCCAGAAGTTGTTGCACTCTGGGAAGAGGGATCTGATTTTCCCTTACCTAGGGTCTTAGAATCCGAAGACTGTTGTAATACCCGGCTAGAATCCGGCATCGGAATTCCTGTCGTTCGGTGGAATCCGGGGTGTCGGAATTCTAGAGGAGGGTAGGATTTATGTTTTCCTACGTGTTATGATGTGTGTTAATGTGTTCAAGTCAAATGGAAGTAAGTTTTGAGCTGAAAGGACCCAAGGCAGATGAGCCAAGTTCGGCCGCCAAAGGTAAGTTCGGCCGCCGAAAGTGCCCCAGTTCGGCTTCCGAAGTTCAGGTTCGGCCCCCGAATGTTGCATGGTTTTGCATGCGATTCGGCAGCCGAAGCTGAGTTGCTCAGCCAGCTCTTGTGCAATCCTTAGTCAGCATGGTAGACAGGTGTTGGCTCCAAACCCTGTCCAGAACTTGGCCACGTCTCCCATGCTTTATTTGCTCAGTTTGAGCAGCTCATGCAAGAGGTAGCTAGTGTGCAAAAGAGTTGGAAAATGTTGACGAAAAACAAAACTAAGTGTTTGAGAGTTTGAGAGATTGAAGGAAGTTGGTCCGTTTCCTTTTGTTTAGCTTCTTCTTCCAGGAGGTAAGTGGTGCTCTTGAACCTGTTTATATGTTTTTTTGCTGAAGGTTTTATAGGATTTTTGAAGAGAGAGGCATGTTTGGTGGTTTTTTGATGTTTTATGTATGTATCTATGTTTATGTGTTATGTTTGATTTGTTGTTTGGGGTTATTAGATAGTTTTGGACCCCTGTGAACATATACTTGCGTATATGTGTGTGGAATAGTTGACGTATGCATGTTTGGCGATGTTGAAGGGAAGGAGGAGCTTGGTTTGCCGTCGGGCTGAGTTCTGGATGAACTCAGGTTCGGCAGCCGAAGATTCATTCGGCCGCCGAACCTCTTGCATGGTGGCTTTGGCTGCCACAGCTTGCCCCGAGTTTTGCATGTTCGGCTCTGTTTGGGGACTTCGGCCGCCGAAGGTGCTTGAGTTTCGTCTCTGGATAGGACTTTCGGCCGCCGAATCTGCCGCCGAAAGTGTTCTGTTCAGCCTTCTTTTGCATGCTTTGCATGGATAGTTGAGTGAGTTTAAAGGGATTCTTGGGGAGTGTAATAGAGTTCGTCAGAAGCTAGTTTGGTCCCTCATTTGAGTTTATCTGTACCTATGCAGAGCCGAGGAACCAGAGAGAGCAGCAGTGAGTACTGCTCCAGAGTTTTCAGAGCCTGCTCAGTCAGTCAGTCCAGTTAGCCAGAGGTGAGTGGAACTAAACTTAACTCTTTTAATTGACTAATGGAATGTTTTAGCATATCTCATGCATCATGATTATGCCATAGGTTGAGTGCATTAGTATCCACGAATATGTTGCATTGCATAGTTATTTGTTGATGTGGGTGAATGCTGAATGATCTAATAGTCTCAGACAGGAAGTCCAGGAGCCTTTGACTACGCCCTGGCAGGTATAGTAAAGACCAGGAGCCTTTGACTACGCCCTGGCAGGTATATAGTAAAGTCCAGGAGCCTTTGACTACGCCCTAGCAATGGTAAGTACAGAGGTGTTATATACACATATATATATATGACAGGAAGACCAGGTGCTTGATTCTACGCCCTGGCACAGAGTTACTGGGACTATGTGGTGACAGGTTTACTCTTGATGTGGTTTGTCTGTGTTGTGACGCATTCCATGAGATCATGTTTTACTGAGATATTTTACTGTTCTACTCACTGGGCTATAGAGCTCATCCCACTCCCTTAACCCCAGTTTTGCAGGTTCAGTGTACAGTGTACAGGGACAGTCCAGCAGAGTACGGAAAGAGTAAAGAGATTTGTAATAGCCTAGAGTGGACATGTAATATTAACGAGATGTAATAAGTGTGTGTAGACATGTGCTTGACTTAGTGATGTGTGTGTTGTACATGATCTAGATATGTATATATGTTTTCCTGTATGTGAAAAACCAGGCTTAACAGGTATGAGTTAACCCATCTAGAGCAAGCTCTAGTCAGGGGTACAGAGTACAGAGTACAGAGTACAGAGTACAGAGATAGTGCATGCACAGGTTAAGCCTTGGTTCAGCAAAGAGTTTTTATTTTCACAGAAAATGTATGATCATGTATGAGTTTTACAGGTACACAGAGAGTATAGCAGGCTTGCTACGGGTTCTGGCGGCCTTAAGCCGACCTGAATCCTAGCGCCGGTGACGGTCCATTTTGGGGTCGTTACAGATTGGTATCAGAGCCCTAGGTTCACATGATCGGACCTATAGAGACAGTGTCGGGCTCCTAGAGGTTAAAAGTGGTCAAGCACAATAGGAAATCATGTCCACTAGGATAGGGTGTTGCGTCCTATCTGTGATATGCCATGAGTTATGCATGTGCCTTATTGTTATGTGTTGTTTATGTGCTAAAGTGCTATGTTATGTGTTGTTTTCCAGAGAGTAAAGATGCGAGGAACTCGTCGATCAGCTCGATTGACTGGAGTCCCACCAGAGAGTGAGAGAACAGCTGCTCGTCCTCCTGCATTGCCGAGGGCAAGGTCTCAGAGATCTAGCAGGGAAGGTACGTCAATAGACCCTAGAAGGATCAGAGGAAAGGAGGGAAGCTATGGAGATTGATCAGTCTAGAGATGACAGCATGGGTATAGGCAGATTTGAGGAAGGTATGGGAGAGTCGCAGGGAGGTGCGCAGACCTCAGGTTTTGGCTATCCAGAGTATCCGATGGGAGGTATGTCGGAGTACTCTAGTTTTGTGCCATATCCTTCTTACATGCCATATATGCCTTATCCTCCGTACTATCCACCATATCCTATGTATCCATCGTCCCCTACCCATTCAAGGGCAGCACACCCAGAGCCAAATGAACCAGTACCACCACCAGAACCAGTAGCCCTTGTTGTTGACAGATATCAACCTAGCTCATCTGGAGGTAAGGTGCAAATGACGGAGTACTTGAAATTGGATGCGCCTAAATACAACACGGGAGATGATCCATTTGATTACCTCAGAGCAGTTAGGATGATAACCAGTGAATTGGGAGCAGACGATAGGAGTGTAACGACCCGGAAACCGGTACCACTCAGTAACGGTCCGAACCATCACTGGCACTAGGATCCAGATCGGCTTAAGGCCGCCGGGACCCGTAGCAAGCCGACAATACTCTTTGTGTACCTGATAAATCCCATACATGATACAAAGATACTCAACAATCCTGTAAAACTTTGTAGGCTTAACTACTGCTACTCAGACATAGCAATTTGAAATGGCCCTCAGGGCCTATACCAGGGACTACTATCTGCTGTGGATCAAGGGATTGAAACCCTTTTACTCTGTAACACAATCCACTGGTATCACATCAAAGCCATACATTAAGCCTAACTCACACATTTCTCATCAAGAAACGTAAAACAGGATTCATGTACAAGGGATTAATCATACATCACACTATAGCAAGGATACTAGGAAAAGCACAAGTCTATCCAGTATACAACAGTACATATCTATACACATTACATTACCACTAATCTTTGAGTTACATCATGTCCACTACTTTATTACAACCATACATTCATGCAAATCTTCCCTCTGTACTCTTGCTGACTTTAACTTCCCATAGCTATCTCAGAACCTGCAAAACTTGGGTTAAGGGAGTGGGATGAGCTCTATAGCCCAGTGAGGAGGAACAGTAAAACAGTTCATTAATTACATGCTTTCATGAAATGCATCACATCACAATCATATCAGCTCAAAGATGAACTTGTCACCAGTAGCCCTCAACTACATGTTAGAATACCAACAGTGCCAAGGAGACAATGTCATCACCTGGTCTTCCACTTATCTCTGCTCTGATCTCAAACATGACCAATTGTGCCAGGGAGACGATGTCATCACCTGGTCTTCTCTTAACTCTGATCTGACAGCCCAGCTGTCTCACTCACTCATAGTACCAGGAGCGACCTGGACTATCCAGGGGCGACCTGGTATGGCTATCTCATGCCATAACTCTGTATCTGCTCTCTGTCAAGGGCTAAGGATCATCCAACATTCATCCACAGGAACAACAACATATGCAATGCATCATATTCGTGAATTCTAATGCAACACAACCTAAGATATAACATGGCAATGTATGATGCATGGAGCATGCTAGAATCGTGTCATTTCTCACAATAAAATAGTTAGTTTAGTTCCACTCACCTGTAGCCACTGCTTGGCTAACTCTGGGCTACCTCTAATTCTGCAACAGCTACGACGACTGCTAAACACCTCGGTTCCTCGGGTCCAATCCTACAATGGAGGACGCAAATGAGGCACCAAACATACTCTATACAACTGAGAAACAACTCCCCAAAATCCCTCTAGACTACCTCAAAATATGCATGCAAAACAAGCAAAGGAAGGCTGGACAGGGCACCTTCGGCAGCACCTTCGGCGGCCGAATGTCTCCTCCAGAGACGAAAGTCAGGCATGTTCGGCGGCCTAACTTGGACTTTCGGGGGCCGAACCTGAGTTTAGCCAGAACTCAGTTTCGTGCACAAGGACGCCTGCCAGTCCCTCCATCACCTGTTCAGACCTCAACACATGCATTTAACCCTTCTAAAACATGCATAAACACTTCAACAAGCCTAAGGGAGCTTCAAATAACTTTAAACTCCAACAAACAAGCTCACAAGACACACATCAAACATAAAGGATTCATAAACCCTATGATGCACATCTCATGCAAACTCATGCCTAGCTCCCTTTTCCCTTTACAAAACTCATAAAAACATCATAAGAACCATGGATCAACACTTACCTCTTGAAGAACAAAGGCTGAGATGATCCAAACTCAAAGATATGGAGAAACCAAGCTTCAAAAGCTTCAAACTCCAAAACCTTGTTTCAAGCTCACAACTCTTCAAAACAAGGGTAAAACTCATTAAAACCGTGAAAGATTTGAAGCAAAACCATGAAAATACTTTAAGGAGATCAAGACCTCACCTAGGTCAGAAGGAGAGAAGAAACCTCCTCCTTTTTCTGCCACTCGGTGCCCTTATAGATGAGCAACCGCTTCAGGTTCGGCTGCCGAATCGCATGCAAAACCATGCAACCTTCGGGGGCCGAACTTAACCTTAGGGGGCCGAAACTAGGGAACTTTAGGCGGCCGAACTTAACCTTAGGGGGCCGAACATGGCAAAATGCCTCCTTGGCCATATCTCTTCAAAACTTAATCCTTTTCTACGCTAAACCTTTAAAACACTTGAACATATTTTAGAAAACTTTCTCTTACCCTTCCAGAGACCTCTGACATCCTCGAACTCCCCCGAACGGTAGGAAGTCCGATGTCTGAATCTAGCCGGGTATTACATTCTTCCCTCCTTTAAAAACATTCGTCCTCGAATGTAAAACAACAACAATAAACATACAGGGAAACAAGAAGAAAGCCTACCATCGGTCTCTACGAAGAGACACAGATACCCCTGGAGTAAAACTCCCGGGTTGGCTATACTGTCTGACTTTGCTGACCCTTTACTGCTTAAGCTGTGTCTACACTCTATCTGGATTACTGATCACTCCTGTCTGTACATAGTCCACTTGACTCTCTTTGCTACCTACTGACTTCCCTTTCTCTTTACTTTTTCTCAGTTCTCACTCTGGTTACACTCACCTTTGCTTCTCTGTACTTACCCGATCAGAGGAGCAACAGCTCTTAGGAAAGGCTAGATGACGTGATTATAGCTTTCTCTATGGTGACACATCACAAGTCACACAGACATGCCCCAAAACCGAACTCAGATTACAGAACTTGGCCTCTATGCCGTGTTCTCTTATCTACACCACTTCGTAGATAAGGGGCATGCTTCTTTATTCTAGTCTACACTTTTGCTGCGCCACTCTAATCCTTGCCTGCCTTACTTCTTCATTTCTATCCTGACCTGTTCTCTTTTGATCCTTCGAACTACACTGGACTATCTCTAGTTCTTTAGCTCTTTAGCTCGTCTCTCTAGGATAAACTGATAAGCGACTTTTAACTGAGGGCAGCTAACATCTCAGCTGCCTTTCCCAGTAAATACTATCTTGTATACGCAGAGTCGCTGAGCAGTGTTACCCCTTACCTCTGGTTTATTCATCTATTACACTGACTTTTCTCTCTTAGTCGCAACATCTAGTTCCCACCCACCTCTTAGATCTATCGTGGAGGCTAATCAGTTCCAACTAGCGGTCTCCACCGATCTGCGTGGGAACACCTATCCTTGGTAGTGACCTTGTGCAACTGTGCACAGGTGTGACAAAATCTCAAGGTTGCATCCTTCGGGTCTCACAATGATACTGGAACCTTCCAGGATGTATGGTACTAAGTCGGATAAAATCCTTTGCTACCAAGTGCACAATGCTTTACTATCTCTCTCACTCCTGCAATTATGTTTCTTTCTAACTCTTACAACTTTTTCAATTCTTACAAGCTACAGATACCATTTCACAGGAAGAGATGAAGATAAGTCTAGTCTTCATCCTCACTTGACTTCCCGCCTCTATTGGTAATCCTGCTAACGTGGCTGGAATAACACATATAACTCTCTTTCTCTTTTTCTGTCTATGCGTACTGAGGCTGGTTCCCTGACCTGACTATTCTGCTCTCAAACAAGAACAAGAAAACCCCTGACTACCTTCCCAACGAAGTCACGAGCCTGTAGGGCTGATATCACACTTCTGGGAATACTATACTGTCCCCTCCTAAGGACTGCCTCTGATCCATCTTACCTTCTATACTTTCTTACCTTGTCTCTACAGACACAGGTAATACTATGAGTAGCTAGCCAATCCGCCCTAGAATGACATCACACAGTCAACTCTAGAACCATAAGGTCAGCTGGATCGCATCTACTCATAACGAACTATGAACTGCACTGACTGACTGACTCTGTCACAGATGGATCACACTCGGGTCTACCAACCCAAAGAGAGCACTCTAAGCCCAGAAGTTATCAAACCCCCCTCTATCAACGGCTCTCAAACCAAGAGGGAAAGAAACATCAGGGTCCACGATAACCTATACATCTGCACACCCTCAAGTGAACGTATTTGACGTCACCGTGTTCAATGTGTTAACCGCCTACTAAGCCAGGATGAAGATTCAAGCTAAAGCTAACGAATCTTCCCTCGAGAACCGACCAAAGAAAAGGAGAACTCTCTTCTCTTGCCTCAACCCCTGTCCTAAAACATGGCTAGAGCTACAGGCTGAGTGATACTACTAGAAGTCATCTGCTGGGACTGTGCCAATCAGGGCCGCAGTAGGACACTCACATAACATGAGTCCTTCCTGCTCGCATCTATACATGCCGTAGTCTCATACCAACAGACTACTTTTGTGTACACTCCACGCCTTACGTATTCCGAACTATCTGAACTAAAGCTCAATCGCCATCTAATCCCAGACTAACTGAAATCTATCTGATCTTGCTTACTTTACGTTATTCTACTCTGTTCTTTCTCTGCTTGGTTCTACCTCATTTACTCTTTTTTTTTTTTTTTTTTTTGCTCTCTTACTTACTTTTATTCTTTTTCTTCCTCTTCACTTTCTTACACTATTCTCTACTTTAGGTCACGTATACTTGAGGTCTCTATTCCGGGATGAGAGATCACTCTCTCTCTAGCTGGATTGATAAAATCCACGGCTATAGCTCTCAAGCTCTTCCCTTGCTCACTACCCTTGCACGCTTTAGCTCTGACCATCTATCTCTATTACACTTTCCTATTTTCACATCAACTGATCTTCTACTAGTGTCCAGAAAACCATACACACAGCAGAACACTCAAAAGTGAGCTTACCTGGCACCACTGTGTTTGGTGTGTCTGTCTCTGGCTGAACCTGGGTGAACATCCGAGCCGGAACTAACGGACGTCCACTGAAGGAACCTCCTGAAGAAGGGACTACCCCTCTTTCTCTACCTCTGCCCTGCACCGAGGCTGGAGCTTCTGGTGGAATTATATTGTCTGCGGATGTCTGTGGGAACTGTGCTGACATGACCGTAATGGGACACTCTCGTGCCATGTGCCCCTCCTGTCCGCACCTGAAACATGCTGTTGTCCCAGCCTGACATACGCCTTTGTGCCTCCTACCGCACTTCACACATCTAGAACTATCCCAACCAGAACTCGAACCCTCGCGAAAACCCATGCCAAACTTTACCCTATTCCAGAACTCTCTTTTCTTTGACCCTTTCAGGCCTCTCACTTTCTTTTTATTCTTTGCAGCAGCCTCACCCAAAGGGAAACGATCACTATTCTCTGGGTCAGGTTCTACACTCATATTTTCTGTCTGCCCTGGCTGCTCACATGCACTCTCTTTATGTTCCTTTAAGCTATCTGGACAAGCCCATCCTGCAAACTCTATAGTAAACTGCTCCCAGGATAAGCTTTCTACCCTCGGGTCCACATACTGGGTGAACCATTCCCTTGCCTGCGCACAATTCAATGTGCTCCCTGCCATCTGAATGGCTCTACTCTCACTGGCTCCCAACTCCTCAGTTATCATCTTGACCAGTCTAAGATACTCAACAGGGTCATCACCAGTCTCAAATTTGGGAACATCCAACCTCAAATAAGCTGTCATCTGCACCATACTGTCCCCAGGTGAACTAGGCTTGGGTGTTTGGATAACTGGGGCTACTGGGTCTACTGGTGGTGGAGGAGGTGTAACATGCCCCGGGTTAGGGGTTACTGACCCTGGGTAACAAAAGAAGGGTGGAAACATGGTATACTGTGCATATGACGGTGGATATGGCGGGTAAAAGGAAGGATAGGGCATAAAGGTGGGATATGGGTGATAACTAGGAAACTCTAATGTACCTCTCATCGGGTACTCTGCCCCCCACTGGTAGGGGGGATACTGAGGTGGAACAAACCTCGAGGCCTGAGTGCCTCCTTGGGACTCACCCATATCTCCTCCCAACCTACTTCTACTAACGCTATCATCTCTACTCTGCTCATCCTCCTCTCCTTCTCTCCGATACCCTGACATACTACTCTGAACAACTCCCCTTCTACTCTCATCAACAGACCTTCTAGGGTCCCTTGCTGTACCTTCTCTGCTTAAACTATCTGATGTTGTCCTTTGCAGAACGGGGAGATGAGCATCCATGTCCTCATCCTCCGGCGGAGCTCCTGTCAATCTAGCAGATCGACGAGTTCCTCTCATCCTGCCTCTGAAAAAGCACAACAGCACACACAATATCATCAACTGATCCATGTGAAAACACATGAATCCTTAACACATATCAAACATATTAATAATGCACATGCAACTCATCATGGCATTTCACATCAGCATGCAAGACAGGACTCCACATCCTATCCTAGTGGACATGATTTTAACTTATTGTGCTTTCCTTCCTATACAAGACAACACCTCTTTCCGATGTGGGATATCCCAACACACCGTACTCTTGAGGCCCTATGCTCTGATACCAATCTGTAACGACCCGGAAACCGGTACCACTCAGTAACGGTCCGAACCATCACTGGCACTAGGATCCAGATCGGCTTAAGGCCGCCGGGACCCGTAGCAAGCCGACAATACTCTTTGTGTACCTGATAAATCCCATACATGATACAAAGATACTCAACAATCCTGTAAAACTTTGTAGGCTTAACTACTGCTACTCAGACATAGCAATCTGAAATGGCCCTCAGGGCCTATACCAGGGACTACTATCTGCTGTGGATCAAGGGATTGAAACCCTTTTACTCTGTAACACAATCCACTGGTATCACATCAAAGCCATACATTAAGCCTAACTCACACATTTCTCATCAAGAAACGTAAAACAGGATTCATGTACAAGGGATTAATCATACATCACACTATAGCAAGGATACTAGGAAAAGCACAAGTCTATCCAGTATACAACAGTACATATCTATACACATTACATTACCACTAATCTTTGAGTTACATCATGTCCACTACTTTATTACAACCATACATTCATGCAAATCTTCCCTCTGTACTCTTGCTGACTTTAACTTCCCATAGCTATCTCAGAACCTGCAAAACTTGGGTTAAGGGAGTGGGATGAGCTCTATAGCCCAGTGAGGAGGAACAGTAAAACAGTTCATTAATTACATGCTTTCATGAAATGCATCACATCACAATCATATCAGCTCAAAGATGAACTTGTCACCAGTAGCCCTCAACTACATGTTAGAATACCAACAGTGCCAAGGAGACAATGTCATCACCTGGTCTTCCACTTATCTCTGCTCTGATCTCAAACATGACCAATTGTGCCAGGGAGACGATGTCATCACCTGGTCTTCTCTTAACTCTGATCTGACAGCCCAGCTGTCTCACTCACTCATAGTACCAGGAGCGACCTGGACTATCCAGGGGCGACCTGGTATGGCTATCTCATGCCATAACTCTGTATCTGCTCTCTGTCAAGGGCTAAGGATCATCCAACATTCATCCACAGGAACAACAACATATGCAATGCATCATATTCGTGAATTCTAATGCAACACAACCTAAGATATAACATGGCAATGTATGATGCATGGAGCATGCTAGAATCGTGTCATTTCTCACAATAAAATAGTTAGTTTAGTTCCACTCACCTGTAGCCACTGCTTGGCTAACTCTGGGCTACCTTTAATTCTGCAACAGCTACGACGACTGCTAAACACCTCGGTTCCTCGGGTCCAATCCTACAATGGAGGACGCAAATGAGGCACCAAACATACTCTATACAACTGAGAAACAACTCCCCAAAATCCCTCTAGACTACCTCAAAATATGCATGCAAAACAAGCAAAGGAAGGCTGGACAGGGCACCTTCGGCAGCACCTTCGGCGGCCGAATGTCTCCTCCAGAGACGAAAGTCAGGCATGTTCGGCGGCCTAACTTGGACTTTCGGGGGCCGAACCTGAGTTTAGCCAGAACTCAGTTTCGTGCACAAGGACGCCTGCCAGTCCCTCCATCACCTGTTCAGACCTCAACACATGCATTTAACCCTTCTAAAACATGCATAAACACTTCAACAAGCCTAAGGGAGCTTCAAATAACTTTAAACTCCAACAAACAAGCTCACAAGACACACATCAAACATAAAGGATTCATAAACCCTATGATGCACATCTCATGCAAACTCATGCCTAGCTCCCTTTTCCCTTTACAAAACTCATAAAAACATCATAAGAACCATGGATCAACACTTACCTCTTGAAGAACAAAGGCTGAGATGATCCAAACTCAAAGATATGGAGAAACCAAGCTTCAAAAGCTTCAAACTCCAAAACCTTGTTTCAAGCTCACAACTCTTCAAAACAAGGGTAAAACTCATTAAAACCGTGAAAGATTTGAAGCAAAACCATGAAAATACTTTAAGGAGATCAAGACCTCACCTAGGTCAGAAGGAGAGAAGAAACCTCCTCCTTTTTCTGCCACTCGGTGCCCTTATAGATGAGCAACCGCCTCAGGTTCGGCTGCCGAATCGCATGCAAAACCATGCAACCTTCGGGGGCCGAACTTAACCTTAGGGGGCCGAAACTAGGGAACTTTAGGCGGCCGAACTTAACCTTAGGGGGCCGAACATGGCAAAATGCCTCCTTGGCCATATCTCTTCAAAACTTAATCCTTTTCTACGCTAAACCTTTAAAACACTTGAACATATTTTAGAAAACTTTCTCTTACCCTTCCAGAGACCTCTGACATCCTCGAACTCCCCCGAACGGTAGGAAGTCCGATGTCTGAATCTAGCCGGGTATTACAAGGAGAGCCATTGAAATGGCAGGTTTCACATTAAAATGCAAGAAAGCCAGAGAATGGTTTAAGAACTATGTGGAACCCAGAATGGACAGCATGTCATGGGGAGAGTTCGCCAATGCGTTTGCAGGGTGGGCTTTTCCTGACAGTTCTCGGGAACTGAAAGTGATAGAGTTCGAACAGTTGAGACAGACAGATGAGATGAGTGTTGATGAATTTACAGATAAGTTTCTGGATTTGCTTCAGTATGTAGGTCAAGCCTATGATACGGATCAGAAGAAGGCAAGGAGATATACTATGCGATTGCATCCCAGGTATGCTTCCTTGATTCTTCCAGCAGAAAAGGAGAGTTTTCACACTATAGTAGACGCAGCCAGGAAAATGGAAGCTAGTGCCAATATTCAGAAACAGTCAAAGGCACAGGCTTCGGGTTCTAAGGCCCCCAGTGCAGGCACGTCAGGCAGCAAGAGATGGGATAGAGCAAAAGGAACAAAGAATAAGTTCTGGAATAAAGTGAAGTCAGGTCTGGGAATAGGTAGTGGCTCAAGCTCTGGCACAGCTTCAGTCTGCAGAAGATGCGGAAGACCACATGTAGGGACTTGTCGGATGGGATCTACTGCGTGTTTTAGATGTGGACAGGAAGGGCATATTGCTCGGGATTGTCCTCAGGTGACTTTTGCACCATCCCAGCAGATGAGTTCAGGCAGTGTGGTACAGCCAGTTGTACGGCCAGCAGCTCCAGTCATGCCTCAGAGTAGTGGCAGAGGTAGAGGGAGAGGGGCAGCCTCTACTTCAGCAGCAGGTTCCCGAGGTGGAAATCCGGTAGCCCCAGCACGGATTTTCACAGTGACACAGGAGGAGGCGAACACGTCGAACACAGTGGTGTCAGGTAATCTCATCATTGGGTGTTCAGATGTGTATGCTTTGATGGACCCCGGTGCTTCTCATTCCTTTATTGCTTCGAGAGCCATAGAGAGATTGGGGTTGATCAGTTCTGAGTTAGAGTATCCTCTCTGGGTCAGTGGACCTAAATGTGACCCATCAGTGGCAGTGTCAGTCTGTCGTTTCAGTCCAGTGTTTATAGAGGGTAGATACCTTCCAGCTGACCTTGTGGTTCTAGATTTGACGGATTTTGATGTCATTCTAGGGATGGATTGGTTATCTACATATAGTGCTACTTTGGACTGTAGAGAGAAGCTAGTGAGTTTCAGAGACCAGGATTGGTCAGAGTGTGTCTTCAGAGGAGACAGGAGAGGTACACCCAGAGGTATGATTTCAGCCCTTCAGGCTCGTCGTTTGCTTAGGAGGGGTTGTCAGGGGTTTCTAGCTCATGTGAGAGAGCTAGACAGTCAGGTTAGGGAACCAGCCACAGTACCAGTAGGTCGAGAGTTTCTCGATGTGTTCCCAGACGATTTACCAGGACTCCCACCTGATAGGGAGATAGGGTTTGAAATTGAATTAGTGCCAGGTACGAGACCTATCTCTATTCCTCCCTACAGGATGGCGCCAGCAGAGTTAAAAGAGTTGAAAGAACAGTTGCAGGACTTGGTAGATAAGGGTTTCATCCGCCCCAGTACCTCACCTTGGGGTGCTCCAGTGCTCTTTGTCAGAAAGAAGGATGGATCCCTCAGACTTTGTATCGACTACAGACAGTTGAACAAGGTCACTATCAAGAATCGATATCCGCTACCTCGGATTGATGATCTATTTGACCAGCTAGCTGGAGCAGGTTGTTTTTCGAAAATAGATCTGAGATCCGGGTATCATCAGTTGAGAGTCAGAGAGGCAGATGTGCCTACGACAGCTTTCAGGATCAGATATGGGCATTATGAGTTCTTAGTGATGCCGTTCGGGTTGACTAACGCCCCTGCAGCATTCATGGATCTCATGAGCAGAGTTTTCAGTGAGTTTCTGGATCACTTTGTCATTGTTTTCATCGATGATATTTTAGTGTATTCCAGAGATGCAGAGGAGCATGCCCAGCATCTGAGGATAGTTTTGCAGACACTGAGAGAGCATGGTTTATATGCCAAGTTCTCGAAGTGTGAGTTTTGGTTGAGGAGCATTTCCTTCTTGGGACATGTGGTATCAGCAGAGGGTATTGAGGTAGACCCCAAGAAGATAGAGGCTGTAGCTAACTGGCCCAGACCCACTACAGTGACTGAGATTAAAAGCTTTCTGGGACTGGCAGGTTACTACAGGAGGTTCGTTCAGAACTTCTCAAAGATAGCAGCTCCTATGACCAAATTGACTCAGAAGAACCAGAAGTTTGTCTGGTCAGACCAATGTGAAGAGAGCTTTGAAGAGCTCAAGAAGAGATTGACAACAGCACCAGTGCTAGCTCTGCCTGTGAGTAATGAGGATTTCACAGTGTTCTGTGATGCATCTCGAGTGGGATTGGGTTGTGTTTTGATGCAAAGTGATAGGGTGATAGCTTATGCTTCTAGACAGTTGAAGAAGCACGAGTTGAATTACCCTACCCATGACCTCGAGATGGCAGCAGTTATCTTTGCACTTAAGATGTGGCGGCATTACCTCTACGGGGTTAAATGCGAGATCTTCACTGATCACAAGAGTTTACAGTACATCTTGAGTTAGAGAGAGCTGAATTTGAGGCAGAGGAGATGGGTAGAATTGCTCAGTGATTATGATTGTAAGATCCAGTACCATCCGGGTAAGGCGAATGTTGTGGCAGACGCCCTAAGCCGGAAGTCACTAGGCAGTTTATCCCATATAGCAGCAGAGCGGAGACCAGTTGTGATGGAGCTGTACAAGCTCTTAGAAGAGGGGTTACAGTTAGAGTTGGCTGGTACAGGTGCGTTGATAGCACAGATGAGAGTGACACCTGTGTTTCTGGAGCAGATAGCTCAGCGACAGCATGAGGACCCTGAGTTGATGAAAATTGCCAGGACTGTTCAGTCAGGCAACAGTGCAGAGTTCAGATTTGACAGCAAAGGGATCCTTCGCTATGGGAGTCGCCTTTGTGTACCAGATAGGAGCAATGTGAAGGAAGACATTATGAGGGAAGCTCATAATGCAAGGTATAGTGTTCACCCAGGAGCCACCAAGATGTACCAGGATCTGAAAAGGGTCTATTGGTGGCCAGCCATGAAGAAAGAGGTGGCGCAGTAGCTTGTGAAGTGTGCCAAAGGGTGAAACTAGCGCATCAGAAACCAGCTGGAATGCTTAACCCATTGCCGATTCCAGAGTGGAAATGGGAGAACATAGCCATGGATTTTGTAGTGGGTTTACCAGCAGCGTCCAACAGGATAGACTCTATATGGGTGATTGTGGACAGACTCACGAAATCTGCTCATTTTCTTCCAGTTCGGAGTAACTATTCTGTGGATAAGTTGGCACAGGTCTATCTGGATGAGATAGTGAGATTGCATGGGGTTCCAGTGTCGATAGTTTCAGATAGAGGACCTCAGTTTACTTCCCGCTTTTGGCAAAGTCTGCAGAGTGCGATGGGCATGAGATTAGAGTTTAGCACTGCTTTCCACCCACAGACTGATGGACAGTCAGAGAGGACCATCCAGACCATAGAGGATATGCTTCGACTGTGTGTGTTAGACTTTGGCGGTTCTTGGAGGCAGCATCTACCTTTGGTGGAGTTTGCCTACAATAACAGCCATCATGCTAGCATTGGGATGGCTCCTTATGAAGCTTTGTATGGGAGGAAGTGCAGATCCCCTATTTGTTGGGAAGAGATAGGAGAGAAGGCTCTTGCAGGGCCAGAGTTAGTAGAGATTACTAGTCGCGTAGTGCCCGTGATCAGAGATAGAATCAGAACAGCGCAGAGCAGACAGAAAAGTTATGCAGACGTTCGCAGGAAACAGTTAGAATTCCAGGAGGGTAGTATGGTATTGCTAAAAGTGTCTCCAATGAAAGGAGTGATTCGTTTTGGGAAGAAGGGTAAGTTAGCTCCACGGTACATTGGACCCTTTGAGATTTTGCAGAGGATCGGAAATGTGTCGTATAAGCTAGATTTGCCTGCTTCTATGGAGAGGATTCACCCGGTATTTCATGTTTCTATGCTACGGCAGTTTGTGTCAGATCCGAATCAGGTTCTGAGTGAGCCTGAGGTGGAGATTCATACAGATCTCACCTATACAGAGCAGCCAGTGCGGATTTTGGACATGCAGATCAGACAGCTAAAGAACAAAGAGATTCCGATGGTGAAAGTTCTATGGAACCACCATAACCTAGAAGAGTGCACCTGGGAGACGCGAGAGTCTATGCTCCAGCAGTATCCATATTTGTTTTGAGGTTAGTTTCCTCCTTTTTATGTGTTACTTGTTTGGTTTTGGAACATTCGAGGACGAATGTTCTTAAGGAGGGGAGAATGTAATACCCGGCTAGAATCCGGCATCGGAATTCCTGTCGTTCGGTGGAATCCGGGGTGTCGGAATTCTAGAGGAGGGTAGGATTTATGTTTTCCTACGTGTTATGATGTGTGTTAATGTGTTCAAGTCAAATGGAAGTAAGTTTTGAGCTGAAAGGACCCAAGGCAGATGAGCCAAGTTCGGCCGCCGAAGGTAAGTTCGGCCGCCGAAAGTGCCCCAGTTCGGCTTCCGAAGTTCAGGTTCGGCCCCCGAATGTTGAATGGTTTTGCATGCGATTCGGCAGCCGAAGCTGAGTTGCTCAGCCAGCTCTTGTGCAATCCTTAGTCAGCATGGTAGACAGGTGTTGGCTCCAAACCCTGTCCAGAACTTGGCCACGTCTCCCATGCTTTATTTGCTCAGTTTGAGCAGCTCATGCAAGAGGTAGCTAGTGTGCAAAAGAGTTGGAAAATGTTGACGAAAAACAAAACTAAGTGTTTGAGAGTTTGAGAGATTGAAGGAAGTTGGTCCGTTTCCTTTTGTTTAGCTTCTTCTTCCAGGAGGTAAGTGGTGCTCTTGAACCTGTTTATATGTTTTTTTGCTGAAGGTTTTATAGGATTTTTGAAGAGAGAGGCATGTTTGGTGGTTTTTTGATGTTTTATGTATGTATCTATGTTTATGTGTTATGTTTGATTTGTTGTTTGGGGTTATTAGATAGTTTTGGACCCCTGTGAACATATACTTGCGTATATGTGTGTGGAATAGTTGACGTATGCATGTTTGGCGATGTTGAAGGGAAGGAGGAGCTTGGTTTGCCGTCGGGCTGAGTTCTGGATGAACTCAGGTTCGGCAGCCGAAGATTCATTCGGCCGCCGAACCTCTTGCATGGTGGCTTTGGCTGCCACAGCTTGCCCCGAGTTTTGCATGTTCGGCTCTGTTTGGGGACTTCGGCCGCCGAAGGTGCCGCCGAAGGTGCTTGAGTTTCGTCTCTGGATAGGACTTTCGGCCGCCGAATCTGCCGCCGAAAGTGTTCTGTTCAGCCTTCTTTTGCATGCTTTGCATGGATAGTTGAGTGAGTTTAAAGGGATTCTTGGGGAGTGTAATAGAGTTCGTCAGAAGCTAGTTTGGTCCCTCATTTGAGTTTATCTGTACCTATACAGAGCCGAGGAACCAGAGAGAGCAGCAGTGAGTACTGCTCCAGAGTTTTCAGAGCCTGCTCAGTCAGTCAGTCCAGTTAGCCAGAGGTGAGTGGAACTAAACTTAACTCTTTTAATTGACTAATGGAATGTTTTAGCATATCTCATGCATCATGATTATGCCATAGGTTGAGTGCATTAGTATCCACGAATATGTTGCATTGCATAGTTATTTGTTGATGTGGGTGAATGCTGAATGATCCAATAGTCTCAGACAGGAAGTCCAGGAGCCTTTGACTACGCCCTGGCAGGTATAGTAAAGACCAGGAGCCTTTGACTACGCCCTGGCAGGTATATAGTAAAGTCCAGGAGCCTTTGACTACGCCCTGGCAATGGTAAGTACAGAGGTGTTATATACACATATATATATATGACAGGAAGACCAGGTGCTCGATTCTACGCCCTGGCACAGAGTTACTGGGACTATGTGGTGACAGGTTTACTCTTGATGTGGTTTGTCTGTGTTGTGACGCATTCCATGAGATCATGTTTTACTGAGATATTTTACTGTTCTACTCACTGGGCTATAGAGCTCATCCCACTCCCTTAACCCCAGTTTTGCAGGTTCGGTGTACAGTGTACAGGGACAGTCCAGCAGAGTACGGAAAGAGTAAAGAGATTTGTAATAGCCTAGAGTGGACATGTAATATTAACGAGATGTAATAAGTGTGTGTAGACATGTGCTTGACTTAGTGATGTGTGTGTTGTACATGATCTAGATATGTATATATGTTTTCCTGTATGTGAAAAACCAGGCTTAACAGGTATGAGTTAACCCATCTAGAGCAAGCTCTAGTCAGGGGTACAGAGTACAGAGTACAGAGTACAAAGTACAGAGATAGTGCATGCACAGGTTAAGCCTTGGTTCAGCAAAGAGTTTTTATTTTCACAGAAAATGTATGATCATGTATGAGTTTTACAGGTACACAGAGAGTATAGCAGGCTTGCTACGGGTTCTGGCGGCCTTAAGCCGACCTGAATCCTAGCGCCGGTGACGGTCCATTTTGGGGTCGTTACAACTGTGTCACCTGCTGTTTACCTGTTCCCTGTATGATGGCACTAGCCTCCATTTTCCGTGCTATATCCACTATGGTGTGGAAACTTTCCCTTTCTGCTGCTAGGATCAAAGAGGAATACCTAGCATGAAGTCTCATGGTATATCTCTTAGCCTTCTTCCGATCCGTATCATAGGCTTGACCCATATACTGCAGCAATTCCAAAAACTGATCAGTGTATTCATCAACACTCATATCCTCCGTCTGTCTCAACTGTTCAAACTCTATCATCTTGAGCTCTCTGGAACTATCCGGAAAAGCCCAGCCAGCAAATTCATTTGCAAACTCTCCCCACGACATGCTATCCATTCTAGGTTCCACATAGTTTTTAAACCACTCTTTTGCTTTCTTGCATTTTAGTGTGAAACCCGCCATCTGAATCATTCTACTATCACTTGCTTCTAGCTCATCTGCTATCATCTTGACTATTTTAAGATACTCAAATGGATCATCTCCTGTATTATACTTAGGAGCATCCAACTTCAAATAATCGGTCATCTTTACTTTACTTCTCTCAGATGGACCAGCTTGATGTGTTTGGATAACAGGGGCTATTGGTTCAGCTGCTGGTGGATATGGTGCAGAACTTCCTGGAGAAGGATGTGTTGGACTTGGGTAGAAGAATGAGGGTGGATACATGGAGTATGGTGGATATGGTGGGTAATGCATAAAGGTGGGATATGGGTTAAAACTAGGATCATCCGATGTACCTCCCATCACATGCTCTGAGCCTTGTGGAAAAGGCTGATACTGGGGTGGATTACCAAACCCCGAGGCCTGAGCGCCTCCCTGTGAGGATCCCATACCCTCCTCTGACATGCTAACACCCAGCCCTCCATCTCTTCTCTAGTCAGCATCCATAACTTCCCTCATAACACTTGATCTTCTACCCTGTTTTGCTTCCCTACTGCTTTCATCTAAAGACCTTCTAGGGTCTCTTGGTACTCTTTCTCTACCTGTCCTCTGTGACATCACCTTTGGCAAAGCAGGGGGACGGGCATCCATGCCCTCATTCTCTGGTGGTATTCCAGTCAATCTAGCTGATCGACGAATTCCGCTCATACTGTTTTTCTATAATCATAACATACACATCAACATCAGCATCATAGGGTCCATGTGAAAACACATGAACTCACAGCACATAGTAGACATTAAATGTACATGCAGAAAATCATGGCAGTACACATCATCATCAAGACAGGACTCTACATCCTATCCTAGTGGACATGATCTTTCCTATTGTGCTTGCCCTTCTATAGCCTCTATGAGCCCAACACTCTCTATAGGTCCGACAATATGAACCTAGGGCTCTGATACCAATCTGTAACGACCCGAAAACCGGACCGCTACTGGCGCTAGGATTCAGGTCGACTTAAGGTCGCCGAAACCCGTAGCAAGCCTACTATGACTTCTGTGTACCTGATAAATCCCATACATGATCATACATTTTCATAAAAATTTAAACTTTTTCATTTACCAAGCTTGACCTGTGCATGCACTATCTCTGAACTCATAAGACCACACACTAGAGTTCTCATCACATACTCTAGATGGGTCAATCATCATATAACAAGCTTGCTTATCAGCATAAAACATGATAAAATATAATACTGATCATATACAAAGGGATTAGACATATACTAGGGTCAAGCATAAGACTATCTCAATATACATCACATAACCTTACATTATCTCTTTGTACAATACATGTCCACTACTCTATACTATTACACTTAGACTGTACCCTTGCTGCACCTTTTATCTTCTCTGAGGCCCTGAAAAACATGGGGTTAGGGAGAGGGGTGAGCTACTAGAGCCCAGTGAGTAGAAACATAAAATAAAACAGTTAAATACATATGCTGTTATGGAATGCATCACATCACAAGTAATCACATTTGGACGGACGGATCCAAAATTCCCTTGGCTCTGTGCCCGGCCCACAAAGGAGCTCCTCAGGACTTCTGTTACACATAAACATAAACTCTGTGCCCGGCCCTCATGGGGCTCCTCAGGACTTCTGTTACATGACATACTCCTAAGGGCTAGTGGATAATACTCTGTGTCCGTCCACATTTACAAGAAATAATGCAATGCGTCATATTCGTGATTTCTCATGAGATACAACCTAGTATACACATGGCAGGTATGATGCATGATTCATGGTAAAACATTCATTTAAAATACAGTTTAGTTCCACTCACCTGTACAGTCTCTGTACCTAACTCTATGGGCCTCCTTGGTTCCTCGGGTCCGCACCTACACATGTGGACTCAAATGAGGACTAATCATAGTCTAACATAGCTATAAATAGTTCCCCAAAAACTCCCTAAACTATCCTAAGCATGCATGGAAAAATTAGGCAAAGGAAGGCTGGACAGGGCACCTTTGGCGGCACCTTCGGCGGCCGAACATCCCTTCTAGAGCCGAAACTCATGCACTTTCGGCGGCAGGTTCGGCGGCCGAAACTCCACTCTAAAGCCGAATGTCCAAACTTTCGGGGGTGGTTTTAGGCAGCCGAAACAACCTCCTCTGGGGTTCGGCGGCCAAACCTTGCTTCGGCAGCCGAACCTGAGTTCTCCATGAAGGCAGAACCCGATTCACACTTCCGTCTCCAGCCTCCAAAACCTACCCAAAACCTGCACAACTCACCAAATAGCTCTCAAACACTTACATATACTCTTTTTTATACATATAGAGGCTTAAAACGAACTTACAACCCCTAAAACCACACATATGGCATATGCTCCTCATAAACCCTAACCATGCACCTCATGCAAAAACCATGCAAAACCCCTTCAAAACTCACTTACCAACATAAACACAAGTGAGGAGCCATGCTTACCTCCTGAAGAACAAGAGGGTTGATGGTCACAACTCAGGAATGGAAGGAAAAACCAATCCAAACTCTCCAAACCTCACAACTTGACTTCTTTTGTTCAAACCTTCAAAAACCAAGTTAAAAACTCATTAGAACGTGCATGAGTTGAAGAAAACACTTGCAATCCACCATAGGAGGACAAAAACCTACCTTTGCACGAAAAGAGAGTGAAAACACACTTTAGTTTCGGGCAAAGGAGCTTTTTATCGATGGCCAACCGCCTCTCTTTCGGCAGCCAAAACTGGCTTTCGGGAGCCGAAAGTCTACAACCTTCGGCGGCCGAACTTGGCTTTTGGGGGCCGAAAGTCGCCAATCTTCGGCAGCCGAAAGGAAGGTTCGGCGGCCGAACCTTACATTTCCTCTTTGGTCTTTTCTTCTTCAAATCTCCTACAGTTTCCTTCGTCAACCACATAACCCATTCAAAAACATTTTACAAAACCTTGTTTAGAAACGCTGACATCCTCGAATCCCAAATTCCAACAGAAAGTCCGCCGGAAAGTAGGAATTTCGATGCCGGGGTCTAGCCGGGTATTACAATAGATGACTTCAGATCGCAGTCAGGATTTGTATTCACTTTAAATGGTGAAGCTATTAGCTGGAAAAGTTCCAAGCAGAGCACTGTAGCGGATTCTACAACAGAAGCTGAGTATATAGCAGCATCAGATGCAGCTAAAGAGGCAGTCTGGTTGAAGAAATTCATCTCAGAGTTGGGAGTGGTTCCTAGCATTGCAAATCCTATGGACCTTTATTGTGATAACAACGGTGCCATAGCACAGGCAAATGAGCCCAGATCTCATCAGAGATCTAAACACATACTCAGACGATATCACCTTATTCGAGAGATCATTGATAGAGGAGATATCAAAATATACAAAATAGACACAAATGACAACATTGCAGATCCACTAACCAAGCCTCTTTTACAAGTCAAGCATGATCGTCACACTAGGTCTATGGGTATTAGATACTTGTATGATTAGGCCAAGTGCAAGTGGGAGATTGTTAGTGTATATGCCCTAGGCCATTATCTTGGGCCTTTTTGTATGTCGTTTTGGTTATTAATAAAAGAGGTTTTTATCATTATTATTTGTTTGCATGCTACATAATAATGATTATCATCTCTGGTTACTTATTATTATGTTGATAATAATAAAATATAGCTAGTATGATTATTGATTGATAATCATGAGATGATTATGTATATGTTGATATAATTCAATAATCATAGATACTTGTTAGAGAACAAAGTATTGGATGGACCCGCGTTGAGATCACTACATGAGTTATTGTCATAAGTGAATCTCAAAATAGTTATGTCTTAATCCTTTGACTTGAGATTGTCATAGTTTCCAACATAAGGACTATTATGTTTTGACATAACCAAACATTGTCTTTAACCGGACAATCATAAAGGTTATGATTGAGCATAATAGAAATTATGTAGAGGATGATGAACGATCAAGATAGGATTTGTCCCTCTCTCTGAGAGAGATATCTTCTAGGGCCCTCGATAAGTGAGATTGAGAAATGCATGGCCGTGCTCAAATGAATTGATAGTGCGATCAATATCATTTAAATTTATCAATCTACTTAGAGATCGAGAAATCATAAGTTTGAACGTTATAAGTTTGACATTGACCATGACTTATGTTCAAACTAGATATTGTGTGACAAAGGGATTAATACATGTTCTATTTATTAGGCTTTATCAAACTATTGATCCTCATATTAGTTGGGTAGTCATAATGTCTTGCTAGAGGCCACTTATGACTTATGGGCCTGGTGGGACTGGACCTATTGCTAATTAATGTGAACCTATTGGATCACACACAAAAGAACGTTGTTGATGTGCTACGTCATATTAATGGGCTAAAAGCCCAAAGCCCATTAATATAATTAATAATAATAAAGTATTATTATTATTAATCATTAATATAATTAATAATAATAAAGTGTTATTATTATTAATATATAATCATTAATATAATTAATAATAATAAAGTGTTATTATTATTAATATTAATTATTAATATAATTAATTATAATGTGATAGTGGGTTATGAACACAACTCCTTTTAGGAAAAGGAGTTGTAGGAAAAACACAACTCCTTTTAGGAAAAGGAGTTGTGGGAAAAACAAAAGACTGAAACATATAAATACCCCTTCTACGAATTGTGAAAGGGACATTTTTTAGAAAACTCAGTATAAAAGCTGCATATTGTGGAGCACATAATCTATCTATCTGTAATACCCGGCTAGACTCCGGTATCGAAATTCCTACCGTCTGGTGGGATCTCGGATGTCGGAGACGTCTAGAGGGGTAAAATCCTGTTTTCATAAATTGTTTTAATGTATTTTATGATTTTAAGTAAGAAAGAAATTGAAATTTGAATGAAAAAGACCATGGAGGCATTTCCAGGTTCGGCCGCCAAACATGGGATAGTTTAAGGGGGCAAGTTAGGCTTCCGAAAGTGGCTCAGGTTCGGCCGCCGAACTTGCATGAGTTTTGGAGGCACTTTAGGCTGCCGAAGGTGGTCTGGCAAGCCCCTATATAAGGGCTCCATGGCTGAAACGGGTGAGTTTTCTCCCCATTTTTGGTCAACGGTGAGTCCATGCTCTCCCATTGTCGTTTTTGACAATTTTCCTCCAATCTTTCAAGTTTTAACAAGTGTTTGCTTGGTTTTTGAAGATTTGTGAGCTTTGAGCAAGTTTTGGAGCTTGGAGACCCAAGGAGCTAGATCTCCCCCATCTCCGAGTTACATCGCCTCTTCTCTCGTTCTCCAAGAGGTAAGAGTAGATCCTTAGCTCATTTCATGTTTTAAACGAGTTTTATGAAAGTTTATGGGGTAGAAATACATGTTTAGGTTGTTATTGAGTTTATGGGTTTATGTTGAGTTTTTGAGCAGTGTGGGTTGTTTGTTTATGCTTGATGTGTTGTAGTTGGGGTTTAGGATAGTTTGAAGCCCCTAGGAGCTTATGTATGTGTGTATGCATGTTTTGGAAGTGTTGGTTTTGAGTTGGAAGGGTTTGGGAGGCAAATGTGTATTGTGGAGGCTGAGTTCTGCCCTTTGGAAGAACTCAGGTTCGGCAGCCGAAGGGACTTTCGGCTGCCGAACCTGCCTGTGGAGGCCAGCCTTTGGCTGTCGAACTCTGCCCCCGAAAGTGGACTTTCGACTCTGGAAGGGAGTTTCGGCCGCCGAAGGTGCCGCCGAACATGCATGAGTTTCGTCTCTGGAAGGAACCTTCGGCCGCCGAAAGTGCCGCCAAAGGTGCATGACTTTCATCTCTGGAGGGACTTTCGGCCGCCGAACCTGCCGCCGAAAGTGCCCTATTCAGCCTTCCTTTGCATGTCTTCTATGATTGTTTTAAGGTGTTTTAGGGGGTTTTTGGGGAGTATTTTAGAGTCATGTTCATGTATATTTGGTCCCTCATTTGAGTCCACCTGTGTAGGTTCGGACCCGAGGAACCGAGGACCCCAGCAGTGAGACAGCTGCTTCAGTGTCTTGTCAGAGCTAGCCTAAGGTGAGTGGAATAACTCTTTATGTTTCAAAGTAAATAAATTAGCTTTGAGCATGTTCATGCATCATGAATGCCATGAGATAAATTAGGTTGTTTGCATTAGAATTCACGAATATGTTGCATTGCATAATTTGATGATGATGTGGATGGATATTGGATGATCCTTTAGTCCTCGTATGATATGATATGGTATGGTATGGAAGTCTAGGTCGAGACCCATTCTACGCCCCTGGCATTATAGGAATGTTATGTTATGTATGTTATGTTAAGAGAAAGACCAGGTCGAGGCCCATTCTACGCCCTTGGCATTATTGGATATGTAGAGGACTATTGGTGACAAAACCATCCTTGATGTGATTTGTCTGTGATGTGATGCATTCCATGATAGCATGTGTTTTAAATGTTTTATTATTCTGCTCACTGGGCTCTAGTAGCTCACCCCATTTCCCTAATCCCCCAGGTATGTAGGTACGGGATAGGCCAGGAGGTCAAGAAGAGTAAAGTTATGTTTTATGTAATAGTTAGCTGTGGACATGAGAATGATGTAATGTATAGTAATGTAATGTAATGATGTCTATTGAGGTTTATAGTTGTGCTTGACCCTAGTATGTTGTTAATCCCCTTTTGAGTATATGATCTTTTAATGAAATGAGTTAATGATATTTATGTAAACCAAACTTATCATACGTTATGTCACCCCATTGGAGTATTTGATGAGGGCTCCAGTGTGGGGTTTAATGTTTATGCTTATGAGTTGTGCATGCATAGGTTAAGTTTGGTAAATGAATGAGAAAGTTCAAAATTTTTATGTATATGTTGATCATGTATGGGATTAAACAGGTGTACAGGTTGTATGTTAGACTTGCTACGGGTCCCGGCAGCCTTAAGCCGATCTGGATCCTAGCGCCGGTAGCAGTCCGATTTTCGGGTCGTTACACTATCTTTGAGAGAGCTAGCACTCTAGAAGGATAGAAGACGTTCGTGTGGATACCATTGAGGGTGTTCGTTTGAAAAAGCAGCACCATCAGTCCAATATTGTATCTTCTCGACGAGATTAACAGGTTAGTCTCATATCCTTCTTGTGAATTAAACGAAGCACTCGGATTCTGGGAAAGAAAATCAGAGATTTTTATTTTTTCTGCTGCGCCTTTGGGTTGCAATAATCTCAGGATTTCCCAACAGAGGTAACCCTTGCAACTCTTTAGGAAATACATCTGGAAAATGATATACTGTGGGTAGGTTTGACACACTAGAATCTTCCTTCTTAGCTTCAATCACACTAGCTAGATAGACTGTACAGCCTTTTCTAATCAACCTCCTAGCTGTAGTGGCAGATATGACATTAGAGAGGTAATATGGGCTCTCACCCACAACTATAACCTTAGAACCCTCTAACGTTTTGAGTGTAACTCGCTTTAACTTACAGTCAACTATAACATGATGTCTAGACAACCAATCCATACTCAGAATCACATCAAACTCTCTAAAAGCTAACTCTATCAAGTCACCTAAAAATGTGTTACCTTGCACACATATAGGACAATCTCTGTAAACTCTATTCACAATCACAAGATTTCCTAAGGGATTAGTCACTGCTATGTCATGTTCTAAAGGTTCTACTTGAATTCCCTTCTCATTATTGATGGGTATGCTGATGTATGAATGTGTGGAACCAGGATCAATTAATGCATAAACATATTTGCCAAAAATAGAAAATTTACCAGCTATAACATCCGGTTTGTCCTGGTCTTCCTTTGCACGAATAGCATAGGCCCTGGCAGGTGGTCTAGTATCTGGTCTATCTACTGTCTCTAATACTCTGTGACTCTGAGCATTACTAGATTCACCTCTACCTCTACCTCTGCCTCTAGACCCTGTTGGCATAGATCTCTCTATCTGTATAGGCAGCACTGACTGGCCTCTAGGACAATCCCTCATAAAGTGGTCTAAGCTTCCACATAAGTAGCAAGCCCCAGTTAATCTCCTACATACTACACCATGTCACTTGCCACAATGCTCACATATTGGTGGCAACCCTATACCTGGTCCTGCTGTACTAGATACTGAGGTAGTCTGCTGTCCAGACCTCACTACTGAACTCTGTCTAGGTCTCTGAATCTGTCTAAGTGGCCTTCTCTACCCTGTCTGCTGAAAATCCCTCTATCTCTTGATAGTTATCTGAGATGCAGAGGATTGTCCCTGATACTGACTCTGGCCCCTCTTCTGTTGCCCTTTCTACTTTCTACTTTGCTCTTCTACTTTAATTCGCTCCAGACTGTGGGTCGTCTCCACTAAAACTGAAACTTCCCTAATGTGCATAGCTGTGAGGTACATCCTGATATCAGCATGTAATCCTTGCTCAAAGCGTTTACATCTTTCTTTCTCTGTAGGAACTATCTCTGTGGCATACTTACTAAGTCTGACAAATTCTCGCTGATACTCAATTACTATAAGCCTGCCCTGTCTGAGGTATAAGAACTCCCTCCTTCTCTCCTCTATATATAAGGCCCCAACATATTTCTTCTTAAACTCTGCCAAAAAGAATTCCTAAGTCTGCCGCTCTGGTCGAACCATCTGTGTTAATGTTGTCTACCATCTATAGGCTTCATCTTTTAGCAATGATACTGCACACATCAAGCTCTCTACTAGTGAACACTGTAGCTGCTGTGAAACCCTTTCTGTACTTTCTAACCATAATTCTGTAGCTGAAGGATCATCTTCTTTTTTACCTCTAAACTCTAGCACCATACTTCCTGAGTTTTTTTGTTGGAGGCCTAGATTGTGCCTGGGCTACAACAGGTGGGGAAACCTGGACTGCTACAGGTGGTGGTGGTGGTACCTCTGGTACATTTTGTGTAACCCTCCTAAGCAACTCAGCTATTTGCTGAAACAATGCATCCTGCCCTGGTCTGCCAGCAGCAGCAAGTGTAGCTGCCTCAGAGGGAGCATGACTCTCTACCTCTTCATCTACTGCTCTCTGTGACTCAGATGACATCTTCTATTATACCTAAAGACACAAAGAAGAGATTTACATCAGAACCATATCATAACTGTAACTCATTTTGGTATGTACATATATGACACATATACACATACATACTATGACCTAGAATCGCCTAAACCTTTGCTCTGATACCACTAATTGTAACACCCCTTACCCTATCAAAGTGTAGATAGAGCAAGGACTGTCACAAACTATACTTTTTTTAGACATATCAAGACTAAACAATTTTCTTTATCTATAAATACCAAGTTCTAAATTTTGTAAGGTGATTAAAGTAATTGTGAGATTTTAAACGAAAATTTTAGCAGAGTCTCCTCTGTTTCATCAATATTTCAACCTGTAGCACATATGAAAAACACATGCAAAATTATCAATTGTTATTTGACATCTTACTATTCTTTGATTTACATAACCTTCATAACTCACTCTATTTAATATGTACATGCCAAAATATAAGTGTACTATGACTCAGAGACTCAAAACAACCAGCTATGATAATGGCTTTGATATCTGATGTAGACCTCTGATGAACTCCGCGTGCCTACTTTATCTACAACATGCGTGAGGTAAAAACCAACACGCTGAGCTAACGCTCAGTGGGTGATAGCAAACAAATAACAAAATAGAGCAAACAAGTTCACATATATATATAATTAAGTAAACAATTACAAGCTATTCAAATGTTATTAACATGATACAAAGCATACTTATCAATTTCTTATTATAAGGTATGAGTGCCACATGTATCCTTGTACACGATAAGAATTTCCTTCATATTCAATATAACCATCTTCTTTTGCCTTTATTGCACACATTCTATTTATAGCAAATCACCATAGCTTAGTGCATGTAATAGATGCAGACATGTTAACATTCACTGATAAGTTCACAAAATCAAGTATCAATCTTAATTAAGATCTCAGCCCTTCTAAACAAATAGTAGGATTGACTAGGTAGATAATGAGTTATAACGGTAGGCACAGGGTGCTGAACGGTAGGCTCACAGGCTGAAACTGTGATAGCACGGCTCTGTGGCCATGCTTATGAGGTACCTGATATGTAACCTCAAATATATATATCATGTATCGATAGCAGTATTGCGAACTCTGTATGTTTATATGGCATGCCATACCCTTAAACTAACCTCGACTCCTATTATATTTACCAGGGCCAAGTATCATCAATTCAGTGTAAATGCATGTCATTTGAAACTATTTGAATTCATTTCCAAAATACATAAATCATGTGTCAAAGTTAACATGATGACAAACTCATGGCAAATAGTGCAACACTTTGTCAACATAACATTCCAATTTTAGAAAACTGCATTCTGCCATGTATTGCATAAACTTTTGAAGCAGTTTAGAGTTATAATTTGACTTCAGTTTCTCACAAAAAATATTCATTTATGTCTTATCTTTCTAATAAGGTATAATTCATGAAAATCTGATCATCCTAACTTAAGTTATTAATTTTTCTTTAAAAGTTGCTTAATAAGGTCTTAATCAGTCCAGTATTGGTACTTATTTATAGTATCACAAAACATATTAGATTCATGTATTTTCAAACAAATTCAAGCTTAAGTGTCTTCTACAAAGTTTTAGGTATACATTTTAGGATTCATTTGGAACTGATTTTAACAAATTTTACTGGGTACATAATTAGTTATGGTACAATAAATATATTCTGTTCCGGATGTACTATCACTATATCCAGTTTAGGTTTACTTGCAATTTTTATCATCTTACCTATAGATTCAGAATTTGGTCAATTCATAAACGTTTTAGCTCTTTGTCTCAGATTTTATTTGATATATCTTATGCCTAATTTCAATAAATACACAATAAGTTATAAAGTTATTAACACAAACTGCCATGTTACAACCTATTCTGCCAGGTTTGCACTTTTAGCTCTCATGTTAAATTTCTTTACTCTAAACCTTTCAAACATCATTTTAACATTCATATAACATATTTACACAATCAAAGCAATATTTTCAGCAAGTAAAATCTGTTAGTATATTTGTTCTAAGCCATTATCTTGGACCTTTTTGTATGTCATTTTGGTTATTAATAAAAGAGGTTTTTATTATCATTATTATTTGTTTGCATGTTACATAATAATGATTCACATCCCTAGTTACTTATTATTATATTGATAATAATAAAATATAGCTAGCATGATTATTGATTGATAATCATGAGATGATTATGTATACGTTGATATAATTCAATAATCATAGATACTTGTTAGAAAACAAAGTATTGGATGGACCCACATTGAGATCACTACATGGGTTATTGTCATAAGTGAATCTCAAAGTAGTTATGTCTTAATCCTTTGACTTGAGGTTGTCATTGTTTCCAACATAAGGACTGTTATGTTTTGACATAACTAATTCATTGTCTTTAATCGGACAGTCATAAAGGTTATGATTGAGCATAATAGAAAATTATGTAGAGGATATTGAACAATCAAAATAGGATTTGTCCTTCTCTTTGAGAGAGATATCTTCTGGGCCCATCGATAAGTGAGACTGAGAAATGCATGGCCGTGCTCAAATGAATTGATAGTGTGATCAATATCATTTGATTTTATCAGTCTATTTCGAGATCGAGAAATCATAAGTTTGAACATTATAAGTTTGACATTGACCATGACTTATGTTCAAACTAGATATCGTGTGACAAAGGGATTAATGCATGTTCTATTTATTAGGTTTTATCGGACTATTGATCCTCATATTAGTTGGGTAGTCATAATGTTTTGCTAGAGGCCACTTATGACTTATGGGCCTTGTGGGACTGAGCCTATTGCTAATTAATGTGAGCCTATTGGGTCACATATAAAAGAATGTTGTTGATGTGCTATGACATATTAATGGGCTAAAAGCTTAAAGCCCATTAATGTAATTAATAATAATAAAGTGTTATTATTATTAATATTAATTAATAATAATAAAGTATTATTATTATTAATTATTTATTATTATAAGATAATAATATTTAAAAGATCTGCAGTCTATATGTAACTTTTACAGATAAAAGACTCTATCACATAAGATATTTGAGTATCTGCGAGATTGTGATAGTGGGTTCTGAACACAACTCTTTTTGGAAAAGAGTTGTGGGAAAACAAAAAGACTGAAACATATAAATACTCCTACGAATTGTGGAGTGACGGTTTAAGAAAATTCAGTCTAACAGTTGTAGATTGTGAAACACATAATCTATGCATCCTTGAGAGAGCTAGCACTCTAGAAGGATAGAAGACGTTCATGTGGATACCATTGAGGGTGTTCGTTTGAAAAAGCAACACCATCAATCCGACATTGTATCTTCTCGACGAGATTAACAAGTTAGTCGCATATCATTCCTTTGAAATAAACGAAGCACTCGGATTCTGGGAAAGGAAATCAAAGATTTTTATTTTTTCGCTGCGCAATTTGGGTTGCATTAATCTCTGGATTTTCTAACAATGGTATCAGAGCCAACCTGTGCTTTTCGTTTAAGTTAATTATGCCATGATTGATGTGATATATGTGATATATGCTTATTTGAATGGCATGATAATTACGGTTAAATTTATGGATGAATAATTGGATCATTTAGATAACTTTAATTAGAAAATTAAATTAAAATAAATAAAATTTATGAAAAATGTGTGCTTGAAGAACACATTGCCATAGCGTTGAAGGCCAAGTCAGCATGCTCTAGCGAGGCGTGCTGTCGCCTTGCGCTCTCATAGTGCCGATGGCCCAAAATGAGGCCTCGCAAGTCATGCTCGTAATGCCAATGGCCTAAAATGAGGCCTTGCAAGTCGTGATCAAAGCGTGGATGTACAGGCATCATTCTACAGATGAATGATGTCGCGCTGTGTATATCAAAGGCCAAGATTGTCTCGATTCACGGTCTCCTCACGAGTCAACGGCCACCGTCTGGGCACGTTGCTGCCTCGCACACTTGCTGTACGGTGGCGAAGGCAAAGCTTCACATGGCATGGCCACCATACGCAGGGTTGTCGCGTGTTGGTGGGTCGTGGCTGGTTGTTCTGTAAACTCAAAAAACTGGTTTTTGTGTTGCTCTAATGTGATTTCCTGCAAGTCACATGCTCGCCAATGAACAGCCGGTGTCTCGATGGTTTTTCCGGAAGGAGCGCAAGCGTTGTGCTGCCTCCGGCAACCGGTGCTGACAGCTAGACATTCAGGCAAACGGCTGGACAACGTGCGAAGGCTAGGGCTTCTTCCTAAGGAAGAAGATGATGCCCTAACTATAATTCTGCCCCTGAAAATAATTTAAAATAAAATAAAAAAATGATAAAGTAAATTATTTTCTTTTAGTCTTTAAATCAGATTTAAATGACTATGTAAAATAGTTTTATTATTTTGTCATATATTAGTATGAGATACTATGCATGATAGTCTATATATATATGAATACATATAGGATGCTATAATATATATATGCAAGACAAAATAATTAAAATTAAAAGTTGAATCTTCACTCTAAATTTTAAGTTTTAATGCCACCCATATATTAAATACCTATCAAGTCTAAGATCAACAAAATGCAGATTTTGTCAAAACAAAGTGCTTAGGTTATCTTAGTAAGACAGGATGAGTAATAGTTACTCATTTATTTGATTTTGGTTGGACTTAATTAGGCTATCAAAACGGTTTTGGGCCTAAGGTATTAGATGGGGTATAACATGCATTTGACACATGATGTCAACACCTCATAATCTAAGAGTTACATTAGATGTAATTGGTAAGGAGTTACCTACCTAAATAACTTAATTCTAAGCGTCATGCCAAAGCTGACTTGGAATTAGGTGAACTATGGATCTTAGCCCACTAAAATATTATTACTTTAATAATTCTTTTGAGGATTATATTTTAGTGGGAGATTATTATCACCTCAATATTAATTTGCTAAATTGATTATATTTGCATATTTTGTAGATCATTATGGCTGCTAATAACAATTCCAATTTATCACTGCAATCCATCTTTGAGAAGGACGAACTGAAAGAAAATAGGACTAATTTTGTTGACTGGTTTAGAAACTTGAGAATTGTTCTCAAGCAAGAGAAAAAGTCCTATGTGCTTAATGAAGGTATCCCAGAACCACCTCCTGCTGATGCTACTAATGCTGTTAAGAACAAGCATAAGAAGCATATGGATGATTCTAATGACATTGGATGTCTTATGTTGGCAACTACGTGCCCAGAACTTCAAAAGGATCTAGAGCACCTTGAGGCTTATGAGATGAGTGTCCATCTCAAACAAGCTTTCCAACAGTAAGCTAAGCAGGATAGGTATGAAACTACCATTGCATTGCATGATTACAAAATGGCTGAAGGTGAATAAGTTAGTGCTCATGTTTTGAAGATGAAAGGCTACATTGATCACCTTGCTAGGCTTGGCTACCCTCTGAGTTTAGAACTTTCCACGGATTTGATCCTACATTCTTTACCTGGAAGTTTTCTCAGTTTTTCATGAACTATAACAGGAACAATATGGAGAAATCCATTCCTGAGCTGCATGGGATGCTAAAGACAGCTGAGGTAAATGTCAAGAGAATGCTTACACAAATTTTGAATGTCAATAAGGGTAAGCCCATGAAAAATAAGGGGAAGCCTAAGTCTAAATGTGGTAATGGGCCTAAAGGATGAAGCAAATCTAAATGGCAAGCCAAGGCAAAAGTTCCTAAGGAAATAGTTCCTAAGGAAGGAATCTACTTCCATTGCAAGGAACCAGGGCATTGGAAGAGAAATTGCAAACTCTATTTGGATGAGTGCAAGAAGAAGAAGAGTAGTGAGACTACAACTTCAGGTATTTATGTTATAGATTTTAATTTGTCTATTTCTACTTCATGGGTATTAGATATCGGATGTGGTTCTCATATTTGTTCAAATGTGCAGGGTCTCAAAATGAGTAGAAAACTGAAAAAGGGCAATGTGGACCTACGTGTAGGCAATGGAGCAAGAGTTGCTGCCTTAGCTGTAGGGACTTATGAACTTATTTTGCCAATGGGCTTTTCTTAGTTTTGAACAATTGCTTTTATGTTCCTACTTTGAGTAGGAATATTATTTCAGTTTCTGTTTTGGACGATGAAGGTTTTTCATTTCTTATTGGGAATAAGAAATGCTCCATTAATAAAGATGATTTACTTTATTGTATTGCAAATTCATATGATTGCCTTTATGTTTAGATGATTCTAGATACAACAATATCTATAACATAACTTGTAAGAAAACTAAGCCAAATGAGTTAAACCCAACATATTTATGGCACTGTCATCTTAGCCATATAAATGAGAATCGCATATCTAAGCTCCATAAAGATGGTTTATTAGATTCATTTGATTTTAAATCATTTGAAAATTGTGAATCTTGTTTGCTTGGTAAGATGACAAAGGATCCTTTTACTGGACAAGGTCAAAGGGCTTTAGACTTATTGGGCTTAATACATACAAATGTATGTGGTCCACTACGCATTAGTGCCAGAGGAGGTTATCAGTACTTTATTACATTCACTGATGATTTTAGTAGGTATGGCTACGTCTACCTAATGAAACATAAACATGAATCTTTTGAAATGTTTAGAACTTTCAAAATGAAGTACAAAATCAACTTGGTATAACTAATAAAATGTTTCGATCTGATCGAGGTGGTGAATAATTGAGTCAAGAGTTTGATGAACATCTTAGAAATTGTGGAATTGTTTCACAATTAACTCCTCCAGGAACTCCACAATGGAATGGTGTTTCTGAAAGGAGAAACTGAACTTTATTAGATATGGTTCGATCTATGATGAGTCAAACTAATCTCCCGTTATCGTTTTGGGATTATGCCTTGGAAACAGCTGCATTCATTTTAAATCGAGTACCATCGAAAGTGGTTGAAAAGACACCATATGAGTTATGGACTGGAAAAATGCCCAATTTGTCTTTTCGTAAGATTTGGGGTTGTGAGGCTTATGTGAAACGCCCAATTTCAGATAAGCTAGCTCCAAAATCTATCAAGTGCAATTTTGTGGGGTATCCTAAGGAAACCAAAGGATACTATTTCTATATTCCCTCAGAGAATAAAGTGTTTGTTGCTCGAAATGGTACCTTTTTAGAAAAGGAATTTATCTCTCAGAGATTCAGTGGGAGTACAGTGCAACTTGAGGAAACTCAAGCACCACAAGAGAGCATTGAACCGCCGATAGAACCACTTTCAGAACCAAAAATAATTGTGGAAACTGGAAAGGTGACACAAGTCCCACGCAGATCCGATAGGACACGTCATCAGCCTGAGAGATACGGATTTCTTATGACTGATAGTCGTGAACTTTTGCTCATTGATCAATATGAGCCTACTACCTATCAAGAGGCTGTGTCAGGTTCAGATTCCGAGAAATGGCTTTCTGCCATGAAATCTGAAATGCAATCCATGTATGACAATCGAGTTTAGTCATTAATTGATCCCCCTGAGGGTGTTAAGACCATTGGTTGCAAATGGGTTTTCAAGAAGAAAATTGACATGGATGGAAATGTGCATACCTACAAAGCAAGGCTTGTCGCAAAAGGTTTCAAACAAACTCATGGTATAGACTATGATGAGACCTTTTTGACAGTTGCAATGCTTAAGTCGATTAGAATTCTCATTACCATTGCTGCGTACTATGATTACGAGATATGACAAATGGATGTCAAAACAGCTTTCCTTAATGGAAACTTGCTCGAGGATGTGTACATGACACAACCTGAGAGTTTTGTAATCCCTGAGAATTTTGAAAAGATTTGCATGCTTCAAAGATCCATTTATGGATTGAAGCAAGCCTCTTGGAGCTAGAATATTCATTTTGCTGAGACAGTCAGGGACTTTGGATTCATCAAGAATGAAGATGAACCTTGTATTTGCAAGATGGTTAGTGGGAGTGCAGTTGTGTTTCTAGTCCTATATGTGGATGACATATTACTCCTTGGAAATGATATCCCTACCTTGCAAAAGGTTAAGACTTGGTTAGGGAATTCTTTTTCAATGAAGGACTTAGGTGAGGCTGCATATATCCTTGGTGTTAAGATCTATAGGGATAGATCCAAGAGGATAATCGGTCTGAGTCAAAGTACTTATATTGACAAGGTGCTGAAAAGGTTCAGCATGCAAGATTCCAAAAGAGGATTCTTGCCCATGACTCATGGTATTTATCTCAACAAGAATCAATGTCCTATGACATCTGATGAGTGAGAATAGATGAATAAGATCCCTTATGCTTATGCTATTGGATCTATCATGTATGCCATGTTATGTACTAGACCAGACGTCTCATATGCCTTAAGCACAACGAGCAGATATCAGGCAAATCCCGGTGAAAGTCACTGGACAACTGTTAAGAATATCTTAAAGTACCTTAGAAGGACTAAGGATGCATTCCTAGTTTATGGAGGTTTGGAAGACGAGCTAGTTATAAATGGTTACATAGATGCTAGTTTCCAAACCGACATATATGACTTCAGATCGCAATCAGGATTCGCATTCACTTTAAATAGTGGAGCTGTTAGCTGGAAAAGTTCCAAGCAGAGCACTGTAGTAGATTCTACAACAGAAGCTGAGTATATAGCAGTATCAGATCCAGCTAAAGAGGCAGTCTGGTTGAAGAAATTCATCACAGAGTTGGGAGTGGTTCATCACAAAGTTGGAAGTGGTTCCCAGCATTGCAAATCCTATAGACCTTTATTGTGATAACAATGGTGCCATAGAACAGGCAAAGGAGCCAAGATCTCATCAGAGATCTAAACACATACTCAGGCGATATAACCTTATTCGAGAGATCATTGATAGAGGAGATATCAAAATATGCAAAGTAGACACAAATGACAACATTGCAGATCCACTGACCAAGCCTCTCTCACAGGTCAAGCATGATCAGCACACCAGGTCTATGGGTATTAGATACTTGTATGATTAGGCCTAGTGCAAGTGGGAGATTGTTAGTGTATTTGCCTTAGGCCATTATCTTGGACCTTTTTGTATGTCGTTTTGATTATTAATAAAAGAGGTTTTTATTATCATTATTATTTGTTTGCATGTTACATAATAATGATTCACATCCCTAGTTACTTATTATTATGTTGATAATAATAAAATATAGCTGGTATGATTATTGATTGATAATCATGAGATGATTATGTATATGTTGATATAATTCAATAATCATAGATACTTGTTAGAAAACAAAGTATTGGATGGACCCGCATTGAGATCACTACATGGGTTATTGTCATAAGTGAATCTCAAAGTAGTTATGTCTTAATCCTTTGACTTGAGATTGTCATAGTTTCCAACATAAGGACCGTTATGTTTTGACATAACCAAACATTGTCTTTAATTGGACAGTCATAAAGGTTATGATTGAGCATAATAGAAATTATATAGAGGATATTGAACAATCAAGATAGGATTTGTCCCTCTCCTTGAGAGAGATATCTTCTAGGCCCCTCAATAAGTGAGACTGAGAAATGCATGGCCGTACTTAAATGAATTGATAGTGTGATCAATTTGATTTTATCAGTATACTTAGAGATCGAGAAATCATAAGTTTGAACATTATAAGTTTGACATTGACCATGACTTATGTTCAAACTAGATATCGTGTGACAAAGGGATTAATACATGTTCTATTTATGAGGCTTTATCGGACTATTGATCCTCATATTAGTTGGGTAGTCATAATGTCTTGCTAGAGGCCATTTATGACTTATGGGCCTTGTGGGACTGGGCCTATTGCCAATTAATGTGAGCCTATTGGATCACACATAAAAGAACGTTGTTGATGTGCTATGACATATTAATGGGCTAAAAGTCTAAAGCCCATTAATATAATTAATAATAATAAAGTATTATTATTATTAATCATTAATTAATAATAATAAAGTGTTATTATTATTAATTATTTATTATTATAAGATAATAATATTTAAAAGATCTGCAGTCTATCTGTAACTGTTACAGATAAAGGACTCTATCACATAAGATATTTGTGTATCTGCGAGATTGTGATAGTGGATTCTGAACACAACTCTTTTGAGAAAAAGAGTTGCAGGAAAACAAAAAGACTGAAACATATAAATACTCCTTCTACTAATTATGGAGTGACGGTTTTAGAAAATTCAGTCTAACAGTTGCTAATTGTGGAGCACATAATCTATCCATCCTTGAGAGAGCTAGCACTCTAGAAGGATAGAAGACGTTCATGTGGATACCATTGAGGGTGTTTGTTTGAAAAAGCAGCACCATCAGTCTGGGATTGTATCTTCTCGACGAGATTAACAGGTTAGTCTCATATCCTTCCTTTGAAATAAATGAAGCACTCGGATTCTGGGAAAGGAAATCAAAGATTTTTATTTTTCCGCTACGCAATTTGGGTTGCAATAATCTCTGGATTTCCTAACAAAATCAACCCCTAATTTCACTTATTCATGAAACAATCAAAGGAAAACAGAAAATCATACAAACACCAAACCTTTCTTGAATTTCTCTTCCTTTTCCACTTCTATTCTCTAGCTATCTCCTTTCGCTTGGATGTTCTTTTACCTAGGTCAATTTATATCTTAGGGAAGGATTGAATAAATTGTAAATTAAAGCTTTATAATTCAAATTCATGCATGAAGAAATGAGAAGATACTATTTCCTATACATTTCTGAGCTCACCTTTGATTTTCAAGCTTGATGTATATGGAACCCTAAACTTTTCTTCTTCAATTCTTTCAATATATGGCTCTTCCTTTAGCTCTTAATCTTAGGATGAATTTTGGTTAAAGGAAGAAGTTGATTTGGTGAGGTTTTGGCTTGGTTTTGGTGGGAGAAAGAAAAGCAAAATTTCTTCCTTGAAAATGGAGTGACCTATGGCAATGAGGTGGTGGAGAAGACAACCCACCTTTTTCACTTTGCTTTATCATTTTATTCATGCATAGCTAAGTGACACATGGAGGGTAAACTGAATTTTATCTTTTAACTTTCCATATTCACACTTTAACCTACTAAACTCTTTACCATGTTTCAATTTAGTTTTCAAACTTTCAATAATCATAGATTGACCTACTAAATTATGCTTTTAGCCTTTATAAGTCCTTTTCACTTAAGCAAGCATGACGATTTAAACAAACACCTCAAGCAAGTATGTCGGGAAACCCTAAGCACCTTCCAAAAGTGATCCATTCCCGACTTGCTAATCACACTGTCTACTTTATTTCTGGATACGTCCGTTTCTTTATTTGAGTTTTCTATGATTCAGTTATTAGCAGCTTAGAGTTATGCTAGCACCTCCCCTAAGTAGGTCGGGGTAAGCTAGCACCTCCCCTAATGCCACTTACTCTAGTAATGAAATAGCCTAACCGATACATAGTGATGTCACTACTCTAGGTATGAGTTTGAGGATGTTACAATGGATACAAAGATGAAAGTGGTTGTGGAGGACAAATTATTAAACTTTAACATGTCATTGAATGTCCAGCCCAAGACGTTAAATAAGGGCGCTTGTGGGAGGTAACCCACATTATAAAATGTATCCATGCATTATCATTTTGATTTATATATTTTTTCTTTTTTCTTTCACTTTTGCATTTTTAGGATGTTTAATAATTCTTTTTTTTTAAATCATCTTTAACATTATTCACCTGGAAATCCTCTAATTTCATTTTTTTTTCTTTTTGTACAGGGTAAGGTCATTCATGGAGATTACAGAGAATGGAGACCAATAAAAATAAAAGAATAATAAATAATTGTGTAATACATTAAATATTTTACAAGGCATGGGCAAGGTTCATATCATGCCCACGTTACATTACCTTTAGCGCCACTACCTCTTCTCTTCCATCTCTACGTTTCACCACTATTGAAGGACCAAACTAGTTGCCACCACCAATGATGTCACTACCCCATCTCCCTTGACAAATCCGGCCCATTATACCCTAAGAGCCTAGTTGCCATCACCAATGATGTCACTACTCCATCTCCCTTTACAGATCCAGCCCCTTATACTCTTAGAGCCTCATGCGATGGTTCACTGTAGCAACCATTTGTTGTACACAATAGCTGCTTATTGCAACTACTAGCCTTCATGGCGATTAGAAGTGCTACAACTCCATCACGTGAGCGTCCTTTGTTACAATTATTCTAGGGGAGTTTATTGTTCTTCTTTATCCTTTATTTTTATTATTTCTTTTATTTTTTACACATTAAAGACAATGTGTGAATTAAGTGTGGGGAGTGTATAATTTGCAATTAGGTTGTTTAAATTTTGTTTTTTGTTTGTTTTCAGTATATGATGGTACAACATCCAATTTCTCTTATTAGGGCCTTTTTTTAAGTCTTATGACTCTAATTCATGAGGAGGTTGAGTTGTTGAAATTTTAAGAGGGCAAGTTATTTTGCAATATTTTAGTAGCTTTAGTAGGATCTCTCTCCTTTATTCACATTATTAACCTCTTAAATACGTATTGTGAGAGTCCTATAATAAATATCTGGCTAAATGCTTGTTTGCTCTTGAATTGTTTGTCAACTCAGTTTGAGATTATACTAAGCATTACCAAGAAATTGTGTTGCTAAAATTTAGTTTAAGCTAAGTGTCCTATCAATCATTTCATTTTCAATAAAAATAAATAAATAAATAAAAAGAGAAATCCAAAAATCTACTTTGTTGTTTAGTAATGGATAAAGTGTAGAGCTAGTAGCCACTTAAGAATTATGACATAAGTAGCCGAGAAAAGGTATCACCAATTTATGCCTTCGTGCTAAAAAATTTTAAATCTTAAGTAAGAAAAAGTGCTCAAAATTATATATACTATAAAAATTTGGAGTGAGATGGTTCATTGGCACTTAGCATAACTTCAAAAGAAAAGTGAGGTATTATGTGCTTTATAGCTTGGTTAGCTTTAGCATTTATCTTAGATTGAGTTTATTTAATTATTTGGAAAAAACTTTTTATGTCTTTAAATGAAAAGGGGATCTACTTTATGTATCTTTGATGTTATTGTTTTGGGTTCTTAAGGGTACATACTACTGCTATAACAATCCAGAAATCGGACCGCTACTGGTGCTATGATTCAGATCGACTTAAGGTCGTCGAAAACCGTAGCAAGCCTACTTTACATCCTGTTACACCTGATAAAAATCTCATACATGATCACAAGAAAACATAAACATAAACATTCCATGAACCATGGCTCGACCTGTGCATGTATCAAAACTAAAAACATAAAACCCATACTAGAGCCCTCATCAAATGCTCGAGTATGGTAAATATCACATGCTTCAAGCTTGGTTCAAACATAAACTTATACATAAAACCTTTACATAAGGATCATGAAAATAGGGATTACAAGGTCAAAAAACTAGGGCAAAGCACAATTCAAATCCATTAAACAATACATGTCCACCACTATACTATTACATTAGACTATACTAGCAATTATACCGACTTCCCCGAGCTGTCTTTGACCCTGCAAACCTGGGGTTAGGGGAAAGGTATAAGCTACAAGAGCCTAGTGAGCAGAACATAAAAATAGTTTAATAAACATATACTTGTATGAAATGTATCACAACACAAACATATCACATCAAGATGGACTTGTCATTAGTAACCCTCTACAAATTCCAATAGTGCTCGGCCCTCGACGGAGCTCCTCAGGATTTCCTCTTAAACATAACATAACATATCCATAATGTCAGGGGCGTAGAATGGGCCTCGACTTGGACTTTCTCTTACATATTGCTAGGGGCGTAGAATGGGCCTCAACTTGGACTTTCGTATCATATCATATCATAACATACTCGAGGGCTAGTGGGTCATCCAATATCTATCCACATCAACAGTAAATTATGCAATGCATCATATTCGTGAATTCTAATGTAAAACAACCTAATACATATACATGGCATTCGTAATGCGTGAACATGCTTAAAAGGTTTGATTAGTTTAAAATAATAGATTAGTTCAGTTCTACTCACCTCTGGCTAACGCTCGCCTAACACTGACACAGTTATTTTACTGCAGGCCTCTACGATTTCTCAGGTCCGATCCTACACAGATGGACTCAAATGAGGGATGATAGAGCATATTTTAGCCCATTTTATCATGATATTCTTGATGTTTATTTACACCATTTCTGTCTAATTTTGTGGTTTTAATCATGTTTTGCAAATATTAGGTGTAAAGAGACAATCTGGTGAAAATGCTCTTAAAACTATCAAAAAGTGCCAAATATGAAAAGTGCCAGAAAAAGGAAAGTTTTCAAATAAGGAAAGTTTTCAGAAAAGGAAAGTTTTCAAATAAGGAAAGTGCAGAAGCAAAAGCAAATAAGGAAAGCTTAGTCAGAAGATTATTTGAAATTCAAATTGCAGATCTTTCTTTCCTTGTTTAAAGATGTGCACACACTACAGCAGTCAAATCTTCCTATTTAGGCAGCAAGATTTCAAGAAGACGCACTTGCCTCTTCTGCATTCAACATTCAAAATTCAAACGAAGGCTCCACCTAAAAAGAAAAGACTGGACAGGATATCTTTTCCTTCTTCACAGCCTTGCCGCGCGCACAACTTCCTTCTGAAGAGCATGCTGTGCGCCTCCTTCCTTCTGAAGAGCTTGCAATGCGATTCGTTCCTTTTCAGACACAACTTGGGCAGCAAGTACCTCTTGGGCAGTAAGGTTAACCTCTAATCTTATTTAAGAAGCACATAATCAGCCGAGAACATCATCTTCACACCTCTTCTCTTCGGATCACTCAAGGCCGACGCCTCCACTCTTCTCTTCTTCTACCTTGCTTCTTTTCTTTTATTTTTGATTTTGGTTCAGCCATGAGTGGCTAAAACCTTTATTTCTAGTTGAAGATTGGTTGAAACTTAAGTTGTTTTATGGATTGTGAGATCTGAACATAAACTGTTTGTCTTTGATTTATTCAATATTCATACAATTTCATGCTTGATTCTATTATTGCTTTGTTGTTTTGATCAAATTGGCCACTTGATTCTTGATTGCAAGGTAATATATTGTTAGTTTGAATAGTTTAAGTCCGTAATTGCTTGGATTATTCAAACATAAGAACACTTGGTGTAAAAACTAAGGAAATTGTATGATCTAGCAACATCTCATGCGTTTGAGTAGCTAGGATTGGATCTCTCTATCTCTTCATGCAATTAACAGTTGTTTTGATGCCTAAGGCCTAAGGACGTTTCTTGGCAACTTGTTAATTAGTAATTAATTAGGGGACATTCCCTAATTGGTTTAATCTTAAGGAGAGACATGGTGGTGAGAAGCGTTTTCCATCTCCATAACTAATCTATTGAATCAATCAAAAGAACATAAGTTTCAATGATCAATCCAAACAACTGAAGTGGATCCAACTCTTCAACTACACCTTTCTCATATTTGATTTCCCTTTTATTTTCATTATTCGCTTATTTAATTACTTTCAGTAGTTGCTTAATTAAATCAATCTCAAAACCCCCCATTTTACTTTTATAGCACTTTATTTTTATTATGCTTTTAGTTACTTGCTTTCAGTTTCTTATTCGGTTAAGTCTCTTGGTCTTGTTGAGAAAAATAGTTAAGTTTTCAATTCTCTGTGGATTCGATCCTTTGCCACTATCTGCAGTAGTAATATTGTTGATAACCGGAAAGGTTATTTTTGACCGGCTTCGACAACCGCGAGTTAAGGGACCAAACATAACTCTTACAAGACTCCAAACAACTCCCCAAGAACCCCCTAAAACATACCAAAACATGCATACAAAAAAAACAGAAGAAGGCTGGTGACTCGCGATTGTCGAAGCCGGTCAAAAATAACCTTTCTAATTATCAACAATCTTACAACTGTAGATAGTGGTGAAAGGATCAAATCCACAGGGAATTGAAGACTTGCCTATCTTTCTTATCAAGACTAAGAGAATTAATTGAAACAAAAATAAACAAAAAGAGAAGTAAGATTGATTTAATTGAACTAAGATTGAAAGCAATAAAAGAAGGCAAATAATTAAAATAAAAGAAATCAATAATGAGAAAGCTCTAGTTGAAGAATTGGATCCACTTCAGTTGTTGGGATTGATCATTGAAACTTATGTTCTCTTGGTTGATTCAATAGATTAGTTATGGAGCTGGAGGATGCCTCTCAACACCATTATATCTCCTTATGATTAAATCAATTAGGGAACGTCCTCTAATTATTCACTAATTAACAAGTTGCCAAGGAACGTCCTTGGGCCTCAGGCAACAAACAACTATCAATTGCATTAAGAAATAGAGAGATCTAATCCTAGCTACCCAAACGCATGGTGATAACGCTAGATCATACAATTTCCTTAGTTTTTACACTAAGTGTTCTTATGTTTAAATAATCCAAGCAATTACGGACTTAAATAATCCAAACTAACAATATATTATCTTGCAATCAAGAATCAAGTGGCCACATTGATCAAAATAACAAAGCAATAATGGAATCAAGCATGAAATTGTATGAATATTGAATAACCAAAAGACAAACAATATATGTTCAGATCTCACAATCCATAAAACAACTTAAGTTTCAACTAATCTTCAAATAGAATAAAATGTTTCAGCCTCTCATGGCTGAAACAAAATAGAAAATAAAAGAAAAAAAGAAAGAAACAAGAAGAACAGAAGATGGAGAAGCTTTGAGAGGCGTGTGACTGCCCTTCTTGGACGAATGCGAGTGGAGGTCCTTATTGGGATGTGCAGTAGCCTTTGAGATGAATTTATAGAGTTCTTGTGATGCCCTAGCTTCTGCCCAAGTTGATGCCCACGTGCTGCCCAAGTGCTGCCCAAGGTGCTGCCCCATATCTTGCACATTAATGAGGTGGAGCCTCACTTTGAATTTTGAATTTTGAATGTGCAAGACTTGGTGGGTAAGTATGTCTTCTTTAGCTTCTTTGACAAGCTGAATTTGAATTTTAAAATCTGAATGTGCATCTTGAAGATTTGGGTTCTTGAATAAGGAAAGAGATTCTTGAAGAACTTAAATTTCAAACTGCTGTGTTGACTGCACTTTCCTTATTTAGCACTTTTCTTAATGAGCTGAATCTTGAATTTGAATTTTGAATTCTCTTAAGGATTTGAAATTTGAATTTCAAATTGCTTTCCTTATTTGGCTCCTTTTAGTTGCACTTTGGCATGCTTGCTCTCCTTTGCTCCAATTAAGGCAGTTTTAGGAGCATTTTCACCAAATTGTCTCTTTACACCATTTTCTGTAGAATAAGATTAAAATCATAAAATTAGGCAGAAATAATGTAAATTAACATCAATATCATCATGGTAAAATGGTCTAAATTATGCTCTATCAGCTGGGCATGGGACTTTCGGCGGCAAATTTGGCGGCCGAAGGTCCTTCACAGATCCGAAAGTCAGGGACTTTCGGGGGCAGGTTTGGCGGCCTAAACCCCACACAGATCCGAAGCTTGGAACCTTCGCAGGCGGGTTAGGCGGCCAAAAGGTTGCCTCCACAAGTAGGTTCGGCGGCCGAACCTTGCTTTGGCGGCCGAACCTGGATTCTCCAGCAAGACAGAACCCGATTCTGCCCTATGCACAAAGCCACCAAACACTCCGATCCTCACACTCAATTACTCATAAACATTCATACTCCCTCAACATGCATAAGGGACATAAAACTAGCCTAATCGCTATCAAGCAACAACAAAAACAACACGAGGGAAAAACATTAAATATTAACCTAACTCAAACCCTATAACTTTAGATTTAACCATTTCATGCATAAAAACCCTTCAATTCTTCTTAAAACTTATTTAAAACATAGGAAGAGCAAAGATCTAAACTTACCTCTTGGAGATCTAAAGGTAGCAGCAACCCAACTTAGAGATGAGAGAAAATAAAAATCGATCTTCGGAGGTCTCCAAGGTTTAGTAACTTAGATTCAAACTCAAATCTTCAAAAACAAGGGAAAACTCATGAATTTTCTGAGAAATTTGAAGGAAAAACAACAAGAGCATCCAATAGAGGGCATGGACTTACCTCCGCCCGAAAATGGAGATAAAGCTCTCTCATTTTCGGGCTGAAGGCCTCTTATACGTGGCTGGATAAATCACCTTCGGCGGCTGAACTTAAGGGTTCGGCGGTCGAACCTGGGGTTTGCTCGAAAAATTTTCCTTTAAAACTCTTTTCTTTCTTTTAATACAAAACCAAAAATCATTTTAAGAAAACTTTGTTTTACCCTTCTAGAGAGATTCCAGCTTCGAGATTCCGGTTTCCAACGGAGATTCTGTCGGAAAATTGGAATTCTGACATTGGAATTTAGCCGGGTATTACATTCTTCCCCCCTTAAGAACATTCGTCCTCGAATGTTCAACACAGGAAACAAGCAAACATAAACATCAAGAAAACACATGAAAACATATAATACTTACTTTAAAAGAGATAGGGGTATTGCTTAAGCATCGACTCTCAAGTCTCCCGGTGCACTTCTCCATGTTGTGGTGATTCCAAAGAACTTTCACCATCGCGATTTCCTTGTTCCTCAGCTTTCTGATCTGCGTGTCTACAATCCGAACTGGCTGCTCAACATAGGTGAGATCTCCTAGGATCTCTACATCAGGTTCATTAGGAACCTTACCCTGATCTGACAAGAATTTTCATAACATGGAAACATGGAAAACCGGATGGATCCTCTCCATTGAAGTAGGTAAATCTAGCTTGTAAGATACATTCCCAATCTTTTGCAAAATTTCAAAGGGCCCGATGTACCTTGGAGCTAGTTTACCTTTCTTTCCAAAACTAATCACCCCCTTCATAGGAGACACCTTAAGCAACACCATATCCCCCTCTTGGAAAACAATATGCTTTCTATGGATGTCTGCATAGCTCTTTTGTCTGCTCACCGCCGTTCTGATCCTCTCTCTAATGATAGGCACTACCCTGCTAGTGATCTCTACTAGCTCTGGCCCTGCTAAAGCCCTTTCTCCTACTTCTTCCCAGCAAATAGGTGACCTGCATTTCCTCCCATATAAAGCTTCATAAGGAGCCATCCCAATGCTAGCATGGTAACTGTTATTGTAGGCAAACTCTACCAATGGTAGATGTTGCTTTCAAGAACCACCAAAGTCTAGCACACACATCCTTAACATGTCTTCTATAGTTTGGATGGTCCTCTCCGACTGTCTGTCCGTCTGTGGATGGAAGGCAGTGCTAAAGTCTAGCCTTATGCCCATAGCATTTTGCAGACTTCGACAAAACCTGGAGGTAAACTGGGGTCCCCTGTCTGACACTATCGAAACTGGAGCCCCATACAACCTAAAAATCTCTTCCACATATACTTGCGCCAATTTGTCCACATAGCAACCACTCCTGATAGGAATAAAGTGAGCGGATTTGGTCAATCTGTCCACTATTACCCATATAGAGTCTAGTCTGTTGGACGTTGCTGGTAATCCCACCACGAAATCCATCGCCATGTGTTCCCATTTCCACTCTAGAATAGATAGTGAGTTGAGCATCCTAGCTGGCTTATGATGTTCTAACTTCACCCTTTGACATATCTCACAAGCGGACACAAACTAAGCCACTTCCCTCTTCATAGTTGGCCACTAATAAACTCTTTTCAGATCTTGGTACATTTTGGTGACCCCAGGGTGAACACTGTACTTGGCATTATGAGCCTCTCTCATCATGGCTCATTTCAAGCTTACGTCATGTAGTACACACAATCTATTTTCATAACGAAGGATCCATTTATTATCGAATCTAAAATCACCATTCTTGTCTGTCTAAATAGCTCTCGCTATTTTTATCAACTCGGGGTCCTTGTGCTGTTTCTATGCCACTTGTTCAAGAAACACGGGTGTCACCTTCATCTGCGCTACCAATGCGCCTGTACTAGACAACTCCAACTGCAAACCTTCGCTGATAAGCTTGTAAAATTCTCTCACCACCGGTCTTCTCTCTACTGAGATATGGGATAAACTGCCAAGTGATTTCCGGCTGAGAGCATCTGCCACCATATTTGCCTTACCCGGATGATACTGGATTTTGCAATCATAATCACTAAGCAGCTCTACCCATCTTTTCTGCCTCAGATTCAACTCTTTCTGACTCAAGATTTATTGCAAACTCTTATGATCTATAAAGATCTTACATTTTATCCCATACTGGTAATGCCTCCACATCTTGAGTGCGAAGATCACAATAGCCATCTCTAGGTCGTGTGTAGGATAATTCAACTCGTGCTTTTTCAGCTGCCTAGAAGCATAAGCAATTACCCTCTCATTCTGCATCAACACACAACCTAGTTCCACTCGAGATGCATCACAAAATACTATGAAACCCTCATTACTTGTAGGCAAAGCTAACACCGGTGCTGACGTCAGTCTTCTCTTTAGCTCTTCAAAACTTTCTTCACACTGATCTGACTAGACGAACCTCTGATTCTTTTTGGTCAACCTAGTCATAGGAGCAGTAATTTTTGAGAAATCCTGGACAAACCTCCTATAGTAACTTGCCAAACCCAAAAAGCTTTTAATCTCTGTCACTGTAGTGGGTCTGGACCAGTTAGCTACAGCTTCTAATTTCTTAGGGTCCACCTCGATTCCCTTTTCTGACACTATATGCCCCAAGAAAGAGATACTCCTAAACCAGAACTCTTTACTTCTAATTAGAGATAGGTTGAAATTTCAGTTTCTTCATGAATTGTGAGATCTAAACATTATTGTTCATCTTTTATTCTTCTAATATTTATGCAATTTCAATTATTATTATTATTATTGCTTTGTTATTTAATCAATAGGGCCCATTGTTTATATTTTCAAGGCGATATATTTTTAGTTTGAATACTTAAAGTCCATAATTGCTTGAGTTATTCAATAAGAAGTAACAATTAGTGTAACCCACTAAGGAATTGCATGATATAACTTGAACTCACCACGTTGTTTGATTTGTTAGTTAGAATTTGATCTCTCTAATTCTTTAGGGAGGTTGATAAATTAAACCCAATAGATGTTCTATGGATTGTTTATTCACTAGGGTTAATTAGTGAACGTTTTCTAATTAATTTACATCTAAGGAGAAATTAGTTATGTGGAGCATTTTCTATAACTAGAACTAATTTATTGGAATGAATAAAGATATTTTTGTTTCTATGATCAATTTCCAAAATTGAAATGGATCATAATCTTCAGCTAAAATTTATTTGCATTGATTTGATTTTCCCTTGATTATTGCCTTCTTTAATTGCCTTGATTTTTATTTTGGTCTCTCTCTTCATCAAAACCTCCCTTTTATTTTCGTTGTTTATTTTCATAGTTATTGATTGAAAATTCTTAGTATCAATGTCTTATGGATTCGATCCTATTCATTCTATACACAATTTATATTTGTTGAATTTGAATAGCTTATTTTTTGTGGCTTCGACATTCATCACAAACCCGTCCCTTCACACTTCCTTTCTCTTATCCCTCTCTTTTCTCTCTTCTCTTCTAGCTTCTCCCTTCTCTCCCTGAATGGAGATAATCCACGCAATATCTCCTACAAAATACGTGACTCAAGCATCAAACAATGCCTAGCAGACTGATGAAGAGCAGTAGTAGTAATAAAGGCAGTCGTGGAGTGCAAGGAATCAATGGAAATTGAAGCTTCTCTAGTTGTTTTTTGTCATTCCTGATGCCAGATCAGTGCTACATCGGTGACACTTAATTATTGGTGACTAGCTTCCTTTCTCGACTAGTGGTGTATCTAGAGGTGGCTGGAAATGGCTGATTGACAGTGAATCTCAACTAGCTTTTAAGGCTAATTCTAACAAATCTAACTAACTCCTAAATGATTCTACACAATGGGTTCCTTTCATCAGTAACAAGATATACTCCCAAATCGATAAGGCTCTCTGTGCGGCTTTTCACATCTGACACATCTAGAGCTATTGAAACCAAAGCTTGAACCACTGCTCATTCCAAGACTAGACTTCAAGTTATTCTACAACTTGTTCTTCTTAGTACACTTACTCCACTTCCTGCTCCCTTTGGCTGCTCTACTCAAAGAAGAGAGATCAAATTTTCCCATTCTTGAGGCCTTAGAACATGATGATCGCACCACTTACTGTTTCATTGTTCCCTGAATGATGACAGTAGCCTCCATCATTCTAGCTGCATTTATTATGGTGTTAAAACTTTCTCTTTTTGCCGCTAGGATCATGGAGGAATACCTAAAATGAAGTCTGATGGCATACCTCTTAGCATTCTTCTGCTTTGAGTCATAAGCTTGACCCATATACTGTAGCAATTCTAAAAACTTATATGTATACTCATCTACACTCATCTCTTCGATTTATCTTAGCTGGTCAAACTCTATTACCTTCAATTCTCTTGAACTATCTGGAAAAGCTCATCCTACAAAGTCATTTGCAAATTGTTCCCAGGACAAGCTGTCGAGATTTGGTTCCATATAATTGTTGAACCATTCCTTAGCCTTCTTGTACTTTAGAGTGAACCCTGCCATCTGAATGGCTCTACTGTCATTAGCTCTCGACTCATTAGCTATCATCTTTATTGCTTTAATATACTCAAACGGGTCATTTCCCTCTTTATACTTAGGAGCATCCAACTTAGAGTTAGAGACCAACAGTGAGATAACTACTACAGAGCGAGGCTTGCATCTACAAGAGGTGATAGAACTAAACTAAACTCTTATTTTAATCAAATCAAATGTTTTATGCATGGTCATGCATCACGAATGCCATGTATAATTGAATAGGTTGTTGTGCATTAGATTCACGAATATGATGCATTGCATATTTAATTATTGTTGTGGAAGGTTGTTGGACGACCCACTAGCCCTCGAGCATGATATGGTATGTTATGTATGATGGATATAGAAGTCCAAGTCGAGTCCCGTTCTACGCTCCTGGCATTATGTAAGAGAAAGACTAGGGTGCTCATTCTACATCCTAGTACTATAAGTTATGAGGAGCATCCATTGTGACCCGGGCATTACTAGATTTTATGGAAAATTATTGGTGACAAGTCCATCTTAGTGTGATTTATTTGTTTTATGATGCATACATGTGAGCATATGTTTTAGTAAATCATTTTATGCCATGTTTCTACTCACTAGACTATAGTAGCTTATCAATTTCTCCTAATCCTCACATTTGAAGGATTAGAGTTGCATGGGAGTTCAACAGTTTTCCTTGGGTATAGTTCTTCATGTAATAGTTTACTTGTGGACATGTAATGATTTTACAGATTAGTATTATGTTTTGCTCAGTTTTTTCTTTTATGAACACCTAGTCAATGATCTTGGTATGTAAAACTTTTAAAGTTCATATTATATTTGAATCAAACTGTGATATGTTTTGGTGACTATACTAGAGCATTTGATGAGGGCTCTAGTATATGTTTATGTTTACAGTTATGTATATATTCACATAACGACATAGTTCACGTTATGATAATGTTTTATATATAATTTTAAGATCATGTGGAATTGTATCAGATGCAGTAGGATGTATAATAGGCTTGCTACAGGCTCTAGCAATCTTAAGTCGATCTGAAGCCTAGCGCTGGTACCCATCTAATTTTTGGATTGTTAGAGGCAGTAAGTATTTCGTTGACATTCATGGCTTATTGTCACCAATCTGCTATCAACCAGATGATCTGATACCACCAATGGGTTCCTCTCGTCATAACCATCAATTTAATACCAAGTATGCCTCGATCGAAAATTATATGGCAAAGGTGTTTGAATGGTGATTGAGGCTAATTCAGTTGATGTCGAGCAATTAAAGAGAAGTGTTGGCCAGCCAACTTCAAATTCATGATCAACAATATTTTTTTATATGAAAAATTTATTAAAAATAGAAAAACAAGAAAGAGTGACGGGCACAAGCACTAGCTGCTGTTAGGCATTCTGAAAGTGCATTCTGATTGGAAACACCTTGATCTCTCTGTTGTTAGGCATAAGCACCACTGCCAATTCCTAGACTAGATTTCAAGTTGTTCCGGAATTTGTTCTTCTTAGTCTTCTGAGTGGACTTACTCCACTTCCTACACCCTCTGGCTACTGCACTCAAAGAAGAGTGATCAAATTTTTCCATTCTTGAGGCCATAGAACATGTTGATTGCGCCACCTACTGTTTCATTATTCCCTGAATGATGATAGTAGCCTCCATCTTTCTAGCTGCATTTACTATGGTGTTAAAACTCTCTCTTTCTGTCGCTAGGATCATGGAGGAATACTTAGAGTGAAGTCTGATGGCATACCTCTTAGCATTCTTCTACTTTGAGTCATAAGCTTGACCCATATATTGTAGCAATTCCAAAAACTTTTATGTATACTCATCCATACTCATCTCTTCGATCTACCTCAGCTACTCAAACTCTATTACCTTCAATTCTCTTGAACTATCTAGAAAAGCTCATCTTGCAAAGTCATTTGCAAATTGTTCCCAGGATAAGCCGTCCAGTTTTGGTTCCATATAATTGTTGAACCATTCCTTAGCCTTCTTGTACTTTAGAGTGAACCCTGCCATTTGAATTGCTCTACTGTCATTAGCTCTCGACTCATCAGCGATCATCTTTACTAATTTGATATACTCAAACGGGTCATTTCCCTCTTTATACTTAGGAGTATCCAACTTAGGCTTAGAGACCAACAGTGAGTTAACTACTACAGAGCAAGGCTTGCGCCTACAAGAGGTGATATGACTAAACTAAACTCTTATTTTAATCAAATCAAATGTTTTAAGCATGGTTATGCATCACGAATGCCATGTATAATTGAATAGGTTGTTGTGTATTAGATTTGCAAATATGATGCATTGCATATTTAATTATTGTTGTCGAGGGCTATTAGATGACCCACTAGCCCTCGAGCATGATATGGTATGTTATGTATGACGGATATAAAAGTCTAAGTCAAGTTCCATTCCACGCTCCAAACATTATGTAAGAGAAAGACTAGGGTGCTCATTCTACGCCCTAACACTATGAATATGTTATGTTTAAGTAGAAGTTCTGAGGAGCACCCATTGCGAGCCTGGCATTACTAGATTTCATGGAGAGTTATTAGTGACAAATCCATCTTAGTCTGATTTGTTTTTGTTATGACGCATACATGTGAGCATATGCTTTAGTAAACTGTCTTATGCCATATTTCTACTCACTATACTACAGTAGTTTAACAGTTTCTCCTAACCCTCACGTTTGAAGGATCAGAGTTGCGTGGGAGTTCAACAATTTTCCTTGGATATAGTTCTTCATGTAATAGTTTACTGTGGACATTGACAGTCGGTTGTCGAAGCCGGTCAAAAATAACCTTTATGGTTATCAACAATTTTACAACTGTAGATAGTGGTGAAAGGATCGAATCCACATGGAATTGAGAACTTACCTATTTCCTTTATTTAGCACTTTCCTTATTTAGCTTCATTTGAATGCAACTTGGCAAACTTGCTATCCTTTGCTCCATTTAAGGCAGTTTTAGGGGCATTTTCTCCAAATTGTCTCTTTACACTATTTTTCACAAAGTAATATCAAAAACACTAAATTAGGCAGAAAACATGTAAATTAACATCAATAACATCATGATAAATTGGTCTAAATTATTCTCTATCAAATACCCCTACACCTAGCATTTTGCTTGTCCTCAAACAAATAAACATAGTCAAATAAGCTCTCTTTGCTACTTGATCCTTATTTCCACTTAAACTCTTACTCTAAACCCCTATTTTGAATCATTGCAGTGAAGAATATATGCATCAAGGTTACTCACCTTCTTTCCTTATTTCCCTTTACCTACCATGGCTAGTATTTGTTTTTCTCAAGAGAGATATTATACATGCATATATTATTTGTTCAATTAAGACTTTTTCTAGCTTTCAGATTGATTTGCCCTTACCTTGAAGTACTATATTCAGCCTTTTGCACTTAAGTTTTGCTTGAAAAGGTCACCAACCTATTGATGTGAAAGTATATATTTTCAGTTGGTCACCTGTCCAAGTGGCTACTAGCTCTGTTCATAGTCTTTCAACCATTGGAACAGTTTTCAATTTGTGCTCATGGAATCTAAGCCTTTGCCGAATTTTTCTTTCTTAATGATTTCGACAAATCAACACCAATTGCTAAAACAAGTCATGTTAAGTTCATTCACACATCTTTCAATTCATTCTCTCTAATAAGCAATATATATTTTTTACCATGGCAAGCTTAAAGATTCAATTCAAAAAGAAATTCCCAAACATGAATACAACTCACTGCAATTGATTCAACTTAAGTTTAAAGAGTCATCACATAAATGGGGTCATGGAAAGAAAGCTCATCCAACATAGTCTATGAGTTTGAGTAGAGCAAATCAAAAAGAAGAAGACTATGGTTGTGTGTTATTGAAAGCAAAAATGAAAAATTGAAAAAAAAATCACATTGAAAATGAAAAGAAAAATTCAAACTAAAAATCAAAGCAAAAATAAACAAAATAAAGATTCAGAAATATGCACCCCCATACCTAATTCATGTATTGTCCTCAATGTATTGGAAAAGTTAAAATGGAAAAGAAAACTGAGTACTCCCCTGGGTGTGGTGTGCATGGTGCGATCCACTTGATCAAGGCTCAAGTAATTGGGGAAGGGAAAAGGGTCCCAACTGAATTGAGTAAAAAGTGTAGCACTCTTTTTGATATGGTCATAACCCATCCTATTTCTTTCATGTACTCATGAAGTAACATGATTAACTTCTCCTCTTTCAGATGAGGTGTGCCTCTAGCCCTTATGTTTGTATTTTTTAGCACTTCCAACTTCAATTCATATTTCTCCATAGGTGGCTGCAATTTGGTATTGAATTCGGGCAAAACAAATTCTACCTTATCTGGCGGTTGGGCAGGCATTGATCCGCATGCTCCTTTGGTTTGGGCAATTGGACTTTCACTTGTTCCTTGTGAGCATGGGCTGTTTGCATTAGATCCATGGCTGAATTGGTTTCAATTGCCTCCTTCTGCGCATGATTGGTCTGCAGTAAAAGGCTAGAAGGAGTTTCATGCGATGGAAGCTGAATAGGTGCGATGGGAAGTGTTGCAGAACTGTCCTGCGATCCAAGCTGAGGTGGTTCGGTTGGAGTTCCCTCTGTCTGCGCAAGGCTGATCTGAAGAGGTGCGATTGGCTCTCCCTTGTTCTGCACATGGTTGCAGTCCACCTGTTGGATGCAATAGACAGTGTCCTTTAGTTTTGGCTCTTTCTGGCTCTCTTCCCTGCAAAGGTCATTGTTCAGAATATCATCTTGATTTATATCAAAAACATCTTTGCTCAAATAATCAATGATATCTAAACTATCAACAAGTTCTGTTTGACTGCTTTGTTTGGATAAACAGTATTCTGGTTGTTTCTTTTCAGCAGCTTGTTCTTGTACTTGTGAACTCTCATCATCTGTCTCATCATCTTGAAACTCTTCCTCTCTTCTTAACATGATTGCATTTAATGAGGTGGCCATTTGTCCTAGGTGCTGTTGGATGCTTTGCATAGAACTTGCCAATGTCTCCATCATCTTCTCAAGGTACTGGTTGGTACTTGGAGGTCCTGGTTGGGCTTGATATCCTTGATAATTTTGGTAGTGGTTAGCTCCAACATAGCCGTAGTTTGGATGGTCTCCCCAACCTGAATTATATGTGTTATAGTACGGATCATGTCTTGGCTGTTCATAGAATCCTCCAAATGTATGCGCTGGTTGGTCATCCTCATAAAGTGTAGGACATTGATCAGTTGGATGTCCTACATATGTGCAAATCCCACATGGTTTGATTCGCTGAAACTGTTGAGCTTGTTGAGCTCGACCTATGACAAAACTTTTCATAGCAGAGGTTAGTTCAAAAATCTGAGAATAGAGAATAGATGTACTTTCCTCATCCATGAATCAGTTATGCGATGGCATGCTCTTCTTGTGAAGGTTCGGTGCGATTCAGGGGGTTCTTCATAAAGTTGATTTGCAATGGTGGCTTCTTCAGAGGCAGATTCGGTGGTGCTTTGTTCCTGATTTGGTCCTGAAAGAAAAACAAGTAAGTTAAATCAATTCCCCGGCAACGGCGCCAATTTTTGACGGTCGGTTGTCGAAGCCGGTCAAAAATAACCTTTTTGGTTATCAACAATTTTACAACTGTAGATAGTGGTGAAAGGATCGAATCCACAGGGAATTGAGAACTTACCTATTTTCCTTATTTAGCACTTTCCTTATTTAGCTTCACTTGTGTAACAGCCCGGAAACCGGTACCCCTCTTGTAACGGCCCCAAACTGCTCGGCACATCATCACATAACATACATTGGGCATAAAACCCACAAAAGCCTAAACATGCATATCTACCCATCATCAACATAAAACCTTCATAAAACTTACTTAAAACTTCATGAAAACTCAAGGGAAACCAAGATCTACACTTACCTCTTGAAGATCGAGGGTTGGTGCGATCCCTAACTCGGAGGCGTGGAGAATCCAAGCTCCAAAAGCTCCAAGCTCCCAAAACTCCCTTTAAGCTTTAAAACTTCAAACCAAGGGTAGATCTTATGAAAACTTGAAGGATTTTGAAGAGAAGACACACAAGCAACCAAGGGAGGGCAGAAACTCACCTGAGTTCGAGAATGGGGAGAAAACTCGCCCATTTCCGATCTGAGGGCCTTTTATAGGTGGCCTGGTCGAAGACCTTCGGCAGCCTAACGTGCCCCCTAAACTCATGCAAGTTCGGCGGCCGAACCTCACTTTCGGCGGCCGAACCTTGGCTCGCTCCCACAAGACTTTCGGAGGCCAAAGGCGCTCCCGAAGCCTTCACATGTTCGGCGGCCGAACTTCACTTTCGGCGGCCGAACCTGGCAAACGCCTCCTTGGTCTTTCCTCTTCAAAAACTCAACTCTTTTCTATTTAAAACCATAAAACACTTAAAAACACTTTAGAAAACCTTCCTTTACCCTTGCTCTACCCCCCAAAGAGGATCCGACACCCGAGATTCCACCGGACGGTAGGAATTCCGATGTCTGAACGAGCGGGGTCTTACATTCTTCCCCTCTTACAGAACATTCGTCCCCGAATGTTCAAACAAAAACACAAACAAACAAGCAATCAAAACCTCAAACTTGCGCTTGAACGCCACAAGCTTCTGCTGCGCTACTCTGATTCTTCTCTCTTCTTTCTTCACTGATCTTACTCTTCTCTTCTGCTTTCTATTCTACTCTTACTCTTCTCTGCTATACTCTTACTCTCTGCAGGTACCATCCCGAAAGGAAAGAGAGAAATGGTTATGGGTACCAAGCACCACCTCTGAACCAAACTCTACCTCCCTGATTGATGGCCAACCTGACACTAGCCTGAAACCTCTGAACACTCGCTCTATCTATGGCACCAGGGCTGGTTCCTAGACCTGCCTGCTGCCCTCTCAAACTCAACTAAAACTCTCTACTAACCATTCCTATACACTCTACGAGCCTGACAGCTGACATCAACCTTCTAGGCATCCTACACGGTCCTCTCTGAAGCCTACCTCAGACCCACTGCATTTCGATCCCGACCACCTTGCGCTGCAGACGCAAGTATTACCAGCTCCACAAGTAGAAAACCAATCCATCCCCCGGCTGACATCCAGACACTCAAGTCTAGGACCTCATGCACGGGTGGAAGGCATCTACTCTCAATGACACTGGACTGATCCACTGTTCAGATGAATCCTACCCGGTCTACTAACCCAAAGAGAACACTCTACACCCAGAAGCTATCAACTCAACCTCTCAAAGGCTCCTAGAGCAACAACAGAAAAGGGAAACACACTAGAGCACAAACACACACATCAGAACATGAACAAGTGAGCGTACCTGGCATCACTGCGTTCGATGTGTCTGCTCCCCTTCCTGGAACACTGGCTTGAGCCACAGCACCTGCAACTCGCTGCTGGGACCACACCCTCCTGGGCGCAGTAGGACAAAGCAACTGTGCCAAGGGCCACTCTTGGTCGCTCAGCTCATCTCATATCAGTACATATCATGCCACCTCGCAGCTAAGGGACTAACAACATCCATAATACAACATAAATGCACATGCATCACACATGGCATTACACATCATCATAGCAAGACAGGACTCCTCATCCTATCCTAGTGGACATGATCTTACTCTTAATCTTTCTTAATGTGCTTGCCCTCCTACCATCTAGCACAACCTCTTTCCGATGTCTGAGCACCTTCGCATCAAAACACCGTACTCTTGAGGCCCTATGCTCTGATACCAACTGTAACAGCCCGGAAACCGGTACCCCTCTTGTAACGGCCCCAAACTGCTCGGCACATCATCACATAACATACATTGGGCATAAAACCCACAAAAGCCTAAACATGCATATCTACCCATCATCAACATAAAACCTTCATAAAACTTACTTAAAACTTCATGAAAACTCAAGGGAAACCAAGATCTACACTTACCTCTTGAAGATCGAGGGTTGGTGCGATCCCTAACTCGGAGGCGTGGAGAATCCAAGCTCCAAAAGCTCCAAGCTCCCAAAACTCCCTTTAAGCTTTAAAACTTCAAACCAAGGGTAGATCTTATGAAAACTTGAAGGATTTTGAAGAGAAGACACACAAGCAACCAAGGGAGGGCAGAAACTCACCTGAGTTCGAGAATGGGGAGAAAACTCGCCCATTTCCGATCTGAGGGCCTTTTATAGGTGGCCTGGTCGAAGACCTTCGGCAGCCTAACGTGCCCCCTAAACTCATGCAAGTTCGGCGGCCGAACCTCACTTTCGGCGGCCGAACCTTGGCTCGCTCCCACAAGACTTTCGGAGGCCAAAGGCGCTCCCGAAGCCTTCACATGTTCGGCGGCCGAACTTCACTTTCGGCGGCCGAACCTGGCAAACGCCTCCTTGGTCTTTCCTCTTCAAAAACTCAACTCTTTTCTATTTAAAACCATAAAACACTTAAAAACACTTTAGAAAACCTTCCTTTACCCTTGCTCTACCCCCCAAAGAGGATCCGACACCCGAGATTCCACCGGACGGTAGGAATTCCGATGTCTGAACGAGCGGGGTCTTACAACTTGAATGCAACTTGGCAAGCTTGCTATCCTTTGCTCCATTTAAGGCAGTTTTAGGGGTATTTTCTCCAAATTGTCTCTTTACACCATTTTTTGTAAAGTAATATCAAAAACACTAAATTAGGCAGAAAACATATAAATTAACATCAATAACATCATGATAAATTGGTATAAATTATGCTCTATCAGCCATGTGATGATTTTACGGATTAGTATTGTGCTTTGCTCAGTTTTTTCTTTTATGAACACCTTGTCAATGATCTTGGTATGTAAAACTTTTAAAGTTCATATTATGTTTAAATGAAACCGTGGTATGTTTTGATGACTATACTGAAGCATTTGATGATAGTTCTAATATATTTTTATGTTTACAATTATGTATATATGCACACAACGAGATTAGTTCACACTATGATAATGTTTTATAAATAATTTTAAGATCATGTGGGGTTGTATCAGATGCAGTAGGATATATAATAGGCTTGTTATGGGCTCTAGCAATTTTAAGTCGATCTGAACACTAGCACTGGTACTCATCTGATTTTTGGATCGTTACAGGCAGTAAGTCTTTAGTTGACTTTCATGGCTGATTTTCACCAATCTCCTATCACCCAGATGATCTGATACCACCAGTGGGTTCCACTCGTCATAACCATCAATTTAATACCAAGTATGCCTCGATTGAAAATTATATGGCGAAGGTGCTTGAATGGTGATTGAGGCTAAATCGGTTGATATCGAGCAATTAAAGAGAAGTGTTGGCCAGCCAACTTCAGATTCATGATCAACAATATTTTTTTATATGAAAAATTTATTAAAAATAGAAAAGCAAAAAAGAGTGACCGGCACAAGCACCAGCTGCTGTTAGGCATTCTGAAAGTGCATTCTGATTGGAAATAGCTCACTGGCCTCCAGGACCAAGTTTCCAGCCACACTGAGGTGGCTAGTGGACCGTTATAAAAGGTAGTAAATATTAGTGTCATTTCCACCATTTCAGGTAGCAATTTTCGCAATAGTGAGTTCGATATCAAATTATGCAATTTTTATATAAATTAAAAGTTTAATTAATAATAAAATATTTCTAGATTCATAAAATTAAGATAAATAAATTTAAAGGACACGAAGACATTGATAAGGATCTTTAGAATAATTTTAGCACATTTGATATAATTATTTGGATCATAAAGGAGTTAGAGACTTGAGCTGGATATGGAAAATTGGACTTAAAATTAGGTTTCTTGTTATTGTCAACTTGAGGCCGATGTGTTTCTAATTGTGGAATTTCTTTCCAAGGAGTTAAGTCAAATTACAAAGCAACTCTGTTAAAATTTCAGCAAAACTCTTGGATGTAATTAATATTTGATCAATTGAGGTGATCTTACAGGTATCTATGTTGGTCAGTTTCCTTCTTACAGCCAAACCAGCAGTAGTAAGGTCTTCAGTAGCTTTGTGAATTGGATATTGATTGATTTTAATAATTTCAAAAGTATTTATATATTTTAGTACGCTAATGCATTATGGTTATACATTAGTTATATACATCAGAAACATTTTAGTAGTTGCATAATTAATCGATGTTAATATTTGTAGTTATCATTTTAGAGATAATTTGGAGTCGAGTATATACGTTATATATGATGAATTGGATAGACAACACAGTTAGAGTTAAGCTTGCTGGAGCCGATCCTTATAGATATAGAAAATCAAGATAAATCGATTTGAGTTGAGGTCATTCTCTCACATTTCAATTTAGGAAAAAGTGCGGCTTAAGTTGAGATTGTTACTAGGATTTCAATTAAGAGAATTGTAGTATGAGTCAACTCTCATATATACATATTATATGATAATTTTGAGCATGAATACGCATGAGGCTTCTCATTAATTTTTTTAATGATGTGAATTCATGTATTATATGTGCTATATGTGCATTCTATGTTAAGACTGTATTAGATTGAGATAGAATAATAGAAAATATATTGATAATTAATATCTAAATTCATATGCTCATTTCGCTTAGAGTATCAATTTAGTTAAATAATTTAATTATTTATTTGTTTTATTTTTAAAACTATAATGTAACTTTATAATTATTTATATTGATTGATTCGTAAAATAACGAATTTCAAGAAACAAACATTGATTTTCTCGGATATCTATCTTGTCACAAGAGAGGGTTGAGTTGGACTCTAAAAAATATAATAGTAGTAGTTGAATTATTTTATTATATATTATTTGATTTTATTGAATACAAATTCTAATATTTATGGATTGGGCTAGATTTGAGGATATTGAGATTTAGTCCAGATTTTGGAGTCTTATAGGTATAAAAATAATTTGTTTAAATAAGTTGTGAGAATGAAAGAAAAAAAATTTTACATATAAAAATTATAAAATTTTTCAAGTGTTTATATTGTGAAAAAATTTAATTTAAATATAAAATATTTTAAAAGAATATTTTTTAAGGAATTCAAAATTAATAAATTATATTATAAACCAAATATTTGGTAAGTTAATTCAAACAGAGTCACAATCCGCAACAAACATTGATGACCAATATGATTAGATCGTAATAATGATATTTTCTAATTGGTCGGGGTATATATTGGAGTGTCGTAAAGAGTACATAAGAGTTTTTTTTTTATCTCACTTTTTTTACTTTTCCATATTAAATTAGAATGCATCGATGAAAAAATGGAAAAATAACCACTTTGACTAAAAATTTATTTAATGGTCCAATATAATTCAAACAATAAATTTTGTATATTTTTTCATATATTTTTACTAATAATTGAAAATATATAATTTATAGCATTAAATCTTACCTTTTGAAAATATATTACTAAAAGCAAGCTTATATATATACTTAAAAAAAATAAGTATATAAAAGAAGGAATATGGTATAATGGAATTTGAATAGTATTGAGCCGTATGCAATAATAGTTGAGAAGTGTATGTTATGTGTAAAGTAGAGAGCATTTTGTAATTCACCTCCTTTTCTTCTCAAACAAGAGGAACCTGTATGTTTGAAAATATAATGGTGATCTTCTAAGTAAATGTGTGTGAAAAAAAAAAAAAAAAAAACCATATTTTTTGACATTACAAATAGAAAAAGTAGGTCAACTCCCACCTTAGACTTTTAAACCCTTCCCAAGATTTTCAAAACTCAGCAGTTTTATTCCAAGCTTCTAACCAATTGAGATTATGATTTGCCAATGGGAATCAATCCAGCCTTATCCACCCTCACAATTTCAAACTTCAAACCTTCCCAAAGTCATGGAATCCCATAAGTCCACTGGTGTGGAATTAGAATCAATCACTTCACATGTTGCACGAAATTTCAATTTACATGCTGCTTCTCAAATGCCAGGAGCATCAGTATCCATCTTTTTCTGTTTCTAGAATTTCTTTTCATTTTATTGGTCAAAGTTTTGGTTTTATATTGGAACGAAACCTGCTGCCAATATTGCTCGTCAATTTCATATCAATTTTTTTTTGTTATTTTTGACATAAATATATGCTATTACCTTTTCTTTATTCACTTTATTTTTCTATGCGCATGAAACTCATCCCATAAAAGACCGTGTTGATCCCTCCAATTATGCAATTTACAATAGTCGAATATAAATTCTCCTTTATAAATGCAATGAGCCTTACCATTATATTCAACACTTTAATTTTTGTTGAGATTATTTCTGTAAATAATCTATATTTGTAGTGATAATTACGGATATGATTGTGTGATATAATTAGTCTATAATTAAGGAATTAATTTATTTTCTTATCTAGTGTGTACTAGTGTAAATAGTATATATACCCTAATTGGCTTGAGGAGAATAATCAAGTATTTTCTCTCAAATGTTCTATTCTTTTTTTCTTTCTTTCATCAAAGTTTCATGGTATCAGAACCAAGAAATTTGGTTCACTTTTGAGTTGCATATCTGACATCTTGCTTTGGTAACTTTTTGGAAATCAGTTAGTCTCACCACCCAGCCCATTCTCCATGCCGGCCTCCGATCTACTTTCCGGCGAAGCACCGCCTCCAGACGCGCCTCCACGCGCCTCCGCGCCACTCTGCACAGACTTATTTCTGGCCATGCGCCGGCGCGTGCACCACTTTTCGGTGACCGTTTCACGCCGGCGATTCTTCTCCCAGCTTCACCCGGCTCCGGCGACCAAAGCCTAGTAGGTCCGATTATCATATCAACTCGCCTTCACACGTCCTTCATCCACGTGCGGACGCGTGCACCACTTCTCGGCAACCATTTTGCGCTGGCGATTTTTCTCCTAGCTTTGCCTAGCGCCGGCGACCAAAGCCCAATAGGTGCAGTCATCAAATTTACTGTTCACAGGTGTTCTTTTTGGCAGATTCGGCTCCTTTTTGTAGATTCGGATCCCTACTCGGTCCCTTGTTGTTTTAGAATCTCTCTCGACATGTCTGATACTCAAAACACCCCCAATACAGATTCAGATTCAGTCTCCATGGCCCAATCAAATATTGCCCATTTTGATAATTCTTTACCCATTGGTTCATGGATCCTCGACTCTGATGCTTCTAATCATATCTCTGGTAATCGCTCTCTTTTCTCTACTCTTGTTTCACCTTCCACACTATCTAAAGTCACATTAGCTAATGGTTCAAAAACTCAAGTTAAAGGGATCGGTAACGTATATCTCCTTCCTTCTATCCCCTTGACTAATGTTTTATTTACCCCAGACTGTCCATACAACCTAATCTCTGTTAGCAAATTGACTAAAGATCTTCACTGTTCAGTCATTTTTCCTATTGAATATGTGGTTGTGCATGACCGGAGTTCTAGAAAGATGATTGGAGCAGGATATGAGTCACAAGGATTGTACTATTTTTCCACTTCTAACTCTCCTATTGCTTTTGTGTTTTCCACCTCCGCTTAACTCATTCATAGTCGTTGGGGACATCCAAGTCTGAACAAGTTATAAAAACTGGTTCCTAGTCTCTCTTCCTTGCCTTATTTAGAATGTGAGTCTTGTCAACTCGGAAAGCAAATATTTAGGGTCCAAGTCGGGTTAGTACAACTCTGGGATTTCAATATTTTGTTACCTTTATTGATGACTATTCTCATTGCACTTGGCTTTTTTTTTATGAAGAATCATTCTGATTTATTCCCTATTTTTCAAAATTTTTATGCTGAAATCCATAATCAATTTGGTGTTCGCATTAAGATAATGCGAAGTGATAATGCAAGAGAATATTTGTCTTCCTCATTCACTCATTTCTTGTCTACTCAGGGTATTGCTCACCAGACTTCTTGCTCTTATACCCCACAACAAAATGGAGTTGCCAAACAAAAAAACGGCATTTAATTGAAACAACCCGTACTTTACTCCTACATCACAATGTTTCGTTGCGTTTTTGGGGGCAAGCTGTCCTCACTGCCTGTGTAACGACCCGAAAATCGGACCGCTACCGGCGCTAGGATCCGGGTCGACTTAAGGCCGCCGGGACCCGTAGCAAGCCTGACATATAACCTGTAAACCTGTATAATCCCATACATGATCAACAACATGCATAAAAATTTTAAACTTTTCTTTCATCATCCAACTCAACCTGAACATACATGCATAACCATAATCATGACCCCTCTGTGGGATCTCAACAATGCCCCAATAGCACTATAACATGAGATGAGTTGGCTTCCATAAACATCTGTATCATCAAATAACTAAGATCATGCATCAAAAAGGGATTACAATACACATAGGGTCAAGCACATCTATAACCTCAATATACCTCATTACATAACATACTGTAATCTCTTACATTACATTATAATACAACTGTCATGTCCACAATCTAACTATTACATCCACATACTTCAAGAACTCTGGCTAACCTTCTGGTCTACCCTGTACCTGCACATCTGGGGTTAGGGGAGAGGGGTGAGCTACAAAGCCCAGTGAGCAGAATAGTGGAAACAATATATTAAAATTTCATGCTTTCATGGAATGCAACACATCACAACTAATCACATCTCGGATGGTATTGTCACCTATAGTCCTCCACATAGTCCAACTGTGCCGGGACGTAGAATGGGTACAACCGGTCTTTCTCTTAACATAACATATCATATCATACAGTCCAACTGTGCCAGGGACGTAGAATGGGTACAACCTGGACTTCCTCTTACATCGTGCCAGGGACGTAGAATGGGTACAACCTGGACTTCCATACCATATCATGCCATAACATCAATCATATCATATGAGGACTAAAGGATCATCCAATAACCAATCCACATCAACATCAACATCATAAATGCAGTGCAACATATTCGTGAATACTAATGCAAACAACCTATTATATCTCATGGCATTCATGATGCATGGGTCATGCTCAAATTCATATTTCATTTATTTTAAAACTTAAGATTTATTCCACTCACCTCTGGCTAGCTCTGACAAACTCTGTAGCAGCTGGCTCACTGCTGGGGTCCTCGGTTCCTCGGGTCCGAACCTACACAGGTGGACTCCAATGAGGGACCAAACATACATAAACATAACTCTAATATACTCTCCAAAAACCCCCTAAAACATCATAAAACAACTACATAAAAACATGCAAGAAATGGCTGGACAGGGCACTTTCGGCGGCAGGTTCGGCGGCCGAAAGTCCCTCCAGAGCCGAAAGTCAGGCAGGTTCGGCGGCACCTTCGGCGGCCGAAACTCCCAGACAGAGGCGAAACTCATGCATGTTCGGCGGCACCTTCGGCGGCCGAAAGTCCCAGACAGAGACGAAAGTCTCTTTTCGGGGGCAACTTCGGCAGCCGAAAGGCTTGCCTCCCCAGCCATGTTCGGCGGCCGAAAGTGCCTTCGGCTGCCGAACCTGGTTTCTGCCAAAGGGCAGAAACTTGGCTCCTTTATGCACATTTGCCTCCAAACTCACCAATCATGCATAAACTTGTTCTAAAACATGCATACATATCGTACATCACACCTAGGGGTCTCAAACTATCATATACCCCAACTACAACACTTCAAACACACAAACACAACATACATTGCTCAAAAATCACATAAAACCTAACATTTGCTTAAAAACTCATACAACCCTATACATGCCATTCTACTCCATAAAATCACTTAAAACTTATTTAAAACATGCATTGAGCTTAAGATCGGCTCTTACCTCTTGAAGATCGAGAGAGAGACGACCTAAACTTGGAGATCCAAGAAAATGAGCTCCTGAGTTCCCAAAGCTCCAAAACTCGTTTCAAAAGTTCAAAACCTTCAATGCAAGCTTAAAACTCAAGAAAAATGGTGGGGATTTGAAGGAAGAACACTAGATTTGGAAGAGGGAGGTCGGAAGCTAGCTGTGGCCGAAAATGGGAGAAAGCTCGCCCATTTCGGCTAAGTGACCCTTTTATAGGTGGCTGGCCAGGCCACGTTCGGGGGCCGAACTTGCCTCCGCATGCATGCCATGTTCGGCGGCCGAACTTGACTTTCGGCGGCCGAACCTGAACTTCCCTCACTCATGCTTTCGGGGGCCTAACGTGCCTCCAAAACGCATGCATGTTCGGCGGCCGAACTTGACTTTCGGCGGCCGAACCTGGGTTTTCCTCCAAAGACTTTTCATGTAAAACTCATTAAATTTTCATACTTAAAACCATGAAATACTTTAAAACATTTTATGAAAACATGTTTCTACCCCACTAGAGGCTGCCGACATCCGAGATTCCACCGGACGGTAGGAATTCTGATACCGGAGTCTAGCCGGGTATTACATTCTCCCCCCCTTAAGAACATTCGTCCCCGAATGTACCTCAACTAGCACACATGGCATGGCATAAAACATAACATACCTACATAGCACATAAACACAAAGAGATCTAACCTTAAAAGAGATGAGGGTACTGCTGGAGCATAGACTCCCGTGTCTCCCAAGTGCATTCCTCCAAATTGTGGTGGTTCCACAGGACTTTCACCATCGGGATTTCCTTGTTTCTTAACTTTCTGATCTGGGTGTCTACGATCCGTACTGGTTGTTCAACATAGGTGAGATCCTCTTGGACCTCCACATCAGGCTCACTAAGAACCTTGCTCGGATCGGACACAAACTTCCTCAACATTGAAATATGGAAAACCGGATGGATTCTTTCCATTGAGGCAGGTAAATCCAGCTTGTACGACACATTCCCAATCTTTTGCAAGATTTCAAAGGGTCCGATGTATCGTGGGGCTAGTTTACCTTTCTTCCCGAAGCGAACCACTCCCTTTATTGGAGACACCTTGAGCAATACCAGATCCCCCTCCTGAAACTCTAACTGTCTTCTGCAGACGTCTGCATAGCTCTTCTGTCTGCTTGCAGCAGTCTTGATCCTTTCTCTAATTATGGGTACCACCCTGCTGGTAATCTCTACTAGCTCAGGCCCTGCCAAGGCCTTTTCTCCAACTTTCTCCCAGCAAACAGGTGACCTGCACTTCCTTCCGTACAAAGCTTCATATGGAGCCATCCCGATGCTAGCATGATGGCTGTTATTGTAGGCAAACTCCACCAAAGGTAGGTGCTGCCTCCAAGAACCGCCAAAGTCCAGCACACACATTCTGAGCATATCCTCGATAGTCTGGATGGTCCTTTCTGACTGTCCATCAGTCTGGGGGTGGAAGGCAGTACTGAAGTCCAACCTGGTACCCATGGCGTTCTGCAGACTCCGCCAAAACCTGGAGGTAAACTGGGGCCCTCTATCTGACACTATCGAAACAGGAACCCCATGCAGCCTGACGATCTCATCCACATACACCTGCGCCAACTTGTCCACAGAGTAGCCACTCTTGACAGGAATGAAGTGAGCAGATTTGGTGAGTCTGTCCACAATCACCCATATGGAGTCCACCCTGTTGGACGCCGTCGGTAACCCTACTACGAAGTCCATAGCTATATTCTCCCATTTCCACTCTGGAATAGGTAGCAGGTTAAGCATTCCAGCCGGCTTCTGATGTTCCAGCTTCACCCTCTGACACACTTCGCAGGCTGACACGAACTGTGCCACTTCTTTCTTCATAGCTGGCCACCAATAAACCTTCTTTAGATCTTGATACATCTTGGTGGCTCCGGGGTGAACGCTGTATCTTGCATTATGAGCCTCTCTCATAATGTCTCCTTTTAGCCCAATGTCATCTGGTACACATAGTCTGCCCCCATAGCGGAGGATCCCCTTACTGTCGAACCTGAACTCACTATCATTGCCTGACTGAACAGTCCTGGCAATCTTCACTAACTCCGGGTCCTCATGCTGTTTCTGAGCCACCTGCTCCAGAAACACGGGTGCTACTCTCATCTGGGCCACCAAGGCACCTGTACCAGACAACTCCAACTGTAGACCTTCCTCAATAAGCTTGTAGAACTCCTTCACCACTGGTCTCCTCTCTGCCGTGATGTGGGATAGACTACCTAGTGACTTCCGGCTTAGGGCGTCTGCCACTACATTCGCCTTACCCGGATGATACTGAATCTTGCAATCATAGTCACTCAGCAGCTCCACCCACCTCCTCTGCCTCAGATTCAGATCCCTCTGACTCAAGATGTACTGCAGGCTCTTATGATCTGTAAAGATCTCACATTTTACCCCATAGAGGTAGTGCCTCCACATCTTGAGTGCAAAGATTACTGCTGCCATCTCCAGGTCATGTGTGGGGTAATTCAACTCTTGCTTCTTTAGCTGCCTAGAAGCATAAGCAATCACCTTCTCATTCTGCATTAGTACACAACCCAGTCCCACACGGGATGCATCACAAAAGACTGTAAAGTCCTCCTCACTAGATGGCAGAGCTAAAACTGGTGCTGAAGTCAGCCTCTTCTTAAGCTCTTCAAAACTCTCCTCGCACTGGTCGGTCCACAGAAACTTCTGATTCTTCCTGGTTAGTCTGGTCAGAGGAGCTGCTATCTTTGAGAAGTCCTGAACGAACCTCCGGTAGTAACCTGCCAAACCCAAGAAACTTCTAATCTCTGTCACTGAAGTGGGTCTAGGCCAGTTAGCCACAGTTTCTGTCTTCTTGGGGTCTACCTCTATACCATTCTCTGACACTACATGCCCCAAGAACGAAATGCTCCTCAGCCAGAACTCACATTTAGAGAACTTGGCATACAAGCCATGTTCCCTCAAAGTCTGTAAGACCAACCGCAGATGATGGGCATGCTCCTCTGCATTCCTGGAATACACCAAGATATCATCTATGAAGACAATAACGAAGTGATCTAGGTACTGGCTAAACACCCTGTTCATGAGATCCATGAATGCTGCAGGGGCGTTGGTTAACCCGAACGGCATTACAAGGAACTCAAAATGCCCATATCTGGTCCTGAAGGCTGTCTTCGGCACATCCTCCTCCCTTATCCTTAGCTGATGGTACCCCGATCTCAAATCTATTTTGGAGAAACAACCCGCTCCTGCTAGCTGGTCGAATAGATCATCGATTCTTGGCAGAGGGTACCTATTTTTAGTAGTGACTTTGTTCAACTGTCTGTAGTCGATACAAAGTCTAAGGGATCCATCCTTCTTTCTCACGAACAAGACCGGAGCACCCCAAGGCGAGGTACTCTGTCGGATGAAACCCTTTTCTACCAGCTCCTGCAATTGCTCTTTCAACTCCTTCAACTCGGCTGGGGCCACCCTGTAGGGAGGGATAGAGATCGGTCTAGCTCCAGGTACCAACTCTATCTCGAACTCTATCTCCCTAGCAGGTGGTAAACCTGGAAGCTCATCAGGAAAGACATCCTGAAACTCTCTGACAACTGGCACCGAGGCCGGCTCCCTGACCTGATTGTCTAGCTCTCTCACATGAGCTAAGTACCCCTGACATCCCTTCCTAAGCAACCTACGAGCCTGAAGAGCTGATATCAGACCTCTAGGTGTGCCCCTCTTGTCTCCTCTGAAGACGACCTCTGACCCGTTCTGATCTCTGAACCTGACTACCTTGTCCCTGCAGTCCAAGGTAGCACCATGGGTAGATAGCCAATCCATCCCTAGAATGACGTCAAAGTCTGTCAAATCTAGAACCACAAGGTCGGCGGAGAGGCATCTTCCCTCAACAAAAACTGGACTGTACTGACAGACTGACACTGCCACTGACGGGTCACACTTGGGTCCACTGACCCATAGGGGACACTCTAACCCAGAGACTATCAGACCCAACCTCTCAATGGCTCTCGGAGCAATAAATGAATGAGATGCACCCGGGTCCATTAATGCATACACATCAGAACACCCAATGACGAGATTACCTGACACCACAGTGTTGGATGTGTTAGCCTCCTGCTGAGTCATGGTGAAGATCCTGGCTGGAGCTGATGGACCTTCACCTCGGGAACCAGAAGAAGAGGCTGCTCCTCTCCCTCTACCTCTGCCACTGCCCTGAGTCGTGGCTGGAACTGCTGGCTGTGCCACACTACCAGAAGCTGTCTGCTGGGGCTGGCCCATAAAAGGTGCTCTAGGACAATCCCGAGCCATGTGTCCCTCCTGTCCACATCTGAAACATGTGTTAGTCCCAGCTCGACACACTCCCCTGTGTGGTCTTCCACATCTCTGGCATTCTGTACCATCTGAGCCTGAGCTCGAGCCACCGCCAAATCCCAGACCGGATTTCAACTTGTTCCAAAACTTATTCTTCTTCGGCTTCCTGGTGGTGTTATCCCACCTCTTCTTACCTGAGCCCTGAGAAGAGAAACCTGGTCCTCCTCTGCTTGGGGTCTTAACCCCTGAAGACTGGGTCACTGACTGCTTCACTGACCCCTCAACTATAGCACTTGCCTCCATTCTTCGAGCCATATCCACCACAGTGTGGAAACTTTCTCTCTCAGCTGACTGAACCAACGAGGAGTACCTGGAATGCAGCTTCATGACATATCTCTTGGCTTTCTTCGTATCTGAATCTAGTGCTTGCCCTGAAAAAGGCAATAGCTCCAAGAATTTATCTGTGAACTCCTCCACACCCATGTGCTCTGTCTGCCTCAGTTGCTCAAACTCAATCATCTTTAGTTCTCTAGAACTGTCTGGAAAAGCCCATCCAGCGAACTCATTCGCAAATTCCTCCCATGTCATACCGTCTAGTCTCGGGTCCACATAACACTTGAACCATTCCCGTGCCTTCTTGCACTTTTCTCCCAAAGGGCAGAACTCGATTCTGCCTCTCACATCCAGCCACCCAAAACTTCACAACATGCATTCAACCATTTTAAAACATGCATAAACACTTATTCCAGCATATAGGGGCATAAAACTAGCCTAAACCCCAACAAACATCAACATAGCATCACTTTAAGCATAAAGGGTACATAAACCCTAACATTATACATCTACTCTAAACATGCATCAAAACCCTTTAACCCTTCATAAAACTTACTCAAAAACATAAGGGAAGATGAGGATCCATACTTACCTCTTGAAGATCGAGAGGAGATGCGATCCCAAATTTGGAGATATGGAGGAACGAGCTCCGGGGGTCTCTAAGCTTCAAAACTTTGATCTAAGCTAAAAAATTTTCAAAACAAAGTAATAACTCATCAAAACTTGAAGGGATTTGAAGGAAAACATAAAATCAACCAAAGGAGGGCGAAACCTCACTTATGCCCGAAAATAGAGAGAGAAAACTCGCCCATTTTCGGATAAGGGGCCTTTTATAGGTGGCTGGCCAGACCACCTTCGGGGACTAAAAGAGCTCCCGCAAGTCCACCATGTTCGGCGGCCGAACCTGGACTTTTCCTCCTTGGTCTTTTCTTTCAAAACTCAGTTTTTTTCTTCCTTAAAACCATAAAAACATATAAAAACATTTTAGAAAACCTTTATTTTACCCTTCTAGAAGGCTCCGACATCCAAAAATTCCATATTCCAACGGAGATTCCGCCAGAAATTAGAAATTCCGATGTAACGACCCGAAAATCGGACCGCTACCGGCGCTAGGATCCAGGTCGGCTTAAGGCCGCCGGGACCCGTAGCAAGCCTGACATGTAACCTGTAAACCTGTTTAATCCCATACATGATCAACAACATACATAAAAATTAAAACTTTTCTTTCATCCAACACCAAACTCAACTTGTGCATGTACTGAACATAGACATATCATAAACATCGACCCCTCTGTGGGATCTCATCAATGCCCCAATGGGCAAATACAACATATGTTGAGTTGGTTTACATAAACATCATAAAAGATCTAGGATCATGCATTAAAAGGGATACCTTACACATAGGTCAAGCACAACCTCTAATCCTCAATATCATTACATTACATAACTATTCATAACTTTACATTTTATCATGTCCACATTCTATCTATTATATACAAATAACTTCAATACTCTTGCTGACCTCCTGGTCTACCCTGTACCTGCAAACCTGGGGAATTTGGGAGAGGAGTGAGCTACTAGAGCCCAGTGAGCAGAATAAGAAAGCATTTAAATCACATGCCATCATGAAATGCATCACATCACAACTAATCATATCAAGGATGAACTTGTCACCATTTAGCCCTCTACATATTCCAATCATGCCAGGGGCGTAGTGCAGGCCACACCTGGTCTTTCTCTTATACATAACATAACATACATAACCAATCGTGCCGGGGGCGTAGTGCAGGCCACATCCGGTCTTCCATATCATATCATCACGTCATAACATATGAGGGCTAATGGATCATTCAACATTCATCCACATCAACAACATATTATGCAATGCAACATATTCGTGATTTCTAATGCAAACAACCTAAAATATTACATGGCATCCGTGATGCATGAACATGCTCAAAACTGATTTATTTACTTGAAACATAAAGAGTTATTCTACTCACCTCTGGCTAGCTCTGACACTGACTGAAGCAGCTGACTCACTGCTGAGGTCCTCGGTTCCTCGGGTCCGAACCTACACAGGTGGACTCAAATGAGGGACCAACATACTATAACATGACTCTGAAAACATCCCCCAAAAACCCTCTAAAACACCTCAAAACATTCATGCAAGAACATGCAAAGGAAGGCTGGAAAGGGCACTTTCGGCGGCAAGTTCGGCGGCCGAAAGTCCCTCCAGAGCCTAAAGTCAGGCAGGTTCGGCGGCACCTTCGGCGGCCGAAACTCCCAGACAGAGGCGAAACTCATGCATGTTCGGCGGCACTTTCGGCGGCCGAAAGTCCAAGATAGAGATGAAAGTCTCCTTTCGGGGGCAAGCTTCGGCAGCCGAAGGCTGCCTCCACAAGCATGTTCGGCGGCCGAAAGTTCCTTCGGCTGCCGAACCTGGTTTCTCCCCTAGTGGCAGAAACTCAGCTCTTCTATGCATATACGCCTCCCATTCCATCCAAACATGCATAAACCTATTCTACAACACACATACACAAGCATACAAGCTCCTAGGGGCTTCAAACTATCTAAAACCCCATCTACAACACATCAAACATGCATTTGCAAGCCACATTATTCAAAAACACAACATAACCTCATAAACCTAACCATAAGCTAAACATGCATTCTACCCCATAGATCTACTTAAAACTTACTTAAAACATGTAATGAGCTTAAGATCGGCTCTTACCTCTTGAAGATCGAGAGAGAGACGACCTAATCTTGGAGATGGGAGATTTTCAACTTCCTTGGGTCTCCAAGCTCAAAACTTGCTCAAAACTTGAAAATCTTCAAAACAAGATGAAAACTTGTGAAAATCGTGAAAGATTTGAAGGAAAAACTCCAAGATTGGTGAGAGACGGCGGAGAGCTCACCTTGGCCGAAAATGGGGAGAAAAGCTCGCCCATTTCGGCTAAGGGACCCTTTTATAGTGGCTGGCCAGGCCACGTTCGGGGGCCGAACGTGCCTCCGCATGCGTGCCATGTTCGGCGGCCGAACTTGAGGTTCGGCGGCCGAACCTGGACTTCCCTCACTTATGCCTTCGGGGGCCTAAGGCACACCCGAAATGCTTGCATGTTCGGCGGCCGAAATGCTTGCATGTTCGGCGGCCGAACTTGAGGTTCGGCGGCCGAACCTGGGTTTTCCTCTAAGGTTATTTTCATGCAAAAACTCATTTCCTTTTTAATTAAAATCATAAAATACATTAAAACATTTTAAAAAAACATGTTTCTACCCTACTAGAGGCTTCCGACATCCGAGATTCCACCGGACGGTAGGAATTCCGATACCGGAGTCTAGCCGGGTATTACATTCTCCCCCCCTTAAGAACATTCGTCCCCGAATGTTCCTCAACTAGAACATGCAAGGTACACAACATATCATACACATAAAACACATGAAACATATAAGAAACTAACCTTAGAAAAGATAAGGGTATTGCTGGAGCATGGACTCCCGTGTCTCCCAAGTGCATTCTTCCAAATTGTGGTGGTTCCACAGGACTTTCACCATCGGGATTTCCTTATTTCTTAGCTTTCTGATCTGGGTGTCTATGATCCGTACTGGCTGTTCAACGTAGGTGAGATCCTCTTGGACCTCCACATCAGGCTCACTAAGAACCTTGCTCGGATCTGACACAAACTTCCTCAACATTGAAACATGGAAAACCGGATGGATTCTTTCCATTGAAGTAGGTAAATCCAGCTTGTACGACACATTCCCAATCTTTTGCAAGATTTCAAAGGGTCCGATGTATCGTGGGGCTAGTTTACCTTTCTTCTAGAAGCGAACCACTCCTTTCATAGGGGACACCTTGAGCAATACCAGATCCCCCTCCTGAAACTCTACCTGTCTTCTGCGGATGTCTGTATAACTCTTCTGTCTGCTTGCAGCAGTCTTGATCCTTTCTCTGATTATGGGTACTACCCTGCTAGTAATCTCTACTAGCTCAGGCCCTGCCAAGGCCTTTTCTCCAACTTCTTCCCAGCAAACAGGTGGTCTGCACTTCCTCCCATACAAAGCTTCGTATGGGGCCATCCCGATGCTAGCATGATGGCTGTTATTGTAGGCAAACTCCACCAAGGGTAGATGTTGCCTCCAAGAACCGCCAAAGTCCAGCACACACATTCTAAGCATATCCTCTATGGTCTGGATGGTCCTTTCTGATTGTCCGTCCGTCTGTCGATGGAAAGCAGTGCTAAAATCCAACCTGGTACCCATGGCATTCTGCAGACTCCGCCAAAATCTGGAGGTGAAATGGGGCCCTCTATCGGACACTATTGAAACAGGAACCCCATGCAGTTTGACGATCTCATCGACATACGCCTGCGCTAACTTGTCCACAGAATAGCCACTCCTGACAGGGATGAAGTGAGCAGATTTGGTGAGTCTGTCCACAATCACCCATATGGAGTCCAATCTGTTGGACGTCGCCGGTAACCCCTCTACGAAGTCCATAGCTATATTCTCCCATTTCCACTCTGGAATAGGTAGCGGGTTAAGCATTGCAGCCGGCTTCTGATGTTCCAGCTTCACCCTCTGACACACTTCGCAGGCTGACACAAACTGTGCCACTTCTTTCTTCATAGCTGGCCACCAATAAACCTTCTTCAGATCTTAATACATCTTGGTGGCTCCGGGGTGAACGCTGTATCTTGCATTATGAGCCTCTCTCATAATATCTCCATTTAGCCCTATGTCATCTGGTACACATAGTCTGCTCCCGTAGCGGAGGATCCCTTTGCTGTCGAATCTGAACTCACTATCTTTGCCTGACTGAACAGTCCTGGCAATCTTCACTAACTCTGGGTCCTCATGCTGTTTTTGAGCCACCTGCTCCAGAAACACGGGTGCCACTCTCATCTGGGCTACTAAAGCACCTGTACCAGACAACTCCAACTGTAGACCTTCCTCAACGAGCTTGTAAAACTCCTTCACCACTGGCCTCCTCTCTGCTGATATGTGGGATAAACTGACGAGTGATTTCCAGCTTAAGGCGTCTGCTACAACATTTGCCTTACCCGGATGGTACTGAATCTTGCAATCATAGTCACTCAGCAGCTCTACCCATCTCCTCTGTCTCAAATTCAAGTCTCTTTGACTCAGGATGTACTGTAGGCTCTTATGATCCGTGAAGATCTCACATTTAACCCCATAGAGGTAGTGCCTCCACATCTTGAGTGCAAAGATTACTGCTGCAATCTCCAGGTCATGTGTGGGGTAATTCAACTCATGCTTCTTCAGCTGTCTAGAAGCATAAGCAATCACCCTTTCATTTTGCATTAGTACACAACCCAGTCCCACACGGGACGCATCACAAAAGACTGTAAAATCCTCATCACTAGATGGCAGAGCTAACACTGGTGCTGAAGTCAACCTCTTCTTAAGCTCTTCAAAACTCTCTTCGCATTGGTCGGTCCACACAAACTTTTGATTCTTCCTGGTTAGTCTGGTCAGAGGAGCTGCAATCTTTGAGAAGTCCTGAACGAACCTCCTGTAGTAACCTGCCAAACCCAAGAAACTTCTAATCTCTGTCACTGAAGTGGGTCTAGGCCAGTTAGCCACAGTTTCTGTCTTCTTGGGGTCCACCTCTATTCCATTTTCTGACACTACATGCCCCAAGAATGAAATGCTCCTCAGCCAGAACTCACATTTAGAGAACTTGGCATACAAGCCATGTTCCCTCAAGGTCTGCAGAACCAACCTCAGATGATGGGCATGCTCCTCTGCATTCCTGGAATACACTAAGATATCATCTATGAAGACAATAACGAAGTGATCCAGGTACTGGCTAAACACTCTGTTCATGAGATCCATGAATGCTGCAGGGGCATTGGTTAACCCGAACGGCATTACAAGGTACTCAAAATGCCCATATCTGGTCCTGAAAGCCGTCTTTGGCACATCCTCATCTCTAATCCTCAGCTGATGGTACCCAAATCTCAGATCTATTTTGGAGAAACAACCCGCTCCTGCTAGCTGGTCGAATAGATCGTCGATCCTTGGCAAAGGGTACTTGTTCTTGGTAGTGACTTTGTTCAACTGCCTGTAGTCGATACAAAGTCTAAGGGATCCATCCTTCTTTCTGACAAACAAGACTGGAGCACTCCAGGGCGAGGTACTCGGTCGGATGAAGCCCTTGTCTACCAGCTTTTGCAATTGTTCTTTCAATTCCTTCAACTCTGTTGGTGCCATCCTGTAAGGAGGGATAGAGATCGGTCGGGTTCCAGGCATCAATTCTATCTCGAACTCTATCTCCCTAGCAGGTGGTAAACCTGGCAGTTCGTCTGGGAACACATCCAAAAACTCTCTGACCACCGGCACCGAGGCGGGCTCTCTAACCTGACTGCTAAACTCTCTCACATGAGCCAAATACCCCTGACATCCCCTCCTAAGCAACCTACGAGCCTGAAGAGCTGATATAAGACCTCTAGGTGTACCCCTCCTGTCTCCCCTGAAGACGACTTCTGACCCATCCTGACCTCTGAACCTGACTACCTTGTCCCTGCAGTCCAAGGTAGCACGATGGGTAGATAACCAGTCCATCCCTAGAATGACGTTAAAATCTGTCAAATCTAGAACCACAAGGTCGGCGGACAAGCATCTTCCCTCAACAAACACAGGACTACACTGGCAGACTGACTCTGCCACTGATGGATCACACTTGGGTCCACTGACCCAGAGAGGACACTCTAACCCAGAGATCATCAACCCCAACCTCTCAATGGCTCTCGGTGCAATAAAAGAATGAGATGCACCAGGGTCCATCAAGGCATACACATCTGAACAACCAATGACTAAGTTACCTGCCACCACGGTGTTAGATGCATCTGCCTCCTGCTGTGTCATCGTGAAGATCCGTGCTGGGGCTGATGGACCTTCACCTCTGAAACCCGCTGAAGAAGAGGCTGCCCCTCTCCCTCTACCTCTGCCACTGGCCTGAGTCGTGGCTGGAGCTGCTGGCTGCGCTACACTACTTGAAGTTGTCTGCTGGGACTATGCCATCGAGGCTGCTCTTGGACATTCTCGAGACATATGCCCCTCCTGACCACATCTGTAACAGGCTGTCATCCCAAACAGACATACTCCCCTGTGTGGCTTACTACACCTTGCACAAACTGCATTATCCGCACCAGAGCTTGAGCCACCTCCAAATCCCAGACTGGACTTAACCTTGTTCCAGAACTTGTTCTTCTTGGACTTCCTAGAGCCTCTGTCCCACTTTTTACTACCTGAAGCTGCTGCACTCATAGAAGAAGAGCCTGGGGTCTTAGAACCAAAAGGCTGTGCCACTGACTGCTTGACTTTCCCCTCGATGATAGCACTATCTGCGGACTGGATCAAGGAGGAATACCTGGAGTGAAGTTTCATGATATACCTCCTTGACTTCTTCTGGTCTGTGTCAAGAGTTTGCCCTGCAAACGGCAACAGCTCCAAGAATCTGTCGGTGTACTCCTCTACACTCATCTCCTCTGTCTGTCTTAACTGTTCAAACTCAATCATCTTCAATTCTCTTGAACTGTCAGGAAAAGCCCATCCTGCAAATTCATTTGCAAACTCCTCCCATGATAGGCTGTCCAACCTCGGGCTCACATAGTTCTTAAACCACTCACGGGCCTTTTTGCATTTTAATGTGAACCCAGCCATCTGAATGGTTCTACTGTCATCCGCCCCTATCTCATCTGTAATTGTTTTGACCCTCTCAAGGTACACAAATGGGTCATCTCCGGTTTCAAACTGGGGAGCACCCAGCTTCATATAGTCGGTCATCTTGACCTTGCTCCCTCCAGATGAGCTAGGCTTAGGCATATGGGTTGCTGGAACTGTGGGTTCTGCTGATGGTGGAGGAGGTGCAACATTCTCTGAGGTAGGGTTTGCTGGATTTGGATAATAAGGTGGGGGTGGATACATTGGGTATTATGAATATGGTGGGTAGTAGGGTGGGTATGGCATCTGTGTGGGATAAGAGGTGAAGCTAGGGTAATCCGATGTACCTCCCATCGAATACCCGGGATTTTGTGAGAAGTGTGGGTAGTGGGGTGGCTGAACAAATCCCGAGGCCTGAGTGCCTCCTTGGGACTCTCCCATTCCCTCTTCTGACATGCTAACTCCCAGACTGCCATCCCTCCTCTGCTCCACATCCATATCATCCCCCATGTCTTCTGACATTCCTCCCTGAACTGTTCCCCTCACTGATCTGCTTCTACCCAGATCCAGAGACCTTCTAGGGTCTCTTGCTGCTCTTTCTCTGCTAGCCCTACTAGACATTGCCCTAGGCAATGCAGGAGGACGGGCGCTCATGCCCTCATCCTCAGGTGGCACTCCAGTCAATCGTGCAGATCGACGAGTCCCTCTCATCCTGTTTTCTGAAAAACAGCACACATCACATAAACGTTAGCATCATATGGTTCATGTGGGCACACATGAACCCGCATCACATATATATCATTCATATCATAGCATTAATGCACATATATATAATCATGGCATTTCACATCATTATACAAGACAGGACTCCACATCCTATCCTAGTGGACATGATCTTTCCTATTGTGCTTGACCTTCTATAACATCTATGAGCCCGACACTCTAGGTCCGACCATATGAACCTAGGGCTCTAATACCACTCTGTAATGACCCGAAAATCGGACCGCTACAGGCGCTAGGATCCAGGTCGGCTTAAGGCCGCCGGGACCCGTAGCAAGCCTGACATGTAACCTGTAAACCTGTTTAATCCCATACATGATCAACAACATACATAAAAATTAAAACTTTTCTTTCATCCAACACCAAACTCAACTTGTGCATGTACTGAACATAGACATATCATAAACATCGACCCCTCTGTGGGATCTCATCAATGCCCCAATGGGCAAATACAACATATGTTGAGTTGGTTTACATAAACATCATAAAAGATCTAGGATCATGCATTAAAAGGGATACCTTACACATAGGTCAAGCATAACCTCTAATCCTCAATATCATTACATTACATAACTATTCATAACTTTACATTTTATCATGTCCACATTCTATCTATTACATACAAATAACTTCAATACTCTTGCTGACCTCCTAGTCTACCCTGTTCCTGCAAACCTGGGGAATTTGGGAGAGGGGTGAGCTACTAGAGCCCAGTGAGCAGAATAAGAAAGCATTTAAATCACATGCCATCATGAAATGCATCACATCACAACTAATCATATCAAGGATGAACTTGTCACCATTTAGCCCTCTACATATTCCAATCATGCCAGGGGCGTAGTGCAGGCCACACCTGGTCTTTCTCTTATACATAACATAACATACATAACCAATCGTGCCGGGGGCGTAGTGCAGGCCACATCCGGTCTTTCTCTTACATAGTGCCAGGGGAGTAGTGCAGGCCACACCTGGACTTCCATATCATATCATCACGTCATAACATATGAGGGCTAATGGATCATTCAACATTCATCCACATCAAAAACATATTATGCAATGCAACATATTCGTGATTTCTAATGCAAACAACCTAAAATATCACATGGCATCCGTGATGCATGAACATGCTCAAAACTGATTTATTTACTTGAAACATAAAGAGTTATTCTACTCACCTCTAGCTAGCTCTGACACTGACTGAAGCAGCTGACTCACTGCTGAGGTCCTCGGTTCCTCGGGTCCGAACCTACACAGGTGGACTCAAATGAGGGACCAACATACTATAACATGACTCTGAAAACATCCCCCAAAAACCCTCTAAAACACCTCAAAACATTCATGCAAGAACATGCAAAGGAAGGCTGGAAAGGGCACTTTCGGCGGCAGGTTCGGCGGCCGAAAGTCCCTCCAGAGCCGAAAGTCAGGCAGGTTCGGCGGCACCTTCGGCGGCCGAAACTCCCAGACAGAGGCGAAACTCATGCATGTTCGGCGGCACTTTCGGCGGCCGAAACTCCCAGACAGAGACGAAAGTCTCCTTTCGGGGGCAAGCTTCGGCAGCCGAAGGCTGCCTCCACAAGCATGTTCGGCGGCCGAAAGTTCCTTCGGCTGCCGAACCTGGTTTCTCCCCTAGTGGCAGAAACTCAGCTCTTCTATGCATATACGCCTCCCATTCCATCCAAACATGCATAAACCTATTCTACAACACACATACACAAGCATACAAGCTCCTAGGGGCTTCAAACTATCTAAAACCCCATCTACAACACATCAAACATGCATTTGCAAGCCACATTATTCAAAAACACAACATAACCTCATAAACCTAACCATAAGCTAAACATGCATTCTACCCCATAGATCTACTTAAAACTTACTTAAAACATGCAATGAGCTTAAGATCGGCTCTTACCTCTTGAAGATCGAGAGAGAGACGACCTAATCTTGGAGATGGGAGATTTTCAACTTCCTTGGGTCTCCAAGCTCAAAACTTGCTCAAAACTTGAAAATCTTCAAAACAAGATGAAAACTTGTGAAAATCGTGAAAGATTTGAAGGAAAAACTCCAAGATTGGTGAGAGACGGCGGAGAGCTCACCTTGGCCGAAAATGGGGAGAAAAGCTCGCCCATTTCGGCTAAGGGACCCTTTTATAGTGGCTGGCCAGGCCACGTTTAGGGGCCGAACGTGCCTCCGCATGCGTGCCATGTTCGGCGGCCGAACTTGAGGTTCGGCGGCCGAACCTGGACTTCCCTCACTTTTGCCTTCGGGGGACTAAGGCACACCCGAAATGCCTGCATGTTCGGCGGCCGAACTTGAGGTTCGACGGCCGAACCTGGACTTCCCTCACTTATGCCTTCGGGGGACTAAGGCACACCCGAAATGCCTGCATGTTCGGCGGCCGAACTTGAGGTTCGGCGGCCGAACCTGGGTTTTCCTCCAAGGTTATTTTCATGCAAAAACTCATTTCCTTTTTAATTAAAATCATGAAATACATTAAAACATTTTAAGCAAACATGTTTCTACCCTACTAGAGGCTTCCGACATCCGAGATTCCACCGGACGGTAGGAATTCTGATACCGGAGTCTAGCCGGGTATTATATCCGATGCCGGAGTCTAGCCGGGTATTACATTCTTCCCCCCTTAAGAACATTCGTCCTCGAATGTTCAACACACAAGCATAGCAACAAGGAAGCACACATAAAACATAAAACACTAACCTTAGAAGAGATAAGGGTATTGCTGGAGCATAGACTCTCGTGTTGACTCGCAGTTGTCGAATCCGATCAAAAATAACCTCTCTGGTTATCAATAATTTACAACTGCAGATAGTGGTGAAAGGATCGAATCCACAGGGAATTGAGAACTTACCTATTTTCCTTATCAAGACCAATAAATAAACTGAAACAAAAATAAACTGAAAAAGAAATAAACTGAAACGAGATAAACGGAAAGCAAAATAAACTGAAAGCAAAATAAACTAAAAGCAAAATTCTAAAAGCAAAACAAACTGAAACGAGATAAAACTGAAAACGAGATAAACTGAAAGCAGAATAAAAATAAATTACAGTAAAAGTAAAATGGGGGGTTTGAGATTGATTTGATTAACAAACAACTGAAAGCAATTAAAATAAGCGAATAATAAAATAAAAGAGAAATAAATAATAAGAAAGCTCTAGTTGAAGAATTGGATCCACTTCAGTTGTTGGGATTGATCATTGACACTTAGTTTCTTTTGATTGATTCAATAGATTAGTTATGGAGATGGAAGACGCTTCTCACCACCATGTCTCTCCTTATGATTAAACCAATTAGGGAACGTCCTCTAATTAATTACTAATTAACAAATTGCCAAGGAACATCCTTGGGCCTTAGGCATCAAAATAATTATTAATTGCATGAAGAGATAGAGAGATCCAATCCTAACTACTCAAACACATGAGATGTTGCTAGATCATACAATTTCCTTAGTTTTTACACCAAGTGTTCTTATATTTGAATAATCCAAGCAATTACGGACTTAAATCACCCAAACTAACATATTATTACCTTGCAATCAAGAATCAATTGGCCATATTGATCAAAACAACAAAGCAACAATGGAATTAAGCATGAGATTGTATGAATATTGAATAACAAAAGATAAACAATGTTTGATCAAGTCTCCCAATCCATAAAAAAACTAAAGCATCACCTAATCTTCAACTAGAATAAAAGATTTCAGCCTCTCATGGCTGAAATAAAAACCAAAAATAAAAGAAAAGAAGAAAGGTAGAAGAAGAGATGTGAATCCCGTAGGTGCCTACAAGGGGGCTTGAAAGAGCATGGGGAGGCTCCTTATGTGTCTTTTTATACTTGAAAAGTGTTGCCCTAGATGATACTTGCTTCCTAATTAGTGAAGAGGCTGCCCAAGGTGTCAAGAGGCTGCCCAAAAGACTTCAAGAGGCTGCCGAAAATGCCCTTAGTCCAAGATGTGCCATCCATGCCTATGTGAGAAGGGAAAAACGTGGGGCATGTATTCAAGTGCAAGGAGTGGGGCCTTTGGTCTTTGCTTGCTGCCCAAGTATCTTCAAGATGCTGCCCAAGGTGCCCAAGACTTGCCTTCATACTCTCCTTGCCGCCCATGCACTAATAAGGAAGGTGGAGCATCCTTTGCAATTTGAATTTTGAATGTGCATGGCATGAAGTGGGAAACATGTAATCTTTGGATTTGGCTTCCTTGATAAGCTGGATTTTGAATTTCAAAATTTGAATATGAATCTTGAAGATTTGAAATTCAAAATACTTTCCTTATTTGGCTCTTTATTTATGGCAACTTGAGATTTGGCTTCTTGAACAAGAAAGTGGCTACTTGAAGATTTGAAATTTGAATTTCAAATTACTTTGGCTGAATGTTCTTTCCTTCTTTGACACTTTCCTTATTTAGAACTTTCCTTATTTAGCTTCACTTGATTCCAACTTGGCAGGCTTGCTCTTCCTTTGCTCCATTTAAGGCAGTTTTAAGAGTATTTTCTCCAAAATGTCCTTTTTCACCATTTTCTGCAAAATAATATCAAGAGCACTAAATTAAGCAGAAATCATGTAAATAATCATCAATAATATCAAGATAAAATGGACTAAAATATGTTCTATCACATGTCTCCTAGGTACATTCTTCCATGTTGTGGTGATTCCAAAGGACTTTCACCATCGGGATTTCCTTGTTCCTCAGCTTTCTGATCTGCGTGTCTAGGATCCGCACTGGCTGCTCAACATAGGTGAGATCTCCTAGGATCTCCACATCTGGCTCATTAATAACCTTACCCGAATTTGACACGAACTTCCGTAACATGAAAACATGGAAAACCGGATGGATTCTCTCCATTAAAGCAGGTAGGTCCAGCTTATACGATACATTCCCAATCTTCTGCAAGATTTCAAAGGGTCCAATGTACCGTGGAGCTAGCTTACCTTTCTTCCCAAAACGAATCACCCCTTTCATAGGAGACACCTTGAGCAACACCATATCTCCCTCCTGAAACTCTACATGCTTCCTGCGGACATCTGCATAGCTTTTCTGCCGACTCACAGCAGTCTTGATCCTTTCTCTGATAATGGGCACTACTCTGCTGGTGATCTCTATTAGCTCAGGCCTGCCAATGCCCTTTCTCCCACTTCTTCCCAGCAAACAGGTGACCTGCACTTCCTTCCATACAAAGCTTCATATGGAGCCATCCCTATGCTAGCATGATAGCTGTTATTGTAGGCAAACTCCACCAAGGGTAGATGCTGCCTCCAAGAACCGCCAAAATCTAGCACACACATTCTGAGCATATCTTCAATAGTCTGGATGGTCCTCTCTGACTGTCCGTCCGTCTGTGGATGGAAAGCAGTGCTAAAGTCCAACCTGATACCCATAGCATTCTGCAGACTCTGCCAAAACCTGAAGGTGAACTGGAGTCCCCTATCTGACACTATTGAAATGGGAGCCCTATGCAACCTGACAACTTCATCAACATATACCTGCGCCAACTTGTCCACAGAATAGCCACTCCTGACAGGGATGAAGTGAGCAAATTTAGTCAGTCTGTCCACAATCACCCATATGAAGTCCAATCTGTTGGACGTTGCCGGTAACCCCACCATAAAATCCATATCTATATTCTCCCATTTTCACTCTGGAATCGGCAGTGGGTTAAGCATTCCAGCCGGCTTCTGATGTTTGAGCTTTACCCTTTGACATACTTCGCAGGCGGACACAAACTGTGCCACTTCTCTTTTCATAGCTGGCCACCAATAGACTCTTTTCAGATCCTGGTATATTTTGGTGGCTCTAGGGTGAACACTGTATCTAGCATTATGAGCTTCTCTCATAATGTCTCCCTTCATACTCACATCATCTGGTACACATAACCTGCTCCCATAGCGGAGGATCCCCCTGTTGTCAAATATGAACTCTTCATTCTTGCCTGTCTGGACTACTCTTGCTATCTTCACCAACTCGGGGTCCTCATGCTGTTTCTGAGCCACCTGCTCCATAAACACGGGCGTCACTCTCATCTGGGCTATCAAAGCACCTGTACCAGACAACTCCAATTGCAGCCCTTCATTAATGAGCTTGTAAAACTCCCTCACCACCGGTCTTCTCTCTGCTGTAATATGGGATAGACTGCCAAGTGATTTTCGGCTTAGGGCATCTGCCACAACATTTGCCTTACCCGGATGGTACTGAATCTTGCAATCATAGTCACTAAGCAGTTCTACCTATCTTCTCTGCCTTAGATTCAACTCTCTCTGACTCAAGATGTACTGCAAGCTCTTATGATATGTGAAGATCTCACATTTAACCCCATAAAGGTAATGCCTCCACATCTTGAGTGCAAAGATTATAGCTGCTATCTCTAGATCATGTGTAGGATAATTCAACTCATGCTTCTTCAGCTCCCTAGAAGCATAAGCAATTACCCTATCATTTTGCATCAACACACAACATAGTCCCACATGGGATGCATCACAAAACACTATGAAGTCTTCATTATTGGTAGGCAGAGCTAACACCGGTGCTGACGTTAACCTTCTCTTCAGCTCTTCAAAGCTTTCCTCACACTGCTCGAACCACACAAATCTCTGATTCTTCTTGGTCAATCTAGTCATAGGAGCGGCAATTTTGGAGAAGTCCTGAACGAACCTCCTGTAGTAACTTGCCAAGCCCAAAAAGCTCTTAATCTCTGTAACTGTAGTGGGTCTAGGCCAGTTAGCTACAGCTTCCACCTTCTTGGAGTCCACCTCAATCCCCTTTTCTGACACAACATGTCCCAAGAAGGAAATGCTCATCAACCATAATTCACATTTGGAGAACTTGGCATACAAGCCATGCTCCCTCAGGGTCTGCAAAATTATCCTCAGATGATGGGCATGCTCCTCTGCGTTTTTGGAATACACTAAGATATCGTCAATGAAAACGATAACAAAGTGATCCAGATACTGGCTAAAAACTCTGTTCATGAGATCCATGAATGTTGCAGGGGCATTGGTTAGCCCAAACGGCATTACTAGGAGCTCATAATGCCCATATATGGTCCTGAACGCCATCTTCGGCACATCTTCTTCTCTGATTCTCAGCTGGTGGTACCCGGATCTCAGATCTATCTTGAAAAAACAACCTGCTCCTGCTAGCTGGTCAAATAGATCGTCGATCCTGGGTAAAGGATACTTATTCTTGGTAGTGACTTTGTTCAACTGCCTGTAGTCGATACAAAGTCTCAAGGATCCATCCTTCTTCTTTACAAACAGCACTGGAGCACCCCAAGGTGAGGTACTCGGTTGGATGAAACCCTTGTCTACCAACTCTTGCAACTGCTCCTTTAGCTCCTTCAACTCTGCTGGTGCCATCCTGTAGGGAAGGATAGAGATTGGTCTAGTTCTAGGCATCACTTCTATTTCGAACTCTATCTCCCTAGCAGGTGGTAGTCCTAGAAGCTCGTCTGGGAAGACATATGGAAACTCTCTGACCACGGGCACTGAGGCGGGCTCCCTAACCTGACTATCCAACTCTCTCACATGAGCTAGAATCCCCTGACAACCCCTCATGAGCAACCTACGAGCCTGTAGGGCTGATATCAGACCTCTAGGCATACCCCTCCTGTCTCCCCTGAAGACAACCTTTGACCCATCCTGATCTCTGAATCTGACTACCTTGTCTCTGCAGTCCAAGGTAGCACTATGAGCAGATAGCCAATCCATCCCTAGAATGACATCAAAATCCGTCAAGTCTAGAACCACAAGGTCGACTGGAAGGCATCTACCCTCAACAAACACTAGACTGAACCGGAAGACTGACTCTGCCACTAATGGGTCACACTTGGGTCCATTGACCCAGAGGGGACACTCTAACCCAGAGACTATCAAACTGATAGAGCATATTTTAGTCCATATTTTCATGATCTTATTGATGTTTATTTGCACCTATTCTACCTAATTTTGTGGTTTTAATCATGTTTTGCAAATATTAGGTGTGAAGAAACAATTTGAAGAAAATGCTCTTAAAAGTGCCAAAGAATGCTCAAAAACAGCCACTTTCGGAAGCACCTTCGGAAGCACTTTCGGAAGCCAAAACTCAACCACTTTCGGGGGCACCTTCGGAAGCACTTTCGGAAGCCGAAAGTCACCCACTTTCGGGGGCACTTTCGGCGGTCTAAAGTCCAGTCCAGAGGCGAAAGTCACCCACCTTCGGGGGCACCTTCGGCCGCCGAACCTTGGCTCCAGAGACGAAAGTCCTGCCCCCGAAACTTAACTTAGGCGGCCGAACTTGCCCCCGAACATGCTCTTCCCTATTTAATGAGCCAAATCTTGAAGATCACATGTTTTCTACATAGTGCCATGCTCATTAAAAATTCAAATCAAGGCTCCACCTTCCTCTTTAGTGCATGAACCTTATTGGACACACCTTGGACATCAATCAAAAGACCAAAAAAGGCTTGCAACTCCACATATGCACAAAGAAAACTCAAGGGCACTATGGGGCAATCACTCAAAGATACATGGACACTAAAAAGGAAAAAAGACAGCCTCTCAAGATCTATTTAAAGGCCTCAAGAAGACCAAGAATCAACATCTTCCATCAAGGGATTGATCAAGGCTCTCCAAAGGCTCCTCCACCTTAGTTCTTCATCTTTTCTTCTTCTTTTCTTTTATTTTCTATTTTGGTTCAGCCATGAGTGGCTGAAACCCTATTTCTAGTTGAAGTTTGGTTGAAACTAAGGTTGTTTAAAAGGTTGTGAGATCTGAACATAAAGTGTTTGCTTTTGATTTATTCAATATTCATGCAATTGTGCTTAATTATAAAGATTGCTTTGTTGTTTTGATCAAATTGGCCACTTGATTCTTGATTGCAAAGTTAATTGATTGTTGATTAGGATATTTGTTAGTCCGTAATTGCTGGAAATATTCTGATCTAAGAACACTTGGTGTAAAAACCAAGGAATTGCATGATCTAACATCATCTCATGCGTTTGAGTAGTTAGGGTTTGGATCTTTCTTGTTCTTCATGCAATTGGCAATTCTTTTGATGCCTATGGCCCAAGGACGTTCCTTGGCAATTTGTTGATTAGTAATTGGTTAGAGGACGTTCCCTAATCAATTTGTTCATAAGGAAAGACATGGTGGTGAGAAGCGTCTTCCACCCCCATAACCAACCTATTGAGTTAATCAAGGTTACCATGTTTCAATGATCAACCCAAACAACCAAAGTGGATCCATATCTTCAACTAGACCTTTCTCTTATTGATTTCCTCTTTTATTTTAATTACTTGCTGTTTTAATTGCTTTCATTAGTTGTTAATCAAATCATCTCAAAAACCCCCTTTTTACTTTCCTTGCACTTTACTTTTGTTCTATTTGCAATTACTTGCCTTCACTTGTGCTTTCCATTGGTTTGATTGGTCTTGATTAAGATAAAATAAATAGGTAATCAATTCTCTGTGGATACGATCCTTCACCACTATCTACAGTTGTATTTGTAGGTAACCAAGAAGGTTATTTTTGACCAGCTTCGACAACCGCTCAAGCTGATATTTTTAGAAAATCACTTCGAGGACCACGAATCGAGTATATTTGTAACAAGCTTGAAGCATATAATATATACGCTCCAGCTTGAGGGGGAGTGTTGAGATTATTTTTGTAAATAGCCTATATTTGTAATGATAATTAGGGATATGATTGCGTGATATGATTGGGATATGATTAGGCTATAATTAGGGAATTAATTTATTTTCTTAACTAGTGTGTACTCTTGTAAGTAGTATATATACCCCAACTGGCTTGAGGGGAATAATAAAGTATTTTCTCTTAAATCTTCTGCTCCCTTTTTCTTCCTTTTATCAAAGTTTCAATTTTATTAATATTATTAATATAAAGGTGGTTAATAATACTTCTATTATTATTACTGATACTACATAATAATCGCTCAAAGTAAATCATGAGCTGTTCTCACAAGATAGGTCCACGTGACAAGGATCAAGTGAGTAAGAAATGCAATCCATCCCGAGGGAGGGAAGATCTAGATACCACAACACTCGGTGCATCATCTAGACTCCCCTTTCCCTCGAACAGCGAGTCTCGGTACAAATTTACCGTTAATAGAAATAGTCTAGCGTATACCCATTATACCTATAATCACCTGATTGCCAACTTATTAGCTAGCGATTACCCTTATCAAGTAGCCAGCCACATCATCATTGGATTGTCGAGAAATTCTATATTCATCACTACCTTCTTATGGTATAAAAAGAGAAGGATCACAAAGGTATAGGTACGTTATTCTCTGACATGAAAGCTCTTAGCAATTCATCACCTTCTTTTTATTTTTCAAGAAACTGTCTTGAGCGTCGTAGTGGTTGTCGTGGCACCTACCACTGCCTCACATTCTCTTCCTTGCAGGTTCTAATCAATCACTATGTAGCTCCATTCTGGCCACGTCATTAATCTAATCTTAGCAACATCATTTGGATCTCTTGTTGGGAATCCATTGAATTCTATCTGATTATTTGGATTAAAATTGGTCTCTTGTTCCTTTTCCTTCTAAGAAAATAAATGTTTTCTCTTTAATCTCTTAAAATGGTAGGAATCGTACATGTCATTACGGGAGGGCCTGATAAGGGCAAAGAGAAAAATAATCGCATGGCAGAGGATGTCCTGTTTGTCCATTAGGAATCATGGACCAAGAAAGAGGTAAGGTTCGGTCCTACTGACAAAGCGATGGGATTCTTTCAAAATCATTCGCTGGTTGTTAAGATCCTTCTGAACCGGTATGAGATAAGGCAATACTTGTAGATACATGTAATTCTGTTAATCTCCTTATCTTTAATGTTTTTAACAAGTTAGGTTTAGATAAAAGTATCCTTGTTAGAGTTTCCTATCCTTTAGTGGGATTAGGAGATAAGATCGTGGCAGTACTAGGTACCATCAACCTTCTCCTGGTATTGGGTGATGAGAAATATAAGTGAGAGTTGTGTACAAAGTTTGCAGTGGTAGATATCCCATTTGCATACAATGTGATATTTGGTTGTCCAGTCCTAAACTGCCACAGTATCATTATTAATATGGGTGCTATGTCTCATAAGCTTTCAGCTCTAGAGGGGAATAGCAGTGGTTTGAAGCAATCCTAGATTAGCCAAATAAGGTTACAAACACCCAGCAGAAAGCCTTAGGAAAGCAACCATGCCTATCGACTTAGTGGAAAAGCCAAAATCTCATGTAAAACTAGAACCAGTAGACTCAATAAAGCAAATCCAGATAGGAAAGGAGCAAAAGGTACAGTTCGGCATTGTGCTAACGGGCAAAACAAGGGCTCGTCTGGTAGAGTTGATGAAGAGCCGAGTGTCAACTTTCGCTTGGTCCCTAAAGGATGTAACGTATGTAGACTCATCTCTTATCATCCATAAGCTATCTATTGATAAGAACGTCAAACTAGTCCAACAAAAGAAAAGAAAGTTCGCACTAGAAAGGCAACAAGTGATCAAAGAGAAGGTATATAAGCTTTTGAGCATAGGATTGAAAAAGAAAGTGATACGAGCAAGGAAATGGCACGATGCTTCAAAGATTTAAAATGAAAAACTCCAAATCATAACAAATTAAGCTACCATAGCTTAATTCAAGACTTACGAGATGAGAACTATATTTGGGAAGTATGGGAGAATAAGAAAATAAGCAACGCACTCTTCAATACATGTAGATGCATAATACAATTTCATATTGCATAATGCATGTATGGCCAAATTGTATTTAGGCCAATTTTGTTACTTTGACATTTTAGTATTTTGTGGGATTTGTTTTAAATTAATTTGGTCTATATTAGAATCCAAATTTGTGCAGCCTAGTTAGAAAGAAGATTTCTCCAAGACAATTTAAGAAAATGATCTTTAATGTAATCTAGGTTTGATTATTTGACTAGATACAATTCCTATATTCTAATTACACCTTCCTGCAATAGAATTAGGGTTTGAATGTGACTGTGCGGTTGTCGAAGCTGGTAAAAAATAACCTTTTCAATTATCAACAATTTTAGAACTGCAGATAGTAGTGAAATGATTGAATCCCCGTTGAAATCCGGAAATCTCGGATACTGGAACCCCTTAGAAGGGTAAAATATGTTTTTACAAAATATTTTTTTATGATTTTATTGATTGGTTTTGAGTTAAAGTTTTAAAAATGAAAGAAAAATATTTTTGAGGGATAAGGCCAGGTTCAGCCGCCGAATCTCATGTTCGCCCGCCGAACATGGTGCTGCCGCAGGAGCTCTCTTTCGGCCCCCGAAGGTGGTCTGGCCAACCACCTATAAGAGGCCTCCAGTCCAAAAATAGGGGAGTTTCTCTCTCCATTTTCGGGAAAAGGTGAGTTCTTGCCCTTCCTTTGATGATTTTATGTTTTTCCTTCAAATTTTCATGAGTCTTCGCTTGTTTTTGAACTTTTGAGCTTGGATCAAAGATTTTAAAGTTTGGGAGACCGTTTCTCCTCAACCACAAGTTTGGGTCGCATCTACCTTAGATCGTCAAGAGGTAAGTGTAGATCATTGTCTTTTCCTCTGTTTTAAGTAAGTTTTAAAAAGGGTTAAGGGTTAAAGATGCATGTTATGGTTAGATCTAATGTCATAGGTTTTGAGTTGAGTTTTTTATGAATGTATGCTTCTGCGATGTCCTTGTTGTTATTGTTCGGGCTTAAGTTAGTTTTATGCCCCTTATGCTTGATGGAGTGAGTTTTTGCATGTTTTGAGAAGTTGGGTATGAGTTTGGTGAGTTTTGGTGGCTGAGTGTTGAGACAGAATCGGGTTCTGCCATCATGGAGAATCCAAGTTTGGCCGCCGAAGCAAGGTTCGGCCGCCAAACCTGCCTGTGGAGGCAGCCTTTGCTCGCCTAACCTGCCCCAAAAGGGAGGACTTTCGGATCTGTGAAGGGGTTAGGCCGCCGAACCTACCCCCGAAGGTTGGTGACTTTCGGATCTGTGGAGACCTTCGGCCGCCGAACCTGCCCCCCAAAGTGCTTGACTTTCAGATCTGTAGGGACCTTCGGCCACTGAACCTGCCGCCGAAAGTCCCCTGCCCAGCCTTCCTTTGCCTATTTTGAATTGATAGAGCATATTTTAGTCCATTTTATCATTATGTTCTTGATGTTTATTTACATCTTTTCTGCTTAATTTTGTGGTTTTAATCATGTTTTATATATATCAGGTATAAAGAGACAATGTAGAGAAAATGCTCTTAAAATGCCAAAAAGTGCCAAATATGGAAAGTGCCAAAAAAGGAAAGTTTTCAAATAAGGAAAGTGCAGAAGCAAAAGCAAATAAGGAAAGCTCAGTCAGAAGATTATTTGAAATTCAAATCGCAGATCTTTCTTTCCTTGTTCAAAGATGTGCACACACTGCAGCAGTCATATCTTCCTATTTAGGCAGCAAGATCTCATGAAGACACACTTGCCTCTTCTACATTCAGCATTCAAAATTCAAACGAAGGCTCCACCTAAAAAGGAAAGACTGGACAGATTCACTTTCCCTTCTGCATTAAATGACTGCGCTCCACTTCCTCTTCTGCAATCCGCGCGCCTCCTTCCTTCTGGAGAATTTGCAACGCGATTCTTTCCTTTTCAGCACTTTGGGCAGCCTCTTCACTAATTAGGAAGCAAGTATGACCTAGGACAGCACTTTCAACTATAAAAAGACATATAAGGAGCCTTCACACAACCTTTACACACCACCTTGGAGACACCTACGGGATTCACATCTCTTCTTCTACCTTTCTTCTTTTCTTTTATTTTTTTATTTTTATTTCAGCCATGAGAGGCTGAATCCTTTTATTCTAGTTGAAGATTAGGTGATGCTTTAGTTGTTTTATGGATTGGGAGACTTGATCAAACATTGTTTATCTTTTGTTATTCAATATTCATACAATCTCATGCTTAATTCCATTGTTGTTTGGTTGTTTTGATCAATATGGCCAATTGATTCTTGATTGCAAGGTAATAATATGTTAGTTTGGGTGATTTAAGTCCGTAATTGCTTGGATTATTCAAACATAAGAACACTTGGTGTAAAAACTAAGGAAATTGTATGATCTAGCAACATCTCATGCGTTTGAGTAGTTAGGATTGGATCTCTCTATCTCTTCATGCAATTAACAATTGTTTTGATGCCTAAGGCCCAAGGACGTTCCTTGGCAATTTGTTAATTAGTAATTAATTAGAGGACGTTCCCTAATTGGTTTAATCATAAGGAGAGACATGGTGGTGAGAAGCGTCTTCCATCTCCATAACTAATCTATTGAATCAATCAAAAGAAACTAAGTGTCAATGATCAATTCCAACAACTGAAGTGGATCTAATTCTTCAACTAGAGCTTTCTTATTATTTGATTCTCTTTTATTTTATTATTCGCTTATTTTATTTGCTTTCAGTAGTTTGTTAATCAAATCAATATCAAACCCCCCATTTTACTTTTACTGCAATTTATTTTTATTCCGCTTTCAGTTTATCTCGTTTTCAGTTTTATCTCGTTTCATTTTATTTTGCTTTCCTTTTATTTCTCTTTCAATTTTATCTCGTTATATCTCGTTTCAGTTTATTTTGCTTTCCGTTTATTTCTCTTTCAGTTTTATCTCGTTTTAGTTTTATCTCGTTTCAGATTATCTCGTTTTCAGTTTTCTTCTTTTTCAGTTTATTTTTGTTTCAGTTTATTTTATTGGTCTTGATAAGGAAAATAGGTAAGTTGTCAATTCCCTGTGGATTCGATTCTTTCACCACTATCTGCAGTTGTAAATTATTGATAAACAAATGTTATTTTTGACCGGCTTCGACAACAGCGAGTCATGAATGCATGTTTTATGATGTTTTAGGGGGGTTTTGGGGGATATGTTTAGAGTCTTGTTAGAGATGTGTTTGGTTCCTCATTTGAGTCCACCTGTGTAGGATCAGACCAAGGAGACCGTAGAGGCCTTCAGTGAGCAAGCTGCGTCTTTGTCAGTCGAGCGTCAACTAGAGGTGAGTAGAACTAATCTAATCTATTGTTTTTAAAGTAATAAAACTTTTAAGCATGTTCATGCATCATGAATGCCATGTTATGTAATAGGATGTTGCATTAGAATTCACGAATATGATGCATTTCATAATATACTGTTGATGTGGATGGATATTGAATGACCCACTAGCCCTGGATATGATATGATATAATATGATACGGAAGTCTAGGTTGAGGCCCATTCTATGCCCCTAGCATGATGTAAGAGAAAGTCCAGGTCGAGGCCCATTCTACGCCCCTGGCACAGTTGGATATGTTATGTTATGTTTAAGAGGAAGTTCTGAGGAGCTCCGTCGAGGGCCGGGCATTATTTGGATATGTAGAGGGTTACTGGTGACAAGTCCATCCTTGATGTGTATTGTTTGTGTTGTGATGCATTTCACGAGAGCATATGTTTATTAAACTGTTTTACGTTCTGCTCACTAGGCTCTTGTAGCTTAACCATTTCCCCTAACCCCAAGTTTGCAGGATCAGAGATAGAGCGGGAAGTCAGCTAGAGGCTGATATAAGCTCATGTAATAGAATAGTAATGGACATGTACTATGTAATGGATTAGATTTGTGCTTTGCCCTAGTTTATGTTTTGTATATCCCTGTTTATCATGATCTTTATGTAAAATTTTTAATGATAAGTTATGTTGAACCAAGCTTGAGGCATATGATGTTTACCATACTAGAGCATTTGATGAGGGCTCTAGTGTGGATTTTATGTATACAGTTTATATTGCATGCACAGGTTGAGCTTGGCATATGAAAAGTTTAAATTTTTTTATGAAAATGTATGATCATGTATGGGATTTTATCAAGTACACATGATGCATAGTAGGCTTGCTATGGGTTCCGATGACCTTAAGTCGATCTGAATCCTAGCGCTGGTAGTGATCCAGTTTTCGGGTCGTTATAGAGTGGTATCAGAGCCCTAGGTTCATATGATCGGACCTAGCGTGTCGGGCTCATAGATGTTATAGAAGGGCAAGCACATTAGGAAAAATCATGTTCACTAGGATAGAATGTAGAGTCATGTCTTGATGATGATGTGAAATGCCATGATAGTATGCATGTGCATTAATGATATGTATAAATGTGATGTGGGTTCATATGTGTCCACATGAACCATATGATGCTAATGTTTATATGATGTATATCATTTTTTCAGAAATCAGAATGCGAGGCACTCGTCGATTTGCGAGATTGACTGGAGTTCCACCTGAGAATGAGGGCATGGATGCCCTACCCCTTGCTCTGCCAAGAGCAAGGTCTAGTAGAACCAGCAGAGGAGAAACATCAAGGGACCCAATAAGGTCTTTTGATGTAAACAGGAGGAGAACCGATCCGGATAGGATGTCTGCGGATGTGAGGGATACAGTAGAAGATGATCAGAGGAGGGATGGCAGTTTAGGTGTGAGCATGTCAGAGGAAGGTATGGGAGAATCACAAGGAGGCGCTCAGGCCTCGGGTTTTGCTTATCCACCATAGTATCAACCCTACCCACAGGGACCGGGGTATCCGATGGGAGGCACATCGAATTTCTCTAGTTACAAGCCATATCCCTTATTCATGCCCTATCCTCCCTGCTACCCTCCATATCCACCCTACCCCATGTTTTCACCCTCACCTTTCTACCAGAACCCAGCAAACCCTAATCCAGGTAATGTTGCACCACCTCCTCCTCCCCCAGTAGAACCGGTGGTTCCTGAAACCCAATCATCCAGACCCAACCCATCAGATGGGAGCAAGGTGAAAATGACAGACTATCTGAACTTGGATTCTCCCAAGTTCAAAATAGGTGATGATCCGTTTGAGTATCTAAAGACGGTGAAAATAATAACTGATGACTTGGGTGCTAGTGATAGCAGAGCCATTCAGATGGCAGGATTCACTGTTAAATGTAAGAAGGCGAAAGAATGGTTTAAAAACTATGTGGACCCGAGACTGGACAGCCTATCATGGGAACAGTTTGCAAATGAGTTTGCAGGATGGGCTTTTCTAGACAGTTCAAGGGAATTGAAGATAATTGAGTTCGAGCAGCTGAGACAAACTGAAGACATGAGTGTAGATGAGTACACAAACAAATTCCTGGAGTTGCTTCAGTTTGTGGGACAGGCATATGATACGGATCAAAAGAAAGCCGGGAGGTATACCATGAGACTCCACTCAAGGTATTCCTCCCTGATCTTAGCGGCAGAGAGGGAGAGCTTTCACACTATAGTAGATGCAGCCAGAAAGATGGAGGCTAGTGCCATTATTCAGGGGACAGTAAAGCAGCAGGTGGCACAGTCCTCAGGTTTGAAAACTCCGAGTTCAGGAAATTTTGATCTCTCCTCTTTAGGTGAAGCTGCCATGAAGGGTAAGAAGTGGAACAAATCCAAGCATAAGAAGAACAAGTTATAGAACAGGTTAAAGTCTGGTCTGGGAATGGGTGGTGGTTCGAGCTCTAGTTCGGATAACTCCGGATGTATGAGGTGCAGTAAGCCGCACAAAGGGGTTTGTCGGTTTGGGACTACAGCATGTTTCAGATGTGGACAGGAGAGGCACATGGCACGTGAGTGTCCCAGTGCCGTTATGATGGCTCAGTCCCAGCGGACAGCTTTTGGCAGTGTAGCTCAGCCAGCAGCTCCAACCATATCATAGGGCAGAGGTCAAGGTAGAGGGAGAGGGACAGCCTTTTCTTCAGCAGGTTCCCGCAGAGAAGGTCCATCAGCTCTAGCATGGATATTCACCATGACTCAGCAGGAGGCTAACACATCGAACACGTTGGTGTCAGGTAATCTCACTATTGGATGTTCTGATGTGTATGCTCTTATGGACCCTGGTGCTTCTCATTTTTTTATTGCTCCGAGAGCCGTAGACAGAGTGGGTTTAATAGCTTATGGGCTAGAGTGTCTTCTTTGGGTTAATGGGCCCAAGTGTGATCCATCTGTGGCAGAGTCAGTCTGTCGATACAGTCCAGTTTTTGAGGGTAGATGCTTTCCACCTGACCTTGTGGTTCTAGATTTGACCGATTTTGACGTCATTCTAGGGATGGATTGGCTTTCTACTCATGGTGCTACCTTGGATTGCAGAGACAAGGTAGTCAGGTTCAGAGATCAGGATAGATCAGAGGTAGTCTTCAGAGGAGACAGAGTAGGGATGCCTAGAGATTTGATATCAGCCCTTCAGGCTCGTAGGTTGCTTAGGAGGGGTTGTCAGGGGTTTCTTGCTCATGTCAGAGAGCTTAACAGTCAGGTCTGGGAACCAGCTTCAGTGCCCGTAATTAGAGAGTTCCTAGATGTCTTTCCATACGAGCTGCCAGGTTTACCACCTACTAGGGAGATAGAGTTTGAAATTAAAGTGATGCCAGGAACTAGACCCATCTCTATCCCTCCCTACAGGATGGCGGCTGCAGAGTTAAAGGAGTTAAAGGAGCAGTTGCAGGAGTTAGTAGATAAGGATTTCATCTGACCTAGTACCTCACCTTGGGGTGCTTGGGTCCTGTTTGTGAAAAAGAAGGATGGATCCCTAAGACTTTGTATCGACTACATACAGTTGAACAAGATCACTACCAAGAACAAATATCCGCTACCTAGGATTGATGATCTATTCGACCAGCTATCAGGAGCCGGTTGTTTCTCGAAAATAAATTTGAGATTCGAGTACTACCAGTTGAGGGTCAGAGAAGAAGATGTGCCAAAGATAGCTTTCAGGACCAGATATGGGCATTTTGAGTTCCTAGTGATGCCGTTCGGGCTGACCAATGCCCCTGCAGCATTCATGGACCTCATGAACAGAGTTTTTAGTCAGTTTCTGGATCACTTCGTTATTGTCTTCATTGAAGATATCTTAGTGTATTCTAGGAATGCGGAGCAGCATGCCCATCATCTGAGGACAGTGTTGCAGACCCTGAGAGAACACAGCTTGTATGCCAAGTTCTCTAAGTGTGAGTTCTTATTGAGGAGCATTTCTTTCTTGGGGCATGTAGTGTCAGAAAAGGGAGTTGAGGTAGATCCCAATAAAGTTGAAGCTATAGCAAACTGGCTTAGACCCACTACAGTGATAGAGATTAAAAGCTTTTTGGGTTTGGCGGGTTACTACAGGAGGTTTGTCCAGGACTTCTCTAAAATTTCCGCTCCTATGACCAGGTTGACCAAAAACAATTAGAAGTTCGTTTGGTCAGAACAGTGTGAGGAAAGCTTTGAAGAGCTGAAGAGGAGACTGACGTCAGCACTGGTGTTAGCTCTGCCTACTAGTAATGAAGACTTCACAGTGTTTTGTGATGCGTCCCAAGTGGGACTAGGTTGTGTGTTGATGCAGAATGAAAGGGTGATTGCTTATGCTTCTAGACAGTTAAAGAAGCATGAGTTGAATTATCCTACACACGACCTAGAGATGGCAGCTGTAATCTTTGCACTCAAGATGTGGAGGCATTACCTGTATGGGATAAGATATGAGATCTTTACAGATCATAAGAGTTTGCAGTACACCTTGAGTCAGAAGGAGTTGAACCTGAGCCATAGAAGATGGGTGGAGCTGCTTAGTGACTATGATTGCAAGATTCAGTATCATCCGGGTAAGGCAAATGTAGTAGCAGATGCTCTCAGCTAGAAACCACTTGGCAGTTTATCCCATATTACAGTAGAGAGGAGACCGGTGGTGAGGAAATTTTACAAGCTCATTAATGAAGGTTTACAGTTAGAGTTGTCTGGTATAGGTGCACTAGTGGCTCATATGAGAGTGACACCCGTGTTTTTGGAGCAAGTGGCGCAGAAACAGCATGAGGACCCCGAGTTGGTGAAAATTGCCAATACTGTTCAGTCAGGCAAGAATGAGGAGTTTAGATTTGACAACAAAGGGATCCTTCGTTACGGAAATAAGTTATGTGTACCAGATGACATAAGTCTGAAGGGAGACATTATGAGAGAAGCTCATAATGCCAGGTACAGTATTCACCCTAGGGCCACCAAAATGTACCAGGACCTGAAAAGAGTTTATTGGTGGCCAGCTATGAAGAGGGAAGTGGCGCAGTTTGTGTCAGCTTGTGAGATCTGTTAGAGGGTGAAGCTGAAACATCAGAAACCAGCTGGGATGCTAAACCCACTACCGATTCTAGAGTGGAAATGGGAAAACGTAACTATGGATTTCATGGTGGGATTACCAGCAACGTCAAACAGATTAGACTCTGTATGGGTAATAGTGGACAGATTGACCAAGTCTGCTCACTTTATCCCTGTCAGGAGTGGCTACACTATGGACAAACTGGCACAAGTATATGTTGAAGAGATTGTCAGGCTGTATGGGGCTCCAGTATCTATAGTGTCAGATAGGGGACCCCAATTTACCTCCAGGTTTTGGCGGAGTCTGCAGAACGCAATGGGCACAAGGTTGGACTTTAGCACTGCTTTCCATCCAAACGATAGAAGACAAGTTGAGAATGTGTGTGCTAGATTTTGGCGGTTGTTGGAGGCAGCATCTACCACTGGTGGAGTTTGCCTACAATAACAGTTATCATGCTAGCATAGGGATGGATCCTTATGAAGCTCTATATGGGAGGAAGTGTAGGTCACCTGTCTGCTGGGAAGAGGTGGGAGAAAGGGCCTTGGCAGGGCCAGAGTTAGTTGAAATCACCAGCAGGGTAGTGCCAATTATCAGAGAAAGAATCAGAACTGCTGTGAGTCGGCAGAAGAGTTATGCAGATGTCCGCAGGAAACATATTGTGTTCCAGGAGGGAGATATGGTGTTGCTCAAGGTGTCTCCTATGAAAGGGGTGATTTGTTTTAGGAAGAAAGGTAAACTAGCTCCAAGGTACATCGAACCCTTTGAAATCTTGCAAAAGGTTGGGAATGTATCTTATAAGTTAGATTTGCCTGCTTCTATGGAGAGAATCCATCCGGTTTTCCATGTTTCTATGTTACAAAAGTTCGTGCCAGATCCAGGCAAGGTTCTTAATGAACCTGATGTGGAGATCCTAGGAGATCTCACCTATGTTGAGCAGCCAGTGTAGATCGTAGACACTCAAATAAGAAAGTTGAGGCATAAGGAAATCGCGATAGTGAAAGTCCTTTGGAATCACTACAATATGGAAGAGTGCACCTGGGAGACCCGGGAGTCCATGCTCCAGTAATACCCCTATCTCTTTTAAGGTTAGTGTTTTAAGTTTTATGTGCTTTCTTGATGCTATGTGTGTTTGTGTGTGTTTGAACATTCAGGGACGAATGTTCTTAAGAGGGGAAGAATGTAATACCTGGCTAGACTCCGGTGTCGGAATTCCAACTTTCCGACGGAATCCCCATTGGAATCCGGGAATCTCGGATACCGAAACCTCTTAGAAGGCTAAAATATATTTTTATAAAATGTTTTTTCATGATTTTATTGATTGGTTTTGAGTTAAAGTTTTAAAAATAAAAGAAAAATGTTTTTGAGGGATAAGCCCAAGTTCAGCCGCCGAACATGGTGCTGCCGCGGGAGCTCTCTTTCGGCCCCCGAAGGTGGTCTGGCCAGCCACCTATAAGAGGCCTCCAGTCCGAAAATAAGGGAGTTTCTCTCTCCATTTTTGAGCAAAGGTGAGTTCTTGCCCTTCCTTTGATGATTTTATGTTTTTCCTTCAAATTTTTATGAGTCTTCGCTTGTTTTTGAAGTTTTGAGCTTGGATCAAAGATTTTAAAGTTTGGGAGACCGTTTCTCCTCAACCACAAGTTTGGGTCGCATCTACCTTAGATCGTCAAGAGGTAAGTGTAGATCCTTGTCTTTTCCTATGTTTTAAGTAAGTTTTAAAAGGGGTTAAGAGTTAAAGATGCATGTTATAGTTAGATCTAATGTCATAGGTTTTGAGTTGGGTTTTTGATGAATGTATGCTTATGTGATGTCCTTCTTCTTGTTGTTGGGGATTAAGTTAGTTTTATACCCCTTATGCTTGATGGAGTGAGTTTTTGCATGTTTTGAGAAGTTGGGTATGAGTTTGGTGAGTTTTGGTGGCTGAGTGTTGAGGCAGAATTAGGTTCTGCCATCTTGGAGAAACCAGATTCGGCCGCCGAACCTGCCTGTGGAGGCAGCCTTTGGCCGCCTAACCTGCCCCGAAAGGGAGGAGTTTTGGATTTGTGAAGGGATTAGGCCGCCGAACCTACCCTCAAAGGTTGGTGACTTTCAGATCTGTGGAGACCTTCGACCGCTGAACTTGCCCCCGAAAGTGCCTGACTTTCGAATCTGTAGGGACCTTCAGCCGCCGAACCTGCAGCCGAAAGTCCTCTGCCCAGCCTTCCTTTGCCTGTTTTAAATGCATGTTTTATGATGTTTTAGGGAGTTTTGGGAGAGACATTTAGAGTCTTGTTAGAGATGTGTTTCGTCCCTCATTTGAGTCCACCTGTGTATGATCGGACCAAGGAGACCGTAGAGGCCTTCAGTAAGCCAGCTGCGTCTTGGTCAGTCAAGCGTCAGCCAGAGGTGAGTAGAACTAATCTAATCAATTGTTTTTAAAGTAATCAAACTTTTAAGCATGTTCATGCATCATGAATGCCATGTTATGTAATAAGATGTTGCATTAGAATTCATGAATATGATGCATTGCATAATTTACTGTTGATGTGGATGGATATTGGATGACCCACTAGCCCTCGATATGATATGATATGATATGATACGGAAGTCCAGGTTGAGGCGCATTCTACGCCCTTGATACAGTTGGATATGTTATGTTATGTTTAAGAGGAAGTCCTGAGGAGCTCCGTCGAGGGTCGGGCATTATTTGGATATGTAGAGGGTTACTAGTGACAAGTCCATCCTTGATGTGTATTGTTTGTGTTGTGATAATTTCATGAGAGCATATGTTTATTAAACTATTTTACGTTCTGCTCACTAGGCTCTTGTAGCTTATCCCTTTCCCCTAACCCCAGGTTTGCAGGATCATAGATAGAGCGGGAAGTCGGCAAGAGGCTGGTGTAAGCTATCATGTAATAGAATAGTAATGGATTAGATTTGTGCTTTTCCCTAGTTTATGTTTTGTATATCCTAATATCTGCAAAACAATATTAAAACCACAAAATTAGGCAAATAAGATGTAAAAAAAATCAATAATATCATGATAAAATGGTCTAAAATATACTCTATCAGACAATCTGGTGAAAATGCTCTTAAAACTGCCCAAAAAGTGCCAAATAAGAAAAATTTTCAGATTAGGAAAGTGTCAAATAAGGAAAGTTTTCAAATAAGGAAATGGCAGTCAGCAGATTATTTGAAATTCAAATTGCAGATCTTTCTTTCCTTGTTTAAAGATGTTCTTTCCTTGTTTAAAGATGTGTAGACACCTCAGCAGTCAGTTCTGCCTATTCAGGAAGCAAGATCTCGCATTCAAGATTCAAAATTTGAAATTCAAAAGAAGGCTCCACCTAAAGAGGAAAGTTTGGACAGCACACACACCACTTCTGAAACCCTAGCCGCGCCTTTCTCCCTCTCTTACACATGAGCCGCACTCCTCCTACACATTCAAACACACTTGGGCGGCAAGCCTTGCATGGGCAGCCACTTGGGCAACCACTTAACAACTTGGGCAGCAAGTATGACCTAAGGCAACACCTAAACAATATAAAAGGATCTTTTTGAAGGCTGCCACAACTCTAAATCCCCATCTCTCCCATTTGGCCAAGGACAAGGCAGCCGACGCTCCATCTTCTCCATCTTCTTCATCTTCTTGCTTTCTTTTCTTTTATTTTCTGGTTTAGTTTCAGCCATGAGTGGCTGAAACCTTTTATTCTAGTTGGAGATTTGTTGAAATTTTGGTTGTTTAATGGATTGTCAGATCTGAACATAAATTGTTACCTTTAGTTTATTCAATATTTATGCAATTTCATGCTTGATTCCATTATTGCTTTGTTGTTTTGATCAATGTGGCCAATTGATTCTTGATTGCAAGGTAATATATTGTTAGTTTGGATGAATTAAGTCCGTAATTGCTTGGATTGTTCAAACATAAGAACACTTGGTGTAAAAACTAAGGAAGTTGCATGATCTAGCGTTGTAACCATACGTTTGGGTAGTTAGGATTGGCTCTCTCTATTTCTTAATACAATTGACAGTTGTTTATTGCCTGAGGCCCAAGGACATTTCTTGGCAACTTATTGATTAGTGATTAATTAGAGGACGTTCCCTAATTGGTTTAATCTTAAGGAGAGACATAGTGGTGAGAAGCGTCTTCCATCCCATAACTAATCTATTGAAACAACCAAAGAAACATAGTGTCAATGATCAATCCTAACAACTGAAGTGAATCTGATTCTTCAACTAGAGCTTTCTCATTATTGATTTCTTTTATTTTAATTATTTGCCTTCTTTTACTGCTTCCAGTTTTAGATCTCTTGAATCAATCTCAAAACCCCCCCATTTTACTTTCAGTTTATTTGCTTTCAGTTTATCTCGTTTCAGTTTACTTCTCTTTCAGTTTATTTTTGTTTCAGTTAATTCCCTTGGTCTTGATAAGGAAGATAGGTAAGTTTTCAATTCTCTGTGGATTCAATCCTTTACCACTATCTACAGTAGTAATATTATTGATAACCGAAAAGGTTCTTTTTGACCGGCTTCGACAACAGCGAGTCAATCACCTATAGGGGCTGCCAACTCTCTCAGTGTTCTTTGTCTCGGCATTGGTGCCCTCATTGCTGAATTTTCTGGTATTAATTCATCATGGACAGCAGGTTGTGCATTGACTTCAGCCATCTCTGTGGCTGTTTGGTGAAGTTCAGAAGGTTCTGAATCACTTATTGCGATGGCAGGCTCCTCTGTGGAAGATTCGGTGGTGGCTTGCTCTCAAAGTCGGGTTGCTTGCTTCCCCAATTGCTTGATTGTACGCTCAATTTATGGATCGTAAGGCAGAGTTTCCTTGTGTCTAGATCTGATCATGAAAGAAAAATAAATTACTTAAATCAATTCCCCGGCAACGGCGCCAATTTTTGACTGTGCGGTTGTCGAAGCCGGTCAAAAATAACCTTTTTGGTTATCAACAATTTTACAATTGCAGATAGTGGCAAAAGGATCGAATCCACGGGAAATTGATACTTACCTATTTTCCTTATCAAGAGCAAGTAAATAAACTGAAAGTAAAATAAAAGGGGGGGGTTTTGAGATTGATGAACTAAACTATAATTAAAAGCAATAAAGTAAAGCAAATAATAAAGTAAAGAAATTCAAATATGAGAAAAGCTCTGGTTGAAGAGTTGGATCCACTTCAGTTGTTGGGATTGATCATTGATACTTAGATTCCTTTGTTTGATTCAATAAATTAGTTATGGAGATGGAAGACGCTTCTCACCACCATATCCCTCCTTAAGCATAAATCAATTAGGGAACTTCCTCTAATTAATTACTAATCAACAAGTTGCCAAGGAATGTCCTTGGGCCTTTGGTATCTAACAATTGTCAATTGAATTAAGAAATAGAGAGACCTAATTCTAGCTACCTAAACGCATGGTGATATTGCTAGATCATGCAATTTCCTTAGTTTTTACACCAAGAGTTACTTATGCTTGAATAATCCAAGCAATTATGGATTTAAAATTATCCAAACTAATAAATTATTACCTTGCAATTAAGAATCAATTGGCCCTATTAATCTAAACCACAAAGCAACAATGGAATTAAGTATGAAATTGCATAAATATTGAAAAACAAAAGATAAACAATGTATGTTCAGATCTCCCAATCCATAAAACAACTAAAATTTCACCTAATCTTCAACTAGAAAAAAAGGGTTTCAGCCACTCATGGCTGAAACAAAAACAAAAAAATAAAAGGAAGAGATGGAGAGGAAGAACCGGCCGGCAGCTTGGCCTTGGAAAAGAAGTGTGCGCCGAATCTTCAAGAGGAAAAGAAGAGGTTGGGCGACTCCTTTGTGGGGTATTTATAGGCTGAATATGCTACCCTAGATCTCCTTGATGAGGTGGAACCTTCTTTTGAATGCTGAATTTTGAATGCTGAATTTTGAATTTTGAATTTTGAATTTTGAATGTTCTCTCTTTTGAATTTTAAATTTTGAATGTTCTCCCTTTTGAATTTTGAATTCTTGGGAGACAATAGTATCTTCTTGAGATTTGGCTTCCTCAATAAGAAAGAGGTTCTTGAAGATTTGAAATTTTAATTTCAAATTACTTTGCTGAATGTACTTTCTTTATTTATCTCCTCTTCGGGTGCAACTTGACTTGTGCAAACATGCTTATTCCCCTTTATCCTATTTTAGGCAGTTTTAAGAACATTTTCTCCAAATTACCTCTTTATATCATTTTCTGCAAAATAATATGAAAACCATAAAATTAGATAGAAAAAGTGTAAATTAACATTAATAATATCATGATAAAATGGTTTAAATTTGAACTGATCATCCATTCTAGCCACATCATCAATCTAATCTTAACAACATCAATTACATAGACCAATAATATATTTTTTTTAATTAATGTGCGTTTGTGTTTGATATAGTATACCTAATATTTTATTTTTTATTATAATACTAAAAGAGTTTTTTTAATAATTGTAATATTATACTTATTAATATTCATTAGATATAATTATTTATAATTAATTTTTTAAAAAATATTTTATTATATTCTTTTATGTAATATTGCACATTTTCTTATGAAATAGTATAAATTTGCGTGTAATATTGTATTCTTATGTGATATTGCTCCTTTTCCGATTTAATATTATAAATTTATATATGATATTGATAATTCTCCATGCAAAATTCATTATAAACAACCGTATTTAACCAATTTTAACAAGTGTAATATTGCACCTGTCAGAAAAATTATAACAAAAGTTAATACTATATTCGTAACTAATGATCATTAAACTAACAATTCCCTAGTTTTAATTAAATCTATAAAAGGCTAATTAATAACTTAAGGTTAATTTCAATGTTTAAAATGATACATTTTGTTGGATTAATTGCAATATATTCTTTGAAATACGTAAAAAAAACTATACATTAATCTTTTCTTTTCTTTGAGAAATAATTAATTTAATCTCTATAACATTATTTTATTAATAAATTAATCATTTTGTAAAAACAAAACTTAAATTATCTTCATTATTTTATTAATAAATTAATCATTTTACTCTATATTTAACAAAAAAAGTCACTCTCTACGATAAGCAAAGTATATTTTTATTTATAAAATTATACTCTTCAATTCTAATTTAATTAAAAATTATATCTATTTAAAAATAATACATAAATAAAATATCTACTATATCTATAATCTCATTAAGGAAAACTTCTCTCATTCTTAGGAAAAAGTATCCATTATGAGTTGAAATCAAATAATCTCCATCTTTGACCCAAATCCACTAACCATAATATACCTCAAATTGGTGTTTTCAATTATCAAATTTTCATGTTTGAGCTTAACTCCTTAAATTCCTTTAAATTTTCACTTCTTTAAAACCTTAAATTTTGTGCTCAATATTTGACATTACAAATTTCAGTTTTGATATTAATTTATTATGATAACCATAAAAAAAAATACACTAAATTTTAATGTAATTCATCCTCTTAACATGGAATTATATCCATAGGCATTAATTCATCTTCCACTATCCTTAATAAAATTATTCAATTATAAGTTCAAAATCTACCGATCAGCTCAATTACACCAAAGATTATCCCTCACTATAAATTGCTCATGGTAAATATATTTTTTTAGTTTCTCTCTTTCTTTTCTAGGAATAACATAACATATTTACTACAACTATATTATACACCATAAAAGATATTTTCAACTGTATGGACAAAACCCTTCTCCATCTTAAGCCGAAAATTCTTCTTTCATAGCAACTATCATCACACATATATTCTCTATCGTACATAGTCAACAATCATTTTGTCATGTCTAATTATGTCACTGTTTTATCTCAAGGCTCATGATTCGGCTCATTTAATATAGGCAATTAGCCCACTTAATACTCAGTCAGTTGGCTATCTAAATACCACTTTGTCCCACTGCCACATGCAATATGGTGCAATAATGGTGCATACACATTTATGAACATTATACTGCCTAGGCCTAAATCTAGCACAACAGGCGATCTAGCCCATGATTTATTTGTTCGGATCTATTTATACTCGTATTTATTGAATAAGTGTACACACGGTTAAATTCTAGAGCAGGCTATATTCCATGTGCTAGAAAAGGGATTAAACGTTCTTAAATACAATCAAATCATTTCTAGTTCTTTCTTATAAAAGAAGAATTGACTTGTAGTATCATGTACCACATAGTGGAACAAGTGAGAAGAAAATTCTACATAATTGATAAAAACAAAAAGTAATGTTTATGTATAATGTTGATTATATGGCTTGAAATATGGATACGTATTTTCATGGAACAAATTATCACCTGATTTAAAAGTTCTATGTTAAGACTTAAATAATATTTTATAAGGTCTAAAGTGGTAGTAGAGGATCCGAGCTAATAGACCTGAGCTTAAAGCCAACCATTGACCTGATTGAAGGGTATTGCCCTCACGATATGGAGTGATATATATAATTATATTTTTTATATATGTCCTAGGATATATGTGAGATTATTCGAGAAACACATTAAAATTGGGGTTTGAAAGCTCTATGAGATTGTATTACACTTTTTTTTATCATAGTAAAACTTTATTTATACCTTGCCTATGGACATAGATTTTATAGTCGAGCCATATTAAATTTTTTAGTCCATTCTCCTTCTCTCTTTTATATTATGATTGGAAAATACATGTGTGTCAAATATTTTATATTTATAATAATATATATCCTATTTTGAAAGTATTATAATAACCTAGTTTAGCTATTTTGGATCTAATAGAAAGAATTTAATAGTTATTTATGCTTTTTAAAACTTAATTATTCTAATAATATAGAGATGAATGCGCAGTATAAGCTTTTAAACATCAAGAAAGGAAGTTAGTTACAAACATCCTAACGATTAGCACAATCTCAGGGCCAAGGCCCTTGCCCAAAACCATCCTAACGATTAGAACGACTTTAGGTGTAAGGCCTCTGTGTAAAAATTATTCTAATGGTTGGCACGACATTAGGAATAAGGTTCCTACTGAAAATCATCTTAATGAGTGGCAAGACCTTAAGACTAAAATCCTTGCCCAAAAACTATGCTAACGGTTAGCACGGCCTTAGGGCCAAAGCCTCACCCAACTAAATTTAATAGCTAGCACGATATCAGGACTAAAGTTCTTGTTATTATCCAAAGTCACCTTGATACAACCTTAAAATTAGCATGTCCTAAACTAAAATTACTTTAGGTAAGGATCTTTCAACTTAAATTATTAAATGAAAGGACTAGAGAAGTATGAAAATCAACCAATTGTCAGGGCTAAGGTAAAGAATAGTTCAAATAGCATAGAGTTAGGAATAAAGCAATTATTCATTTTTCATACATACAAAGAGACACTGAAAAATTACAAATTTCCTTTACAAAGTCACCACACAACATATATAAACAATAACAATATTAAAATTTCAAGGTAATAACATTAATACTTAAATGTTTATACATAAATATCCAATAAGGTCTAGAAGATCTAAAAGTATCATTACAGTAATTGCATTTTAAAATTAATCACCCGAGAAGGAATCTAGGTCATCAGCTAAGTCAATTGCAGCTCTAGTAGCCTCAGAAGGAACACTAATAATCCTAGTAACATCAGCAGCAATACTAAGAGCAATAATAGCATGTTCAAACTTAGTTGAAGGAGCAATACACCTCATGAACCAAAACATTAAGTATGTTGACTTCATCAGCATAATAACTAGTTGGATTGGCAAAAGAAGAGCTCAATAGAATGGCATGAGTCAGAACAAGACAGGATTTAGGGATGGACAGGTTCATATTGCACCTTATCCTTATCAAAATCATACTCAACCATATAAAAGGCATCCAAGGGCTTTTCCAAGGTATCACAAGTAGCCTTTAGACCAATACTGAAGCCAATGCAATAGAACCACATGGACTCATTAAAAACCTTGTCCTTAAATTTCTCAAACTTCAAAATTTTATGGTATTGGCTTTTGGTTAAATGTGACTCTAATTAAGAAGGTCATTCAATCAATTTAGCTTTATGGCATGTTCCTCTTTGAGTATAATAGTAACATAGGTAGCTTCCTATTGGTATGCCTTCTCCAACTCATTATTAGCATCCTCTTGAGCACATGCCATTTTCATCTCAAGATTCATCAAGAAACTTAGGAACTATAAAGAGAAAATAATATTGAGATATGCATAAAAAACTAGAGCAAAAATAAATTAAGGATAGCATACCAAAAATAATTAACTTTTGGAGTCCTCAAAGAGGTTGTCAATAGATCTAGAGCTATAAGCACTAAACTAATTGTTGGTCCTCGCAACGCTACATATAATGCCTATAAAGTAAGGGTCGGAGGCAATCGAAGAAAACATGACTATAGAGGAGCTTAGTTGTAATACCCAGCTAAAACTCCAGCGTCGGAATTTCCACTTTCCGGTGGAATCTCCATTGAAATCTGGAATCTCGAAGTCAAAATGTTTAGAAGGTTATGATAAGGTTTTCATAAAATGATTTTGAATATTCTAAAAAGGGGTTTTTAAAGGTTCGGCGGCCGAACCTTAAGGTGGCTTCTCTAGTCACCTATAAAAGGGTGACTCGCGGTTGTCGAAGCCGGTTAAAAATAACCTTTCCGGTTATCAACAATATTGATACTGCAGATAGTGCCAAAGGATCGTATCCACAGGGAATTGAAAACTTATCTATTTTTCTTTTTCAAAGCCAAGAAATTAATCTGAATGAGAAATTGAAAGCAAGCAACTGAAAGCAGAATGAAAATAAAGTGTAGTAAAATTAAAATGGGGGGGTTTGGGATTGATTTGATTAAGCAACTACTGAAAGCAATTAAATAAGCGAAATATGAAAATAAAAGGAAATCAAATATAAGAAAGGTCTAGTTGAAGAAGTGGATCCACTTCAGTTGTTTGGATTGATCATTCAAACTTATGTTCTTTTGATTGATTCAATAGATTAGTTATGGAGATGGAAAACGCTTCTCACCACCATGTCTCTCCTTATGATTAAACTAATTAGGGAACGTCCTCTAATTAATTGCTAATTAACAAATTGCCAAGGAACGTCCTTAGGCCTTAGGCATCAAACAATTGTTAATTGCATGAAGAGATAGAGAGATCCAATCCTAGCTACTCAAACGCATGAGATGTTGTTAGATCATACAATTTCTCAGTTGTTACACCAAGTGCTCTTATGTTTGAACAATTCAAGCAACTACGGACTTAAAATTATCTAAACTAACAATTAATTATCTTGCAATCAAGAATCAAGTGGCCAATTTGATCAAAACAACAAAGTAATAATAGATTCAAGCATCAAATTGTATGAATATTGAACAAACCAAAGATAAACAGTTTATGTTCAGATCTCACAGTCCATTAAACAACTTTAATTTCAACCAATCTTCAACTAGATTAAAAGGTTTTAGCCACTCATGGCTGAAATAAAAACCAAAAATAAAGAAAGGAAGAAGAAGAGATGGTATCACTTGCAATCCCGTAGGTGTATCCAAAGGAGAGTTGAAAAGGTATGGGGAGGCTCCTTATGTGTCTTTTTATGATTGAAAGTGTTGTCCTAGGCCCTTACTTGCTGCCTAAGAGGCTGCTTGCTGCCCAAGTTGTGTCTGAAAAGGAAAGGAGCGCGTTGCAAGGCTCTTAAAAGGAAAGAGGCGTGCGGCATGCATTGCAGAAGGAAGGTGGCGAGCGCGGATGCTCTTCAGAGGGAAAGTGAGGCGCGCGGTCATGAATGTGCAGAAGTGGAAAGATATATGTTTAGTCTTTCCTTTTTAGGTGGAGCCTTCGTTTGAATTTTGAATGCTGAATGCGGAAGAGGCAGGTGCGTCTTCTTGAAATCTTGCTGCCTAAATAGGAAGATATGACTACTGCAGTGTGTGCACATCTTTGAACAAGGAAAGAAAGATCTGCAATTTGAATTTCAAATAATCTTCTGACTGAGCTTTCCCTATTTGCTTTTGCTTCTGCACTTTTCTTATTAGAAAACTTTCCTTTTCTCAAAACTTTCCTTATTTGAAAACTTTCCTTATTTGAAAACTTTCCTTTTTTGGCACTTTCCATATTTGCCACTTTTTGGCAGTTTTAAGAGCATTTTCTCCATATTGTCTTTTTACACCCAATATCTGCAAAACATGATTAAAACCACAAAATTAAGCAGAAAAGATGTAAATAAACATCAAGAACATAATGATAAAATGGACTAAAATATGCTCTATCAAAGGGCTTCAGCCCAAAAATCCAGAGAAACTCTTCTCCATTTTCAAGCAAAGATCCAAGTTGCATTTTCAAAGTTTTAAACCTTGGAGACCTCTAGAGATCGATTTCCCTCTTTCTCCAAGTTTGGGTTGCCCTCACCATAGTTATCTCCAAGAGGATCGGACCTGAGAGACCGTAGAGGCCATCAATGAAATAACTGCGTAAGTTTTAGGCGAGCGTTAGCCAGAGGTGAGTAGAACTGAACTAATCTATTATTTTTTTAAAGTAATCAAGCCTTTTAAGCATGCTCATGCATCACGAATGCCATGTATATGTATTAGGTTGTTTGCATTAGAATTCATGAATATGATGCATTGCATAATTTTACTGTTGTTGCGGATGGATGTTGGATGACCCACTAGCCCTCGAGTATGATATGTTATGATGTAAACAGAAGTCCAGGTCGAGGCCCATTCTACGCCCCTAGCAATATGTAAAAGAAAGTCCAGGTTGAGGCCCATTATATGCCCCTGGCACTATGGATTTATTATGTTATGTTATGTTTAAGAGGAAGTCCTAAGGAGCACCCGCCGCGGGCCGGGCACTATTGGAATTTGTAGAGGGTTATTGGTGACAAATCCATCTTGATGTGAATTGTTTGAGTTGTGACGCATTTCTTTCGATCATATGTTTATTGAACTGTTTTATGTTCTGCTCACTAGGCTCTCGTAGCTTATCCTTTCCCCCTAACCTCAGGTTTGAAGGATCAGAGTTAGCTCGAGGAAGTCGGCTAAGTTGTTGATATAGTCTTATGTAGTAGTATAGATGTGGACATGTATTATTCTATGGTTTTAGAATTGTGCTTTGCCCTATTGTTTTATTCTTGTAATCCCTGTTTACATGATTCTTATGTAAAAGTTTTAATTATGAGTTATGTTGAACTAAGCTTGAGGCATGTGATGTTTACCATACTGGAGCATTTGATGAGAGCTCTAGTATGGGTTTATGTTTTCAATTTGATTCATGCACAGGTCGAGCCTTAGTGCATGAAATGTTTATATTTTTGTCATATCGTGTGATCATGTATGGAATTTTATCAGGTACACAGGATATATAGTAGGCTTGCTACGGGCTCCAGCAACCTTAAGTCAATCTGAATCCTAGCGCCAGTAGCGGTCCGATTTCCGAGTCATTACAGAGTGGTATCAGAGCCCTAGGTTCATATGGTCGGACCTAGAGTGTTGGGCTCATAGATGTTTTAGAAGGGCAAGCACACTAGGAAAAATCATGTCCACTAGGATAGAATGTAGAGTCCTGTCTTGATAAAAGTATGATGATGTGTAATGCCATGATTGTATGCATGTGAATTGATGATATGTTGTGTATATGATGTGGGTACATGTGTATCCACATAAACCATATGATGCTAATGTCTATATGATGAATGTTTCTTTTAAGAAGATAGGATGCGAGGCTCACGTCGATCTGCACGGTTGACTGAAGTTCCACCTGAAAATGAGGGTATGGATGCCCTTCCTCCTACTGCTCCGTCAAGAGCGCGGTCGAGTAGGACTAACAGAGGTGAAACATCAAGGGACCCTGGAAGGTCCTTTGATGTAAATAGAAGAAGAATAGATCCAGGAAGGATGTCTGCAGATGTCAGGGAAACAGTGGGGGTTGATCAGAGGAGAGATGGAAGTCTGCGTGTAAGTTTTGAAGGAGAGGGTATGGGAGAGTCTGAAGGAGGCGCTCAGGCCTCAGGATCTGCTTACCCACCTCAGTACCAACCTTACCTATAGGGACCCGGGTATCCAATGGGAGGCACATCAAATTACTCTAGCTACCACCCGTACCCCTCATACATGCTCTATCCTCCCTACTACCCACCATATCTACCTGATCCCATGTTTTCACCTCCACCCTTTTATCAGAATCCGATAAACCCTAACCCTGGGAGTGCTGCACCACCTCCTCTACCAGCAGAACCAGTAATTCCTGAAATCCAACCACCCAAACCTGACCCATTAGCAGGGACCAAAGTCAAAATGACAAATTATCTGAAGTTGGATGCTCCAAAGTACAAAGAGGGTGATGACCCATTTGAATACCTCAAAGCAGTAAAAATGATAGCTAATGAGTTAGGAGCCAGTGACAGCAGAGCCATTCAGATGGCAGGGTTCACACTAAAGTGCAAAAAGGCAAAGGAGTGGTTCAAGAATTATATGGACCCGAAATTGGACGGCTTATCTTGGGAACAGTTTGTAAATGAGTTTGCAGGATGGGCCTTTCCAGACAGTTTGAGGGAGTTGAAAGTAATAGAGTCTGAGCAGTTGCGACAGACTGAAGAAATGAGCGTGGATGAGTACACAGATAAATTTTTGGAGTTGCTTCAGTTCGTGGGTCAGGCTTATGACACTGACCAGAAGAAGGCTAGGAGGTATACCATAAGACTCCACTCTAGGTATTACTCCCTGATCTTAGCAGCAGAGAGAGAGAGCTTCCACACTATAGTGGATGCAGCCAGAAAAATGGAGGCTAGTGCCATCATACAGGGAACAGTAAAACAATAGATGACACAGTCCTCAGGTTCCAAGACCTCAAATATAGGAAGATTTGATCTCTCTTCTCTGAGTGCAGCTGCCACGGGGAGTAAAAAGTGGAACAAATCGACTAGAAAGCCAAAGAAGAACAAGTTCTGGAACAGGTTGAAGTTTGGTCTAGGAATGGGTAGTGGTTCAAGCTCTAGTTCAAATAGCTCTGGATGTGTGAGGTGAGGTAAGCCGCACAAAGGGCTTTGTCAGTTTGGGACTACAGCTTGTAACAGATGTGGTCAAGAGGGGCACATGGCACGTGAGTGTCCTAACGCATCTAGGATGACTCAGTCCCAACAGACAGCTTCTAGCAGCATAGCTCAGCCAGCAGCTTTAGCCACATCATAGGGCAGAGGGCGAGGTAGAGGGAGAAGGACAACCTCTTCTTCAGCAGGTTCCTAAGGGGAAGGTCCTTCAGCTCCAACATGGATCTTCACCATGACACAGTAGGAGGCCAACGCATCAAACACGGTGGTGTCAGGTAAACTCACTATTGGTTGTTTTGATGTGTATGCTCTTATGGACCTTGGTGCCTCTCATTCTTTTATTTCTCCAAGAGTCGTAGGTAGTTTGGGTTTGATAGCTTCCAGGCTAGAGTGTCCTCTTTGGGTCAGTGGGCCCAAGTGTGATCCATCTATGGCAAAGGCAGTCTGTCGGTTCAGCCCAGTTATAGTTGAGGATAGGTGGCTTCCAGCCGACCTTGTGATTCTAGATTTGACTGAATTTGATGTCATTCTAGGGATGGATTGGCTCTCTACTCATCGTGCTACCTTGGACTACAGAGACAAAGTAGTTAGGTTCAGAGAACAAGATGGATCGGAGGTTGTCTTTCGAGGAGACAAGTCAAGAATGCCTAGAGGTTTGATATCTGCCCTACAGGCTCATAGGTTGCTTAGGAAGGGTTGTCAAGGGTTTCTTGCTCATGTTAGAGAGTTTAATGGTCAGGTTAGGGAACTAGCTTCAGTGCCCGTGGTCAGAGAGTTTCTTGACATTTTTCCAGATGAGCTACCAAGTTTATCACCTGCTAGGGAAATAGAGTTTGAAATTGAAGTAATGTCAAGGACCAGACCCATCTTTATTCCTCCCTACAGGATGGCACCTGCCGAGTTGAAGGAGTTAAAAGATTAGTTGCAAGAATTGGTAGATAAGGGTTTCATCCGACCTAGTACCTCACCTTGGGGTGCTTCGGTTTTGTTCATGAAAAAGAAGGATGGATCCCTAAGACTTTGTATTGACTACAGGTAGTTGAAGAAAGTCACTACCAAGAATAAGTATCTGTTACCCAGGATTGATGATCTGTTTAACCAACTAGCAGGAGCCGATTGTTTTTCCAAGATAGATTTGAGATTCGGGTATCATCAGTTGAGAGTCAGAGAAGAAAACATACCTAAAACAGCTTTTAGGACCAGATATGGGCATTATGAGTTCCTAGTAATGTCGTTCGGGCTGACCAATGCACCTGCAATATTCATGGATCTCATGAACAAAGTTTTCAGACAATTTCTGGATCACTTCGTTATTATTTTCATTGACGATATCTTGGTGTATTTGATAGTCCCGGTTGTCGAAGCCAATCAAAAATAACCTTCTCAGTTATCAACAATTTTACAACTGCAGATAGTGGTGAAAGGATTGAATTCACAGGGAATTAAAAACTTACCTATCTTCCTTATCAAGACCAAGAGAACACACTGAAAGTAAAGTAACTGAAAGAAAAATAAAAATAAAATGCAATAAAAGTAAAAAGGGGGTTTTGAGATTGATTGAATTGATCTAATGCTGAAAGCAATAAAAGAAAGTAAATAATAAAAATAAAGAGATTTCAATAATGAGAAAGATCTAGTTGAAGAATTGGATCCACTTCAGTTGTTAGGATTGATCATTGAAACTTAGGTTCCTTTGTTTGCTTCAATAAATTAGTTGTAGAGATGGACAGCGCTTCTCACCACCACATCTCTCCTTAAGCATAAACCAATTAGGGAACGTCCTCTAATTAATTACTAATCAACAGGTTGCCAAGGAACGTCCTTGGGTTTTAGGCATCAAAACAATTGTCAATTGCATTAAGAGATAGAGAGACATAATTCTAGATACCCAAACACATGGTGATATTGCTAGATTGTACAACTTCCTTAGTTTTTACACCAAGTGTTCTTATGTTTGAACAATCCAAGCAATTACTGACTCAAAATTATTCAAACTAACAATATATTACCGTGTAATCAAGAACCAAGTGGCCACATTGGTCATAATAACAAAGCAATAACGGAATCAAGCATAAAATTGCATAAATATTGAATAAACCAAAGTTTCACCTAATCTTCAACTAGAATAAAAGGTTTCAGCCACTCATGGCTGAACCAAAACAAAAAAAAATAAAAAGAAAAGAAAGAAAAGAAAGAAGAACCGAAGATGGAGAGCTTGGAGAGCCTTGTGCTGAACCTTGGAGAGAATGGGGAGAGTGGAAGAGAGACATGGCCGGCTGGTTTAGGGATCCTTATAAAGGATTTATATGCTGCCCTAGGTCTTCCTTGCTGCCCAAGTTGATGTCCTTGCTGCCCAAGTTGATGTCCTTGCTGCCCAAGTTGATGTCCTTGCTGCCCAAGATGCTGCCCATGCTGCCCAACCTTGCATTGATGAGGTGGAGCCTTTCTTTGAATTTTGAATTTTGAATGTGCAAGACTTGAGGTGGCATGTGTGTCTTCTTTGGCTTATTTGACAAGCTGAATTTGAATTTCAAATTTGAATGTGCATCTTCTAGAGATTTGGCTTCTTTAATAAGAAAAAGAAGTCTTGAAGATCTTGAATTTCAAACTGCTCTGCTGAATGCACTTTCCTTATTTGCCACTTTCCTTATTTAGCACTTTCCTTAATGAGCTGAATCTTGATTTTGAATTTTGAATTCTCTTAAGGATTTGAAATTTTAATTTCAAATTACTTTCCTTATTTGGCTCCTTTCAAGTTGCACTTGGCATACTTGCTCTCCTTTGCTCCATTTTAGGCAGTTTTAGGGGCATTTTCACCAAATTGTCTCTTTACACCATTTTCTGCAAAATAAGATTAAAATCATAAAATTAGGTAGAAAAAGTGTAAATGAACATTAATAACATCATGATAAAATGGTCTAAATTATGCTCTATCAGTATTCCAGAAACACAGAGGAGCATGCCCATCATCTGAGAAGAGTGTTGCAGACTTTGAGAGAACACGGCTTGTATGCCAAGTTCTCTAAATGTGAGTTCTGGTTTAGGAGTATCTCTTTCTTTGGGCTTGTAGTGTCAGAGAAAGGAATCGAGGTGGAGCCTAAGAAAGTAGAAGCTGTAGCTAACTGGCGCAAACCCACTATAGTGACAAAAATTAAAAGCTTTTTGGGTTTGGCATGTTACTACAGGAGATTCATCTAGGATTTCTCCAAAATAGCTGCTCATATGACTAGGTTGACCAAGAAGAATCAGAAGTTTGTCTAGACAGATCAATGTGAGGAAAGTTTCGAAGAGTTAAAAACAAGACTAATGTTAGCACCAGTGTTGGCTCTGCCTACAAGTAATGAGGATTTCACAGTATTTTGTGATGCATCCCGAGTGGGAAGTATGAGTTAAACTATCCTACGCACGATTTAGTGATGGCAGCTGTGATCTTTACACTCAAGATGTGGAGGCATTACTTGTATGGGATAAAATGTGAGATCTTTACAGATCATAAGAGTTTGCAATATATTTTGAGTCAGAAAGAGTTGAACTTAAGGCAGAGGAGATGGGTAGAACTGCTTAGCAATTATGATTGCAAAATCCAGTATCATCCGGGTAAAGCAAATGTGGTAGCAGATGCTCTTAGCTGGAAATCACTTGGCAGTTTATTCCACATCGCAGTGGAGAGGAGACCAATGATGAAGGAATTTTACAGGCTTGTTACAAAGGCTTGCAGTTGGAGTTGTCTGGTACAAGTGCATTAGTAGCACAGATGAAGGTGACACTCGTGTTTCTAGAACAAGTGGCACAGAAACAGCACGAGGACCCCGAGTTAGTGAAAAGAGCGAGAGCTATTCAGAAAGGCAAGAATGGTGACTTTAGATTCGACAACAAAGTGATTCTCCGTTACGAGAATAGATTATGTGTACCAGATAACATAGGCTTGAAAGGAGACATTATGAGGGAGGCTCATAATACCAGGTACAGTGTTCACCCTGGAGCCACCAAAATATATCAGGATCTGAAGAGAGTGCATTGGTAGCCATCTATGAAGAAGGAAGTGACGCAGTTTGTGTCCACCTGGGAGGTATGTCAAAGGGTGAAGTTAGAACATCAGAAGCCAGCTAGGATGTTCAACCCACTACCGATTCTAGAGTGGAAATGGGAACACATGGTGATGGATTTTGTGGTGGGGTTACCAACAACATCCAACAGACATGACTCTATATGGATAATAGTAGATAGATTGACCATGTCTACTCATTTTATTCCAATCAGGAGTGGTTACTCTGTGGACAAACTAGCGCAGATATACGTGAAAGAAATTATCAAGCTGCATAAGGCTTGACTCACGGTTGTCGAAGCCGGTCAAAAATAACCTTTCCGGTTATCAACAATATTACTACTGTAGATAGTGGCAAAGGATCATATCCACAGAGAATTGAAAACTTATCTATTTTTCTCAACAAGACCAAGAGAATTGACCGAATGAGAAACTGAAAGCAATTAACTGAAAGCAAAATAAAAATAAAGTGCAATAACAGTAAAAAGGGGGGTTTTGAGATTGATTCAGTTGAACTAATTAAGCAAGCAATAAAAGAAGCGAATAGTAAATATAAAGAGAAATCAAATATGAGAAAGGTCTAATTGAAGAGTTGGATCCACTTTAGTTGTTTGGATTGATCATTGAAACTTATGTTCTTTTGATTGATTCAATAGATTAGTTATGGAGATGGAAGACGCTTCTCACCACCATGTCTCTCCTTATGATTAAACCAATTAGGGAACATCCTCTAATTAATTACTAATTAACATATTGCCAAGGAACGTCTTTGGGCCTTAGGCATCAAAACAATTATTAATTGCATAAAGAGATATAGAGATCCAATCCTAACTACATAAACGCATGAGATGTTGCTAGATCATACAATTTCTTAGTTGTTACACCAAGTGTTCTTATGTTTCAACAATTCAAGCAATTACAAACTTAAAATTATCTAAACTAACAATTTACTACCTTGTAATCAAGAATCAAGTGGCCAATTTGATCAAAACAATAAAGTAATAATAGAATCAAGCATCAAATTGTATGAATATTGAACAAACCAAAGACAAACAGTTTATGTTCAGATCTCACAATTCATTAAACAACTTTAGTTTCAACCAATCTTCAACTAGATTAAAAGGTTTCAGCCACTCATGGCTGAACCGAAACCAAAAATAAAAGAAAAGAGGAAAGGTAGAAGAAGAAGAATGGAGGTGGGCGTCGGCCTTGTCTTGCAATCCGAGAAGAAGGAGATGTTCAAGTGTGGAAAAATTGTTCCTCCGCTGGTTAAGAGCTTCTTAAATAGGATTGGAGGCTGACCTTGCTGCCCTAGAGGTACTTGCTGCCCAAGTTGTGTTTGAAAAGGAAAGAATCGCATTGCAAATTATTCAGAAGGAAAGAGGCGCGCAACATGCACTGTAGAAGGAAGGTGGCGCGCAGCAAGCTCTTCGAGGGAAAGTTAGGCACGCGCGGATGGTCTGCAGAAGATGAAAGATATATGTTCAGTCTTTCCTTTTTAGGTGGAGGCTTCGTTTGAATTTTGAATGCTGAATGCAGAAGAGGCAAGTGCGTCTTCTTGAAATCTTGCTGCCTAAATAGGAAGATATGACTGCTGCAGTGTGTGCACATCTTTGGACAAGGAAAGAAAGATATGCAATTTGAATTTCAAATAATCTTCTGACTGAGCTTTCCTTATTTGCTTTTGCTTCTGCACTTTCTTTATTTGAAAACTTTCCTTTTCTGAAAACTTTCCTTATTTGAAAACTTTCCTTTTCTGAAAACTTTCCTTATTTGAAAACTTTTCTTTCCTGAAAACTTTCCTTATTTGAAAACTTTCCATATTTGGCACTTTTTGGCAGTTTTAAGAGCATTTTCTCCACATTGTCTCTTTACACCTAATATCTACAAAACATTATTAAAACCACAAATTTAAGCAGAAAAGATGTAAATAAACATCAAGAACATAATGATAAAATGGACTAAAATATGCTCTATCAAATACCCCCATACTTAGCTTTTTGCTTGTCCTTAAGCAAATAAACATAGTCAAACAAGCTTTCTTGGCTACTTGATCCTTATTTCCATTTAAGCTCTTACTCTAAAAACCTATTTTGAATCATTGCAGTGAAGAATATATGCATGAAGATTACTCACCATCTTTCCTTGTTTCCCTTTACTTACCATGGCTAGGATTTGTTTTCCTCAAGAGAGAGACTATACATGCACATGTTCTTGTTCAATTAAGACTTTTTCTAGCTTTCAGAGTGACTTGCCCTTACCTTGAAGTACTTTATTCCGCTTTATGTACTTTAATCTTGCTTGAAAAAGTCACGAACCTTTTGATGTGAAGGTACATATTTGTGATACCCACCCCTAGTTACTCAGTTGGTCACCTGTCCAAGTGGCTACTAGCTCTATTCATAGTCTTTCAACCATTGGAACAGTTTTCAACTTGTGCTCATGAAGTATAGGCCATTGCCGAATTTCTTATATCAATGCATTGGGCAAATCAACACCAATTGCTAAAATAAGTCATGTTAAGTTCATTCACACATCTTTCAATTCATTCTCTCTAATGAGTGTCATCAATATATTTTTCACCATGGCAAGCTTAAAGATTTAATTTAAAAGGCAATTCCGAAACATGAATACAACTCATTGTAATTGATTCAACATAAGTTTAAAGAGTCATCACATCAATGGGGTCATGGAAAGAAAAGCTCATCCAACATAGTTCATAAGTTTGAGTAGAGCAAATAAAAAAGAAGAAGATTGTAGTTGTGTGTGTTATTAAAAGCATAAACTGAAAACAAACTAAAAGAAAACTAAAAGGAAAAAATAAATCGCATGAACTGAAACGAAAGAAAGAGAAAATTGCAATTTTGAAAGGAAAAAGAAAAAAATTTTCGCAGAACTGAAAGGGAAAATTCGCAGAACTGAAAGGAGAAGGAGAAAAAGAAGAAAAAGAAGAGATATATGCACCCCCACACCTAAATCATGCATTGTCCTCAATGTATAAGAAAATAAAAGAGGAAAGGAAACTGAGTACTCTCCTGGGTGTGGTGTGCACGGTGCGATCACTAGGCTGAATGAGTGACATGATGTAGTGGAATTTCTTCCACTACTTGCGTTGTGAATCCTTCATAGAATGGTTTCAGATATGGTTCCTTCCAAACATCATGTTTTCCATCCTTCTTGACTTTGTCTTTTTTTTGCTTGGGTCTGTCAAAGGGAAAGTTGCTTCCTACACATTCAGGATGTTGCCACATTGAGATCTTCTGTTTGGACAGACAGGATTCTGCCTTATCTGGTGGCTTTGGCAAAAAGTGTTCCTCATGCCCCTTTGCTTTGGGCGATTGGAATTCCATTTGTTCCTTGTGCGCATGGGTTGTTGGCTGTCTAGCTGAGCTGGATTCAGCCTTTTCTTTCTGCGTAGAACTTACCTGAAGTGGAAGCTGAAGAGGCGGTGATGGAAGCTGAAGAGACGTGCCTGAAAGGCTTTCAAATTCTTCTTCCTGTGCACCATTCTGAAAAGGTGCGATCTGCTTTTGTTTTTCCTGTGGTTGTCTGTAGTTCACCTATTGGATATTGCAAGCAGTTTCCTTTGATTCTGGCTCTTTCTAGCTCTCTACCTTTACCTAGTCAGTCTCCCTGTAAAGATCATTGGTTAGCATTTCATCTTGATTCTCATAAAAAATATCCTGACTCAAGCAATCAATAATATCAAGACCATAAACAGGGGACATATCATGTGGATATTTCATAGCATCATAGACATTAAATTTAATGACTTCCCCTTCAAACTCCATGGTGAGAGTGCCATCATGCACATCAATCTTAGTTATAGCAGTACTCAAGAAAGAACGTCAAAGAAGGATGTCAGAACTAGTGTTGCAACTGTCTTCCTTTGTATCAATCACATAAAAGTCTGCAGAAAAGACAAGTTCATCTACTTGAACTAGAACATCTTCTAGAACACCTATGGGATATACCACATATCTATCAGCCAGTTGAATCACTACTCTTGTGTCTTTTAGTGCACCTACATTCAAGGAATTATAGATGGAGAGAGGCATAACATTTATGGATGCACCAAGATCACACATGGCTTTCTTAATTCTAACATTTCCAATCTTACAAGAAATAGCAAACATGCCTTTGTCTTTACATTTAGTTGGGAGTTCCCTTTTAATAATAGCAGTAACAAGTTCACCTACACTTACTTTCTCTCTCTCAGCAAGCTTTCTTCTATTGGTACACAGTTCTTTTAGAAATTTTGCGTACCTGGGAATCTACTTAACAGCATCTAGCAGAGGTATGTTGATCTCCACTTTCCTGAAAGTCTCAAGGATTTCCTTTTCTTCTTTTTCTTTTTGTGTTCTTTCAAATCTTTTTCGAAAAGGAGGTGGAATCTGAAAACGTACCCGTTGATCAGTCTTCTGTGCAGGAGTGGTGACAGATGGAGTTCGGCCAGCTGGCTCAGGTGGGTGGTGCGCAGGAATGGTTTCAGCTAAAACCCCTGACTCTCGCGCAACTTGCTTTTCTTCCTCACATTTGGCATCTTGAAGCTCTTTCCCACTTCTTCAAGTAATGGCACTCAGATTCTATCTAGGATTAGTTTCAGTTTGAGAAGGTAGCTTACCTTGGGATTCAGACTTGCTCATGGATGTCGTCAGCTGTCCTAGGTGCTGTTGGATGCTTTGCATGAAACTTACCATTGTCTCCATCATCTTTTCAAGGTGCTGGTTGGGATTTGGAGGAGTTGGTTGGGCTTGATTTCTTTGGTAATTTTGGTAGTTTTGGTTATGGTTAGCCCTTCCATAGCTGAAATTGGGGTGGTCTCTCCAACCTGGGTTGTAAGTGTTAGAAAATGGATCATGTCTTACCTGATTGTTGTATCCTCCAATGGCATTTACTTGCTGGCTGTCTTCTTGAAGAGTAGGACATTTATCAGTTGGGTGTCCTACATATGCACAAATCCCACATGGCCTAGGTGGCTGGGATGCTTGAACTTGTTGAACTAGTCCTATGGAAAAATCTTTCATAAAAGATGTCAGTTCAGAAAGCTAAGAAGAAATAGGAGGTGCACTTACCTCATTGATTCCTCTCAGCAGTTGCTTTTCTTCTCCATATTGCCTAGATGAGGCTGCAAGTGTTGAGATCAACTCTCTCATCTCTCTAGGTGTCTTGTCTGCAATGGATCCTCCACAAGCTACATCAATGAATCTCTTTTCAGATGAAAGCAGTCCTCCATAGAAGGATCCTATGAGTGCCTTATCTAAAATATCATGTTGAGGACAACCTGTACACAACCTTTTAAACCTTTCCCAATAATCATATAAATCCTCAGATGGTTTCTGTCTAATGCTAGTGATTTCTCTTCTTATGCCAATGGCCTTAGAAGTTGGGAAATATTTGTTTAAGAAGGTGATTACCATGTCATCCCAAGAAGTGATAGATCCATATAGTAAGTAAAATAGCCAATCCTTAGCATAATCATCAAGTGAAAAAGGAAAAGCTCTTAACTTAACATGATCTTCAGAAATACCTTGAGGTCTCATAGATGAACAGACAATATTGAACTCTTTCAAGTGCTTGTATGGATTTTCATTTTTTAATCCTCTAAACTTAGGGAGAAGATGGATCAAACCTGTTTTCAGTTCAAAGGGAACTGTCAGAGGTGGATAGGTGATGCAAAGAGGTGCTTGATCACCTATAGGTATTGCCAATTCTCTCATGGTTCTTTCCCTTGGCATTGGGGCTCTCATGGCTAGATTTTGATGTATGATTTCTTCATGGACAACATGTTGATTGTGGACAGCAGGTTGGACCATGTTTTCTGCCATTTCAGGGGCTTGGTGGTGCGATTGAGTTATTTCAGGTGAGGCTTCTATGCAGAGGTGGTCTGCAGATGATGATTCGGGCGTGACTTGCTTGTTCCGTCTCCTGATTGTGCGCTCAATTTCATGATCGTAAGGCAGAGTTTCCCTACGTTAAGATCTGGTCAAGAAAGAAAAAAAAATAGATTAGTTAAATCAATTCCCCGGCAACGGTACCAGTTTTTGACTCGCGGTTGTCAAAGCCGGTCAAAAATAACCTTTCTGGTTATCAACAATATTACTACTGTAGATATAGGCAAAGGATCATATCCACAGAGAAGTGAAAACTTATCTATTTTTCTCAATAAAACCAAGAGAATTGACCAAATGAGAAACTGAAAACAATTAACTGAAACCAAAATAAAAATAAAGTGCAATAACAGTAAAAATGGGGGTTTTGAGATTGATTCAGTTGAACAAATTAAGCAAGCAATAAAAGAAGCGAATAGTAAATATATAGAGAAATCAAATATGAGAAAGGTCTAGTTGAAGAGTTGGATCCACTTTAGTTGTTTGGATTGATCATTAAAACTTATGTTCTTTTGATTGATTCAATAGATTAGTTATGGAGATGGAAGACGCTTCTCACCACCATGTCTCTCCTTATGATTAAACCAATTAGGGAACGTCCTCTAATTAATTACTAATTAATATATTGCCAAGGAACGTCCTTGGGCCTTAGGCATCAAAACAATTGTTAATTGCATGAAGAGATAGAGAGATCCAATCCTAGCTACTCAAACGCATGAGATGTTGCTAGATCATACAATTTCTTAGTTGTTACACCAAGTGTTCTTATGTTTGAACAATTCAAGCAATTACGGACTTAAAATTATCCAAACTAACAATTTACTACTTTGCAATCAAGAATCATGTGGCCAATTTGATCAAAACAACAAAGTAATAATAGAATCAAGCATCAAATTGTATGAATATTGAACAAACCAAAGACAAATACTTTATGTTCAGATCTCACAATCCATTAAACAACTTTAGTTTCAACCAATCTTCAACTAGATTAAAAGGTTTCAGCCACTCATGGCTGAACCGAAACCAAAAATAAAAGAAAAGAAGAAAGGTAGAAGAAGAAGAATGGAGGTGGGCATCGGCCTTGTCTTGCAATCTGAGAAGAAGGAGATGTTCAAGTATGGAAGAAGTGTTCCTCCGCTGGTTAGGAGCTTCTTAAATAGGATTGGTAGCTGACCTTGCTACCCTAGAGGTACTTGCTGTCCAAGTTGTGTCTGAAAAGGAAAGAATCGCGTTGCAAATTATTCAGAAGGAAAGAGGCGCGCGGCATGCACTGCAGAAGGAAGGTGGCACGCGGCAAGCTCTTCAGAGGGAAAGTTAGGCACGCGCGGATGCTCTGCAGAAGAGGAAAGATATATGTTCAGTCTTTCCTTTTTAGGTGGAGCCTTCGTTTGAATTTTGAATGCTGAATGCAGAAGAGACAAGTGCGTCTTCTTGAAATCTTGCTGCCTAAATAGGAAGATATGACTGCTGCAGAGTGTGCACATCTTTGGACAAGGAAAGAAAGATCTGCAATTTGAATTTCAAATAATCTTTTGACTGAGCTTTCCTTATTTGCTTTTGCTTCTGCACTTTCCTTATTTGAAAACTTTCCAAATTTGGCACTTTTTGGCAGTTTTAAGAGCATTTTCTCCACATTGTCTCTTTACACCTAATATCTACAAAACATTATTAAAACCACAAATTTAAGCAGAAAAGATGTAAATAAACATCAAGAACATAATGATAAAATGGACTAAAATATGCTCTATCAAATACCCCCATACTTAGCTTTTTGCTTGTCCTTAAGCAAATAAACATAGTCAAACAAGCTTTCTTTTCTACTTGATCCTTATTTCCACTTAAGCTCTTACTCTAAACACCTATTTTGAATCATTGCAGTGAAGAATATATGCATGAAGATTACTCACCATCTTTCCTTATTTCCCTTTACTTACCATGGCTAGGATTTGTTTTCCTCAAGAGAGACTATACATGCACATGTTCTTGTTCAGTTAAGACTTTTTCTAGCTTTCAGAGTGACTTGCCCTTACCTTGAAGTACTTTATTCAGCTTTTTGTACTTTAATCTTGCTTGAAAAAGTCACCAACCTTTTGACGTGAAGGTACATATTTGTGATACTCACCCCTAGTTACTCAGTTGGTCACCTGTCCAAGTGGCTACTAGCTCTGTTCATAGTCTTTCAACCATTGGAACAGTTTTCAACTTGTGCTCATGAAGTCTAGGCCATTGCCGAATTTCTTATATCAATGCATTGGGCAAATCAACACCAATTGCTAAAATAAGTCATGTTAAGTTCATTCACACATCTTTCAATTCATTCTCTCTAATGAGTGTCATCAATATATTTTTCACCATGACAAGCTCAAAGATTTAATTTAAAAGACAATTCCAAAACATGAATACAACTCACTGTAATTGATTCAACATAAGTTTAAAGAGTCATCACATCAATGGGGTCATGGAAAGAAAAGCTCATCCAACATAGTTCATAAGTTTGAGTAGAGCAAATAAAAAAGAAGAAGATTGTGGTTGTGTGTGTTATTGAAAGCATAAACTGAAAACAAACTAAAAGAAAACTAAAAGGAAAAAAGAAATCGCATGAACTGAAACGAAAGAAAAAGAAAATCGCAATTCTGAAAGGAAAAAGAAAAAATTTTTCGTAGAACTGAAAGGGAAAATTCGCAGAACTGAAAGGAGAAGGAGAAAAACAAGAAAAAGAAGAGATATATGCACCCCCACACCTAAATCATGCATTGTCCTCAATGTATAAGAAAATAAAAGAGGAAAGGAAACTGAGTACTCTCCTGGGGTGTGGTGTGCATGGTGCGATCACTAGGCTGAATGAGTGACATGATGTAGTGGAATTTCTTCCACTACTTGCGTTGTGAATCCTTCATAGAATGGTTTCAGATATGGTTCCTTCCAAACATCATGTTTTCCATCCTTCTTGATTTTGTCTTTTTTCTGCTTGGGTCTGTCAAAGGGAAAGTTGCTTCTTACACATTCAGGATGTTGCCACATTGAGATCTTCTGTTTGGACAGACAGGATTCTGTCTTATCTGGTGGCTTTGGCAAAAAGTGTTCCTCATGCCCCTTTGCTTTGGGCGATTGGAATTCCATTTGTTCCTTGTGCGCATGGGTTGTTGGCTGTCTGGCTGAGCTGAATTCAGCCTTTTCTTTCTGCGTAGAACTTACCTGAAGTGGAAGCTGAAGAGGTGGTGATGGAAGCTGAAGAGACGTGCCTGAAAGGCTTTCAAATTCTTCTTCCTGTGCACCATTCTGAAAAGGTGCGATCTGCTTTTGTTTTTCCTGTGGTTGTCTGTAGTTCACGTATTGGATACTGCAAGCAGTTTCCTTTGATTCTGGCTCTTTCTAGCTCCCTACCTTTACCTAGTCAGTCTCCCTGTAAAGATCATTGGTTAGCATTTCATCTTGATTCTCATAAAAAATATCCTGACTCAAACAATCAATAATATCAAGACCATAAACAGGGGACATATCATGTGGATATTTCATAGCATCATAGACATTAAATTTAATGACTTCCCCTTCAAACTCCATGGTGAGAGTGCCATCATGCACATCAATCTTAGTTATAGCAGTACTCAAGAAAGAACGTCAAAGAAGGATGTCATAACTAGTTTTGCAACTGTCTTCCTTTGTATCAATCACATAAAAGTCTGCAGAAAAGACAAGTTCATCTACTTGAACTAGAACATCTTCTAGAACACCTATGGGATATACCACAGATCTATCAGCTAGTTGAATCACTACTCTTGTGTCTTTTAGTGCACCTACATTCAAGGAATTATAGATGGAGAGAGGCATAACATTTATGGATGCACCAAGATCGCACATGGCTTTCTTAATTCTAACATTTCCAATCTTACAAGAAATAACAAACATGCCTTTGTCTTTACATTTAGTTGGGAGTTCCCTTTTAATAACAGCAATAACAACTTCACCTACACTTACTTTCTCTCTCTCAGCAAGCTTTCTTCTATTGGTACACAGTTCTTTTAGAAATTTTGCGTACCTGGGAATCTACTTAACAGCATCTAGCAGAGGTATGTTGATCTCCACTTTCCTGAAAGTCTCAAGGATTTCCTTTTCTTCTTTTTCTTTTTGTGTTCTTTCAAATCTTTTTCGAAAAGGAGGTGGAATCTGAAAACGTACCCGTTGATCAGTCTTCTGTGCAGGAGTGGTGACAGATGGAGTTCGGCCAGCTGGCTCAGGTGGGTGGTGCGCAGGAATGGTTTCAGCTAAAACCCTTGACTCTCGCGCAACTTGCTTTTCTTCCTCACATCTGGCATCTTGAAGCTCTTTCCCACTTCTTAAAGTAATGGCACTCAGATTCTATCTAGGATTAGTTTCAGTTTGAGAAGGTAGCTTACCTTGGGATTTAGACTTGCTCATGGATGTCGTCAGCTGTCCTAGGTGCTGTTGGATGCTTTGCATGGAACTTACCATTTTCTCCATCATCTTTTCAAGGTGCTGGTTGGGATTTGGAGGAGTTGGTTGGGCTTGATTTCTTTGGTAATTTTGGTAGTTTTGGTTATGGTTAGCCCTTCCATAGCTGAAATTGGGGTGGTCTCTCCAACCTGGGTTGTAAGTGTTAGAAAATGGATCATGTCTTACCTGGTTGTTGTATCCTCCAATGGCATTTACTTGCTGGCTGTCTTCTTGAAGAGTCGGACATTTATCAGTTGGGTGTCCTACATATGCACAAATCCCACATGGCCTAGGTGGTTGGGATGCTTAAACTTGTTGAACTAGTCCTATGGCAAAATCTTTCATAAAAGATGCCAGTTCAGAAAGCTGAGAAGAAATAGGAGGTGCACTTACCTCATTGATTCCTCTCAGCAGTTGCTTTTCTTCTCCATATTGCCTAGATGAGGCTGCAAGTGTTGAGATCAACTCTCTCATCTCTCTAGGTGTCTTGTCTACAATGGATCCTCCACAAGCTACATCAATGAATCTCCTTTCAAATGAAAGCAGTCCTCCATAGAAGAATCCTATGAGTGCGTTATCTGAAATATCATGTTGAGGACAACCTATACACAACCTTTTAAACCTTTCCCAATAATCATATAAATCCTCAGATGGTTTCTGTCTAATGCTAGTGATTTCTCTTCTTATGCCAATGGCCTTAGAAGTTGGGAAATATTTGTTTAAGAAGGTGATTACCATGTCATCCCAAGAAGTGATAGATCCAGGTAGTAAGTAAAATAGCCAATCCTTAGCATAATCATCAAGTGAAAAAGGAAAAGCTCTTAACTTAACATGATCTTCAGAAATACCTTGAGGTCTCATAGATGAACAGACAATATTGAACTCTTTCAAGTGCTTATATGGATTTTCATTTTTTAATCCTCTAAAATTAGGGAGAAGATGGATCAAACCTGTTTTCAGTTCAAAGGGAACTGTCAGAGGTGGATAGGTGATGCAAAGAGGTGCTTGATCACCTATAGGTATTGCCAATTCTCTCATGGTTCTTTCCCTTGGCATTGGGGCTCTCATGGCTAGATTTTGATGTATGATTTCTTCATGGACAGCATGTTGATTGTGGACAGCAGGTTGGACCACGTTTTCAGCCATTTCAGGGGCTTGGTGGTGCGATTGAGTTGTTTCAGGTGAGGCTTCTATGCAGAGGTGGTCTGCAGATGATGATTCGGGCGTGACTTGCTTATTCAGTCTCCTGATTGTGCGCTCAATTTCTGGATCGTAAGGCAGAGTTTCCCTACGTTAAGATCTGGTCATGAAAGAAAAAAAAACAGATTAGTGACAGGAGCGGTTGTCGAAGCCGATAAAAAATAACCTTCTTGATTACCTACAATTACAACTGCAGATAGTGGTGAAGGATCGTATCCACAGAGAATTGATTACCTATTTATTTATCTCAATCAAGACCAATAGAACTAATTGAAAGCACAAGTGAAGGCAAGTAATCAAGAGAAATAGAAAACAAGTGCAAGAAAAGTAAAAAGGGGGGTTTGAGATGATTTGACTAACAACTATTGAAAGCAAATAAAACAGCAAGTAATTAAAATAAAAGAGGAAATCAATATGAGAAAAGTCTAGTTGAAGATATGGATCCACTTTGGTTGTTTGGGTTGATCATTGAAACATGGTTATCTTGATTAATTCAATAGGTTGGTTATGGGGGTGGAAGACGCTTCTCACCACCATGTCTTTCCTTATGAACAAACTGATTAGGGAACGTCCTCTAATCAATTACTAATCAACAAATTGCCAAGGAACGTCTATGGGCCAAAGGCATCAAAACAATTGCCAATTGCATGAAGAACAAGAAAGATCCAAACCCTAGCTACTCAAACGCATGAGATATTGCTAGATCATACAATTTCTTGGGTTTTTACACCAAGTGTTCTATGGACAGAATATTTCCAGCAATTACGGACTAACAAATATCCTAATCCAACAATCAATTAACTTTGCAATCAAGAATCAAGTGGCCAATTTTATCAAAACAACAAAGCAATCTTGGAATCAAAGCACAATTGCATGAATATTGAATAAAATCAAAGACAATTCTTTATGTTCATATCTCACAACCTTTTAAACAACCTTAGTTTCAACCAAACTTCAACTAGAGTAAGGGTTTCAGCCACTCATGGCTGAACCAAAACAGAAAATAAAAGAAAAGAAGAAAGAAGATGAAGAACTAAGGTGGAGAGAGCCTTAGAGAGGCCTTGCCGAATTTGGAGAAGTGGTGGAACCAAATCTGCCTCTTCTTGTCTTCTTGAAGCCTTTAAATAGATCTTGAGAGGCTGCCTATTTCCTTTTTAGTCTCCATGCATCTTTTAGAGTGATTGCCCATAGTGTCCTTGAGTCTTCTTTGTGCATTTGTGGAGTTGCAAGCCCTTTTTGATCTTTTAATTGATGTCCAAGGTGTGTCCAAGAAGATTCATGCACTAAAGAGGAAGGTGGAGCCTTGATTTGAATTTTGAATGAGCATAGCACTATGTAGGAAACATGTGATCTCCAAGATTTGGCTCATTAAATAGGAAAGAGACTGTTCGGGGGCAGGTTCGGCCGCCTAAGTTAAGTTTCGGGGGCAGGACTTTCGTCTCTGGAGCCAAGGTTCGGCGGCCGAAGGTGCCGCCGAAGGTGGTCGACTTTCATCTCTGGAGTCCTCTTTCGGCCGGCGAAGATTGCCGCCGAAGGTTGCTGATTTTTGGCTTCCGAAAGTTGCCTCCGAAGGCTGCTTCTCTAGTTTTGGCTTCTTTTGGCATTTTTAAGGGCATTTTCTCCAAATTGTTTCTTCACACCTAATATATACAAAACATGATTAAAACCACAAAATTAGGTAGAATAGGTGCAAATATACATCAATAAGATCATGAAAATATGGACTAAAATATGCTCTATCAATTAGTTAAATCAATTCTCCGGCAACGGCGCCAATTTTTGACTCGCGGTTGTCAAAGCCAGTAAAAAATAACCTTTCCGGTTATCAACAATATTACTACTATAGATAGTGACAAAGGATCATATCCACAGAGAAGTGAAAACTTATCTATTTTTCTCAACAAGACCAAGAGAATTGACCAAATGAGAAACTGAAAATAATTAACTGAAACCAAAATAAAAATAAAGTGCAATAACAGTAAAAAAATGGGGTTTTGAGATTGATTCAGTTGAACTAATTAAGCAAGCAATAAAAGAAGCGAATAGTAAATATATAGAGAAATCAAATATGAGAAAGGTCTAGTTGAAGAGTTGGATCCACTTTAGTTATTTGGATTGATCATTGAAACTTATGTTCTTTTGATTGATTCAATAGATTAGTTATGGAGATGGAAGACGCTTCTCACCACCATGTCTCTCCTTATGATTAAACCAATTAGGGAACGTCCTCTAATTAATTACTAATTAATATATTGCCAAGGAACGTCGTTGGGTCTTAGGCATCAAAACAATTGTTAATTGCATGAAGAGATAGAGAGATCCAATCCTAGCTACTCAAACGCATGAGATGTTGCTAGATCATACAATTTCTTAGTTGTTACACCAAGTATTCTTATGTTTGAACAATTCAAGCAATTACGGACTTAAAATTATCCAAACTAACAATTTACTACTTTGCAATCAAGAATCATGTGGCCAATTTGATAAAAAAAACAAAGTAATAATAGAATCAAGCATCAAATTGTATGAATATTGAACAAACCAAAGACAAATACTTTATGTTCAGATCTCACAATCCATTAAACAACTTTAGTTTCAACCAATCTTCAACTAGATTAAAAGGTTTCAGCCACTCATGGCTAAACCGAAACCAAAAATAAAAGAAAAGAAGAAAGGTAGAAGAAGAAGAATGGAGGTGGGCGTCGGCCTTATCTTGCAATCCGAGAAGAAGGAGATGTTCAAGTGTGGAAGAAGTGTTCCTCCACTGGTTAAAAGCTTCTTAAATAGGATTAGAGGCTGACCTTACTGCCCTAGAGGTACTTGCTGCCCAAGTTGTGTCTGAAAAGGAAAGAATCGCGTTGCAAATTATTCAGAAGGAAAGAGGCGCGCGGCATGCACTGCAGAATGAAGGTGGCGCGCGGCAAGCTCTTTAGAGGGAAAGTGAGGCGCGCGCGGATGCTCTGCAGAAGAGGAAAGATATATGTTCAGTCTTTCCTTTTTAGGTGGAGTCTTCGTTTAAATTTTGAATGCTGAATGCAGAAGAGATAAGTGCGTCTTCTTGAAATCTTGCTATCTAAATAGGAAGATATGACTGCTGCAATGTGTAGACATTTTTGACAATGAAAGAAAGATCTGCAATTTGAATTTCAAATAATCTTCTGACTGAGCTTTCCTTATTTGGTTTTGCTTCTGCACTTTTCTTATTTGAAAACTTTCCTTTTCCGAAAACTTTCTTTATTTGAAAACTTTCTTTTTTGGCACTTTTCATATTTGGCACTTTTTGGCAGTTTTAAGAGCATTTTCTCCAGATTGTCTCTTTACACCTAATATCTGCAAAACATGATTAAAACCATAAATTTAAGCAAAAAAGATGTAAATAAACATCAAGAACATAATGATAAAATGGACTAAAATATGCTCTATCAGGGCTCCAGTTTCTATAGTGTCGGATAGGGGACCCCAGTTTACCTCCAGGTTTTGGCAGAGTCTGCAAAATGACATGGCCACAAGACTAGACTTTAGCACTGCTTTCCATCCACAGACTAGCAGACAATCAGAGATGACCATCTAAACTATAGAAGACATGCTAAGGATGTGTGTGCTAGAAACTTTGGTGGTTTGACTGTGCGGTTGTCGAAGCCGATCAAAAATAACCTTTTCAGTTATTAATAATTTTACAACTGCAGATAGTGGTAAGGATCGAATTCACAGGGAATTGATACTTACCTATCTTTCTTATGAAGACCAAGAAAACAAACTGAAAGTAAAATAAAAGTAAACTGCAAGTAAGTAAAAAAGGGGGGTTTGAGATTGATTCAGTTAAACTAATGATGAAAGCAATAAAGTAAAGTGAATAATTAAAGTAAAGGAATTCAAATATGAGAGAAGTTATAGTTGAAGAATTAGATCCACTTCAGTTGTTGGGATTGATCATTGATACTTAGGTTCCTTTGTTTGATTCAATAAATTAGTTATGGAGATGGAAGACGCTTCTCACCACCATATCTCTCCTTAAGCATAAATTAATTGGGGAATTTCCTCTAACCAATCACTAATCAACAAGTTGCCAAGGAACGTCCTTGGGTCTTAGGCATCTAACAACTGTCAATTGCATTAAGAAATAGAGAGACCTAATTCTAGCTACCCAAACGCATGGTGATATCGCTAGATCATGCAATTTCCTTAGTTTTTACACCAAGCGTTACTTGTGTTTGAATAATCCAAGCAATTACGGACTTAAAAATATCCAAACTAGCAAATTATTACCTTACAATCAAGAATCAATTGGCTATATCGATCAAAATAACAAAGCAACAATGGAATTAAGCATGAGATTGCATGAATATTAAAAAACAAAAGTTAAACAATGTGTGTTCAAATCTCCCAATCCATAAAATAACTAAAGTATCAACCAATCTTCAACTAGAAATAAAGGTTTCAGCCACTCATGGCTGAAACAAAACAAGAAAATAAAGAAAGGAAGAAGGGAGAAATGGCCAGATGGCCTTGGGGAGGTGTGCGCCGAATCTGAAGAGAAGGGGAGATGAAGATGATGTGCGGCTTGGCTTGAGTGATCTTTATATAGCCTTTATGTGTTGCCCTAGCTCTTCCTTGCTGCCCAAGATGGTCTTCCTTACTGTCCAAGTTGCTGCCCTTGCCGCCCAAGTGCATTGATAAGGTGGAGCCTATTTTTTGACTTTTGAATTTTGAATGTGCAAGACTTGAGAGGCAAGTATGTCTTCTTTGGCTTCCTTAACAAGCTGAATTTTGAATTTTGAATACTCTTAAAGATTTGAAATTTGAATTTCAAACTACTTTCCTTATTTATCTCCTCTCAAGTTGCAACTTGGCATGTGACTCGCGGTTGTCGAAGCCGGTCAAAAATAACCTTCCTGGTTATCAACAATTTACAACTACAGATAGTGGTGAAGGATCGAATCCACAGAGAATTGATTACCTATTTATTTTTCTCAATCAAGACCAAGAGAACTAAGTGAAAACACAATTGAAAGCAAGTAATTGAAAGCTGAATGAAAGTAAAGTGCAATAAACGTAAAAAGGGGGGTTTTGAGATGATTTGAATAACAACTATTGAAAGCAATTAAAACAGCAAGTGATTAAAATAAAAGAGAAAATCAATATGAGAAAAGTCTAGTTGAAGATATGGATCCACTTTGGTTGTTTGGGTTGATCATTGAAACTTATGTTCTCTTGATTGGTTCAATAGATTAGTTATGGGGGTGGAAAACGCTTCTTACCACCATGTCTCTCCTTATGATTAAATCAATTAGGGAACGTCCTCTAATCAATTACTAATTAACAAATTGCAGAAAATGGTGTAAAGAGGTAATTTGGAGAAAATGCCCCTAAAACTGCCTAAAACGGAACAAAGGAGAGCAAGCATGCCAAGTTACAACTGAAGAGGAGATAAACAAGGAAAGTAATTTGAAATTCAAATTTCAAATCTCCAAGAGCATTCAAAATTCAAAATTCAAGATTCAGCTATATAAGGAAAGTGTTAAATAAAGAAAGTGGCAAACAAGGAAAGTGCAGAGCAATTTGAAATTCAAATCTTCAAGAATCCCTTTCCTTATTGAAGAAGCCAAATCTCTAGAAGATGCACATTCAAATTTGAAATTTAAATTCAGCTTGTCAAGGAAGCCAAAGAAGACACACTTGCCCCCCAAGTCTTGCACATTCAAAATTCAAAATTCAAAGAGAGGCTCCACCTCATCAATGTACACATGGGCGGCATGGGCAGCACCTTGGGCAGTAAGGAGATCAACTTAGGCAGCAAGGAAGACTTAGGGCAGCACATAAACTCTATAAAAAGCCACCTTAAAGAGCCGGCCACTCTCTCCCACGAAAACTCTCCACATTCGGCCGCCCATCACTCTTCCGTCTCCAAGGCTTCGGCCTGTTCTCTCCTTCTATCTTTCTTCTTTATTTTTGGTTTTGTTTCAGCCATGAGTGGCTGAAACCTTTTATTCTAGTTGAAAATTGGTTGAAACTTTAGTTGTTTTATGGATTGGGAGATCTGAACATACATTGTTTAACTTTTGTTTATTCCATATTTATGCAATTTCATGCTTGATTCCATTATTGCTTTGCTATTTTGATCAATGTGGCCTATTGATTCTTGATTGCAAGGTGATATATTGTTAGTTTGAATAGTTTTAAGTCTGTAATTGCTTGGATTGTTCAAACACAAGAACACTTGGTGTAAAAACTAAGGAAATTGCATGATCTAGCGATATCTTCATGCGTTTGGATAGCTAGAATTAGATCTCTCTATTTCTTAATGCAATTGACAGTTGTTTTGATGCCTAAGGCCCAAGGACGTTCCTTGCCAACTTGTTGATTAGTGATTGGTTAGAGAACGTTCCCTAATTAATTTATCCTTAAGGAGAGACATGGTGGTGAGAATCGTCTTCCATCTCCATAACTAATTTATTGAATCAAACAAAGGAACCTAAGTATCAATGATCAATCCCAACAACTGAAGTGGATCCAATTCTTCAACTAGAGCTTTCTTATTATTGATTTCTCTTTACTTTTATTATTCGCTTACTTTATTGCTTTCTTTATTAGTTTAACTGAATCAATCTCAAAACCCCCCTTTTACTTTTATTGTCAGTTTATTTCACTTTCAGTTTATTTCGCTTTCAATTTATTCGCTTTCAGTTTATTCTCTTGGTCTTAATAAGGAAGATAGGTAAGTTTTCAATTTCCTGTGGATTCGATCCTTTCACCACTATCTATAGTAGTAATATTGTTGATAACTGAAAGTGTTATTTTTGACCGGCTTCGACAACCGCACAGTCAGTTGCGGTCTACCTGCTGAATGTTGCGGACTTTAGCTTTCAGTTTTGGCTCTTTTTGACTTTCTTCATCTTTTTGGCTAGCCTCCCTACAAAGATCATTGTTTAGCATATCATCTTGATTTATATAAAAATCTTCTTGGCTCAAACAATCAATGATATCTAAACCATCAACAGGTTCTGTTTGACCAGTTTGTTTGGACAAACAGTTTTCTGGTTGTTTTTCTTCAGTAGCTTGTTCTTGTACTTGTGAACTTCCATCATCAACCTTTACATCTTGAAGCTTTTCCTTACTTCTTAACATGATTGTACTTACTAAGGTGGTTATTTGATCCATCTGCTGTTGGAGGCTTTGCACAGAATTTGCCAATGATTTCACCATCACCTCAAGGTGCATATTGGAACTTAGAGGTGCTGCTTGGGCTTCATTTCTTTGATAATTTTGGTAGAGCCCTTGCATAACTGAAGTTCGGATGGTCTCTCCAACTTGGATTGTAGGTGTTAAAGTACGGATCATGTCTAGGCTGGCTATTGAATCCTCCAAATGCATGTACTTGCTGGTCATCCTCATGAAGTATAGGACATTAATCAGTTGGGTGTCCTACATGTGCGCAAATCCCACATAGCCGAGATTGCTGGAGTTGTTGAGCTTGACCTATGCCATAACTTTTCACAGCAGAGGTTAGTTCAGAAATTTGAGCAGTGAGAATAGATGTACTTACCTTAGCCATGAATCAATTCTGCGATGGCAGGCTCCTCTGTGGCAGATTCGGTGGTGACTTGCTTCCTGTTATAGATTATAGGAAGTAAATATATTAATATAGCAAGTAAATATTGATAGATGGATTAGTTGCTTAATTTTAGGGATTCTATAATCATAGACTTGATTTTCCGTCCTGTTTAGATACCGTCTTTTATATATAAATAGGTTGTAATCTTTATTATGAAATACAACAACAAATATTATGTTTCTACATGGTATCAGAGCCATGTTTGTAGAGAATTTTTTTTTCTCTCTCGTCAAGTTTTAAATTTTTGGAGACTCAGGACTCCTATTCTTTTGTGTTATCCATCTAGGATAATATTTGTCTCTCATCGTTCACCTAAAGAGGATGCCAAAGTTGTCTTGCAGCTCCCTTGTTAGATTTGTAGTTCGTTTGCCGTTTGAGTGTTGGGTGGAGGTGTCTTTTTGATACTATTCATTTGGGTTACCCATAAAGAGTAACTTTTGGAGACTTAGGGCTCTTTTTATTTGGGTTACCCATAAGAGGGTAACATTTGGAGACTTAGGGCTCTGTTCATTTGGGTTACTCATAAAGGGTAACATTTGGATACTTAGGGTTCTATTCATTTATGTTACTCATAAAGGTAACATTTGGAGACTTAGGGCTCTATTCATTTGGGTTACTCATAAAGGGTAACGTTTGGAGACTTAGGGTTCTGTTCATTTGGGTTACTCATAAAGGGTAACGTTTGGAGACTTAGAGCTCTGTTCATTTGGGTTACTCATAAAGGGTAACATTTGGAAATTTAGGGTATTGTTCATTTGGGTTACTCATAAAGGGTAATATTTAGAGATTTAGGGCTCTGTTCATTTGGGTTATCCATAAAGGGTAACATTTGGAGACTTAAGGCTCTGTTCATCGGTACTGTTCACGGGAATTATTCATCGAGTTACTCATAAAGGTAATATTTAGAGACTTAGGGCTCTGTTCATCGGGCACTGTTCACGGGAATTATTCATCGAGTACTATTCATGAGTACTGTTCATCGGATACTGTTCACGAGTACTGTTCACGGATTCGAAATTCTATTCACAGTAGAGTGATTAGTCTTATTAATCATTCTGAATTTCTTAAAGAATTAATGGAATATTTAGAATTTCTATATTCTGGCAAAGGGAATATTTCTCGTATTTATGATGTGTGTAAAGCGTTTTACCAAGCTGAGTAAATCTAGTCTCCCGTTCTAGTGCTAAACCTGAATGTCGAGTCATGGCAAAAACTGGTTGTGAAGTTTTGTGGGTACGTCGACTATTGGAAGAAGTTGGGTTCACAAATTCGATGTCTGCTAAGTTGTATGGGACAAGTTGATTACATATGTAACAAGTTGGAAATGATTAACATTTATGTTCCAACTTGAGGAGGAGTGTTACAGATTATAGGAAGTAAATATATTAATATAGCAAGTAAATATTGATAGATGGATTAGTTGCTTAATTTTAGGGATTCTATAATCATATACTTGATTTCCCTTCCTGTTTAGATACCGTCTTTTATATATAAATAGGTGATAGAGCATATTTTAGTCCATTTTATCATTATGTTCTTGATGTTTATCTACATCTTTTCTGCTTAATTTTGTGGTTTTAATCATGTTTTGCAGATATTAGGTGTAATGAGACAATCTGGACAAAATGCTCTTAAAACTGCCGAAAAGTGCCAAATATGGAAAGTGCCAAAAAAGGAAAGTTTTCAAATAAGGAAAGTTTTCAGAAAAGGAAAGTTTTCAAATAAGGAAAGTGCAGAAGCAAAAGCAAATAAGGAAAGCTCAGTCAGAAGATCATTTGAAATTCAAAATGCAGATCTTTCTTTCCTTGTTCAAAGATGTGCACACACTGCAGCAGTCATATCTTCCTATTTAGGCAGCAAGATTTCATGAATACGCACTTGCCTCTTCCGCATTCAGCATTCAAAATTCAAACGAAGGCTCCACCTAAAAAGGAAAGACTAGACAGATTCACTTTCCCTTCTGCATTCAATGACCGCGCGCCCACCTTCCCTCTGAAGAGCATCCGCGCGCCTCCTTCCTTCTGAAGCCCTTGCAATGCGATTCCTTCCTTTCGGGACACAACTTGGGCAGCAGGTACTTCTTGGGCAGCATCTTGAAGACACTTGGGTAGCAAGTAAAATCCTGGACAGCACACTCTTACCTTTTGAAGCCGTTCCGCGCGCCACTTTCCATCTGAAGAGCAAGCGCATGCCTCTTTCCTTCTGAACAATTTTGGAACGCGAATCTTTCCTTTTCTGACTCAACTTGGGCAGCAAGTACCTATAGGGCAGCAAGGTCAGCATCTAAAATCTATTTAAAGACTCCTTAAAGGCCAGTCAATCCTCTCACCACGTTTTTGCAACACCATCTGCGCAAGCCTCTCATCTGGCTCCATCTTCTCTTCATCTTCTTCTTCCTTTCTTTATTTTTTTGGTTTTTGTTTCAGCCATGAGTGGTTGAAACCTTTTTATCTAGTTGAAGATTGGTTGAAACTAAGGTTGTTTTAATGGAATGTGAGATTTGAACATAAACTGTTTGTCTTTAGTTTGTTTAACATTCATATAATTTGGTGCTTGAATCTATTATTACTTTGTTGTTTTGATCAAATTGGCCACTTGATTCTTGAATGCAAGGTAATTAATTGTTAGTTTGGATAATTTTAAATCCGTAATTGCTTGAATTGTTCAGACATAAGAACACTTGGTATAACAACTAAGAAATTGTGTGATCTAGCAACATCTCATGCGTTTGAGTTGTAAGGATTTGATCTCTCTTTTTCTTCATGCAATTGACAATTGTTTTGATGTCTAAGGCCCAAGGACGTTCCTTGGCAATTTGTTAATTAGTAATTAATTAGAGGATGTTCTCTAATTGATTTAATCATAAGGAGAGACTGTAACGACCCGAAAATCGGACCGCTACAGGCGCTAGGATCCAGGTCGGCTTAAGGCCGCCGGGACCCGTAGCAAGCCTAACATGCAACCTGAAAACCTGCTTAATCCCATACATGATCAAGAAAACACATAAAAATTTAAAACTTTTCTTTCGTTCATACACCAAACTCAACCTGTGCATGCACTATACATAAGCATAATCATAATCATGACCCCTCTATGGGATCTCATCAATGCCCCAATGGGCGATACATCATAAGTTGAGTTGGTTTGCATAATCATCATAAAATATTTAAGATCATGTATTAAAAGGGATATCTTATACATATAGTCAAGCACAACCTCTAATCCTCAAAGTCATTACATGACCAAACTGTACTTTTGCATAACATTAATACGTTTATCATGTCCACACTATCTATTACATACTCAAGACTTCATTACTCTTACGGATCTCCTGGTCTACCCTGTACCTGCAATCTTAGGGAAAATGGGAGAGGGGTGAGCTACTAGAGCCCAGTGAGCAGAATAATAAAAACATTTAAATCATATGGCATCATGGAATGCATCACATCACAGCTAATCACATCAAGGATGAACTTGTCACCAATAGCCCTCTACATAGTCCAATTGTGCCAGAACGTAGAATGGGTCCTGGTCTTTCTCTTACATAACATAACATAACATAACAGTCCAACTGTGCCAGAACGTAGAATGGGTCCTGGTCTTTCCCTTACATGGTGCCAGCGAACGTAGAATGGGTCCCACTGGTCTTACATTCCATACCGTACTTATCACATCGTCACATCATAGATCGAGGGCTATGGATCATCCAACGTTCATCCACATCAATCAACAATAAAGTATGCAATGCAACATATTCATGAATTCTAATGCAAACAACCTAGTACATCTCATGGCATTCATGATGCGTGAAACATGCTAAAAAGTCCATTATTTGCTTTAAAATATAATGAGTTATTCCACTCATCTCTGGGTAGCTCTGACCAGACACTGGAGCTGCTGACTCACTGCTGGGGTCCTCGGTTCCTCGGGTCCGAACCTACACAGGTGGACTCAAATGAGGGACCAAACAAACATGAACATAACTCTAAACTACTCCCCAAAAACCCCTTGAAACATCACGAAACAATCATAGAAAAACATGCAAGAGAGGGCTGGACAGGGCACTTTCGGCGGCAGGTTCGGCGGCCGAAAGTCCCTCCAGAGCCGAAAGTCAGGCAGGTTCGGCGGTCGAAACTCCCAGACAGAGGCGAAACTCATGCATGTTCGGCGGCACTTTCGGTGGCCGAAACTCCCAGACAGAGACGAAAGTCTCCTTTCGGGGGCAAGCTTCGGCAGCCGAAGGTTGCCTCCACAAGCATGTTCGGCGGCCGAAAGTTCCTTCGGCTGCCGAACCTGGTTTCTCCCTTAGTGGCAGAAATTCAGCTCTTCTATACACATTTGCCTCCAAAACTACCCAATCATGCATAAACCTATTCTACAACATTCCCAAACATACACAAACAAGTATACAACTTCCTAGGGGCATCAAACCAACAAAAACCCCAACTACAACACAACAAGCAACTCACATTGTTCATAAACACATATAAAACCCATAAACCTAACCATGAGCTAAACATGCATTCTACCCCATAGATCCACTTAAAACTTACTTAAAACATGAAATGAGCTTAAGATCGGCTCTTACCTCGTGGAGATCGAAAGAGAGACGACCTAAACTCAGAGATGGGAGGGGTTGAGTTCCCTTGAACCTCAAAGCTCCAAAACTTGCTCAAAGCTTGAAAATCTTCAAAACAAAGTAAAAACTCATGAAAATCAAGTATGATTGGAAGGAAAGAACTCAAGATCGGTGAGGGACGGCGGAGAGCTCACCTTGGCCGAAAATGGGGAAAAAGCTCGCCCGTTTTCGGCTAAGGGACCCTTTTATAGTGGCTGGCCAGGCCACGTTCGGGGGCCGAAAGTGCCTCCGCATGCATGCCATGTTCGGCGGCCGAACTTGAGGTTCGGCGGCCGAACCTGGACTTTCCTCACTTATGCTTTCGGGGGCCTAAAGGCGCTCCCGAAGGCATGCATGTTCGGCTGCCGAACTTGAGGTTCAGCGGCCGAACCTGAGTTTTCCTTCAAGGTTGTTTTTATGCAAAAACTCATTTCCATTTTACTTAAAACCATGAAATACCTTAAAACATTTTATGAAAACATGTTTCTACCCTACTAGAGGCTTCCGACATCCGAGATTCCACCGGACGGTAGGAATTCCGATACCGGAGTCTAGCCGGGTATTACATTCTCCCCCCCTTAAGAACATTCGTCCCCGAATGTTCCTCAACTAGCACATAGCATGGCATAAAACACAACATACATACATAGCACATAAACACATAGAGATCTAACCTTAGAAGAGATGAGGGTACTGCTGGAGCATAGACTCCCGTGTCTCCCAAGTGCATTCTTCCAAGTTGTGGTGGTTCCATAGGACTTTCACCATCGGGATTTCCTTGTTCCTTAGCTTTCTGATCTGGGTGTCTATGATCCGTACTGGCTGTTCAACATAGGTGAGATCCTCTTGGACCTCCACATCAGGCTCACTAAGAACCTTGCTCGGATCTGACACAAACTTCCTCAACATTGAAACATGGAAAACCAGATGGATTCTTTCCATTGAAGCAGGTAAATCCAGCTTGTACGACACATTCCCAATCTTTTGCAAGATTTCAAAGGCTCCGATGTATCGTGGGGCTAGTTTACCTTTCTTTCCGAAGCGAACCACTCCTTTCATAGGAGACACCTTGAGCAATACCAGATCCCCCTCCTGAAACTCTACCTGCCGTCTGCGGATGTCTGCATAACTCTTCTGTCTGCTTGCAGCAGTTTTGATCCTTTCTCTGATTATGGGTACTACCCTGCTGGTAATCTCTACTAGCTCCCTGCACTTCCTTCCATATAAAGCTTCATATGGGGCCATCCTGATGCTAGCATGATGGCTGTTATTGTAGGCAAACTCCACCAAAGGTAGATGCTGCCTCCAAGAACCGCCAAAGTCCAGCACACACATTCTGAGCATATCCTCTATGGTCTGGATGGTCCTTTCTGATTGTCCGTTTGTCTGTGGATGGAAAGCAGTGCTAAAATCCAACCTGGTACCCATGGCGTTCTGCAGACTCCGCCAAAATCTGGAGGTGAACTGGGGCCCTCTATCGGACACTATCGAAACAGGAACCCCATGCAGCCTGACGATCTCATCGACATACACCTGCGCCAACTTGTCCACAGAATAGCCACTCCTGACAGGGATGAAGTGAGCAGATTTGGTGAGTCTGTCCACAATCACCCATATGGAGTCCAATCTGTTGGACGCCGCCGGTAACCCCACTACGAAGTCCATAGCTATATTTTCCCATTTCCACTCTGGAATAGGTAGCGGGTTAAGCATTCCAGCCGGCTTCTGATGTTCCAGCTTCACCCTCTGACACACTTCGCAGGCTGACACAAACTGTGCCACTTCTTTCTTCATAGCTGGCCACCAATAAACCTTCTTCAGATCTTGATACATCTTGGTGGCTCCGGGGTGAACGCTGTATCTTGCATTATGAGCCTCTCTCATAATGTCTCCTTTTAGCCCTATGCCATCTGGTACACATAGTCTGCTCCCATAGCGGAGGATCCCTTTGCTGTCGAATCTGAACTCACTATCTTTGCCTGACTGAACAGTCCTGGCAATCTTCACTAACTCTGGGTCCTCATGCTATTTCTGAGCCACCTGCTCTAGAAACACGGGTGCCACTCTCATCCGGGCTACCAAGGCACCTGTACCAGACAACTCCATCTGTAGACCTTCCTCAATGAGCTTGTAAAACTCCTTCACCACTGGCCTCCTCTCTGCCGATATGTGGGATAAACTGCCGAGTGATTTCCGGCTTAAGGCGTCTGCCAAAACATTCACCTTACCCGGATGGTACTGAATCTTGCAATCATAGTCACTCAGCAGCTCCACCCATCTTCTCTGTCTCAAGTTCAAATCTCTTTGACTCAGGATGTACTGCAGGCTCTTATGATCTGTAAAGATCTCACATTTAACCCCATAGAGGTAGTGCCTCCACATCTTGAGTGCAAAGATTACTGCTGCCATCTCCAGGTCATGTGTGGGGTAATTCAACTCATGCTTCTTCAGCTGCCTAGAAGCATAAGCAATCACCCTCTCACTCTGCATTAACACACAACCCAAACCCACTCGGGATGCATCACAGAAGACCGTGAAGTCCTCACTGCTAGCTGGCAAAGCTAACACTGGTGCCGAAGTCAACCTCCTCTTAAGCTCTTCAAAACTCTCTTCGCACTGGTCGGTCCACACAAACTTCTGATTCTTTCTGGTTAACCTGGTCAGAGGAGCTGCAATCTTTGAGAAGTCCTGAACAAACCTCCTGTAGTAACCTGCCAAACCTAAGAAACTCCTGATCTCCGTCACTGAAGTGGGTCTAGGCCAGTTAGCCACAGCTTCTACCTTCTTGGGGTCCACCTCTATCCCATTCTCTGATATTACATGCCCCAAGAACGAAATGCTCCTCAGCCAGAACTCACACTTAGAGAACTTGGCATACAAGCCATGTTCCCTCAAGGTCTGCAGAACCAACCTCAGATGATGGGCATGCTCCTCTGCGTTCCTGGAATACACTAAGATATCATCTATGAAGACAATAACAAAGTGATCCAGGTATTGGCTAAATACTCTGTTCATGAGATCCATGAATGCTGCAGGGGCGTTGGTTAACCCGAACGGCATCACAAGGAACTCAAAATGCCCATATCTAGTCCTGAAAGCTGTCTTTGGCACATCTTCATCCCTTATCCTTAGCTGATGGTACCCCGATCTTAGATCTATTTTGGAGAAACAACCCGCTCCTGCTAGCTGGTCGAATAGATCATCGATCCTTGGCAGAGGGTACCTATTTTTGGTAGTGACTTTGTTCAACTGTCTGTAGTCGATACAAAGCCTGAGGGACCCATCCTTCTTCTTTACAAACAAGATTGGAGCACCCCAAGGTGAAGTACTCTGTCGGATGAAGCCCTTTTCTACCAGCTCTTGCAACTGCTCTTTCAACTCCTTCAACTCAGCTGGGGCCATCCTGTAGGGAGGGATAGAGATCGGTCTAGTTCCAGGCACCAACTCTATCTCGAACTCTATCTCCCTAGCAGGTGGTAAACCTGGAAGCTTGTCTGGAAAGACATCCTGAAACTCTCTGACAACTGGCACCGAGGCTGGCTCCCTGACCTGACTACTAAACTCTCTCACATGAGCCAAATACCCCTGACATCCCTTCCTAAGCAACCTACGAGCCTGAAGAGCTGATATCAGACCTCTAGGTGTACCCCTCTTGTCTCCTCTGAAGACGACCTCTGACCCGTTCTGATCTCTAAACCTGACTACCTTGTCCCTGCAGTCCAAGGTAGCACCATGGGTAGATAGCCAATCCATCCCTAGAATGACGTCAAAGTCTGTCAAATCTAGAACCACAAGGTCGGCGGAGAGGCATCTTCCCTCAACAAAAACTGGACTGTATTGGCAGACTGACTCTGCCACTGACGGGTCACACTTGGGTCCACTGACCCATAGGGGACACTCTAACCCAGAGACTATCAGACCCAACCTCTCAACGGCTCTCGGAGCAATAAATGAATGAGATGCACCCGGGTCCATTAATGCATACACATCAGAACACCCAATGACGAGATTACCTGACACCACGGTGTTGGATGTGTTAGCCTCCTGCTGAGTCATGGTGAAGATCCTGGCTGGAGCTGATGGACCTTCACCCCGGGAACCAGAAGAAGAGGCTGCCCCTCTCCCTCTACCTCTGCCACTGCCCTGAGTTATGGCTGGAGCTGCTGGCTGTGCCACACTACCAGAAGCTGTCTGCTGGGGCTGGCCCATAAAAGGTGCTCTAGGACACTCCAGAGCCATGTGTCCCTCCTGTCCACATTTGAAACATGAATTGGTCCCAGCTCGACACACTCCTCTGTGCGGCCTCCCACACTTTTGGCATTCTGTACCGTCTGAACCTGAGCTCGAGCCACCGCCGAATCCCAGACCGGATTTCAACTTACTCCAAAACTTGTTCTTCTTCGGTTTCTTGGTGGTGTTATTCCACCTCTTGCTACTTGATCCCTGAGAAGAGAGACCTGGCCCTCCTCTGCCTGGGGTCTTAACCCCTGAAGACTGGGTCACTGACTGCTTCACTGACCCCTCAACTATAGCACTCGCCTCCATCCTTCGAGCCATATCCACCACAGTGTGGAAACTTTCCCTCTCAACTGACTGAATCAACGAGGAGTACCTAGAATGCAGCTTCATAACATATCTCTTGGCTTTCTTCATATCTGTATCTAGAGCTTGCCCTGAAAAAGGCAATAGCTCCAAGAATTTATTTGTGAACTCCTCTACACTCATGTGCTCTGTCTGCCTCAGTTGCTCAAACTCAATCATCTTCAGTTCTCTGGAACTGTCTGGAAAAGCCCATCCAGCGAACTCATTCGCAAATTCTTCCCATGTCATGCCGTCTAGTCTTGGGTCCACATAACACTTGAACCATTCCCGTGCCTTCTTGCACTTTAAGGTGAACCCTGTCATCTGAATGGCCCTGCTATCATCCGCCCCTAGCTCATCAGTTATTGTCTTCACTACTCTCAGATACTCAAAGGGGTCATCCCCTGACTTGTATTTGGGAGCATCCAGCTTAAGGTAATCTGTCATCTTTACCTTACTCCCACCGGCTGAGCTAGGTCTGGGAGGTTGAGTAACTGGGGTTGCCGGTTCTGTAGATGGTGGAGGTGGGGGTGCAGTATTCCCCGAGGTGGGGTTTGCCGAGTTTGGATAGAAGGGTGAGGGTGGATAAGCTGGGTACTGTGTGTAAGGTTGATAGAAAGGTGGATAAGGCATGTAGGTAGGATAGGGGTTAAAGCTGGAATAATCCGATGTACCTCCCATCGGATACCCTGAACCCTGTGGGAAGGGTGGATAATGGGGTGGAAAACCATACCCCGAGGCCTGAACGCCTCCCTGCGACTCCCCTGTCCCCTCTTCCTCCATGCTAACATCCAGATTCCCATCCCTCCTCTGATCCTCTTCCATAACCTCCCTCACATCTGAAGAACTTCCTCCTCTATCTGTCCCCCTTCTGCTAGCATCAAAAGACCTTCTAGGGTCCCTTGACACTCTTTCTCTGTTTGCTCTACAAGACATTGCCCTAGGCAATGTAGGAGGACGGGCGCTCGTGCCCTCATCCTCAGGTGGCACTCCAGTCAATCGTGCAGATCGACGAGTTCCCCTCATCCTATTTTCTGAAAAACAGTACACATCACAAAAACATTAGCATCATATGGTTCATGTGGGCACACATGAACACTCATCACATATACATCATTGATATCATAGCATCAATGCACATGTATATAATCATGGCATTTCACATCATCATACAAGACAGGACTCTACATCCTATCCTAGTGGACATGATCTTTCCTATTGTGCTTGACCTTCTATAACATCTATGTGCCCGACACTCTAGGTCTGATCCTATGAACCTAGGGCTCTGATACCATTCTGTAACGACCCGAAAATTGGACCGCTACCGGCGCTAGGATCCAGGTCGGCTTAAGGCCGCCGGGACCCGTAGCAAGCCTAACATGCAACATGAAAACCTGCTTAATCCCATACATGATCAAGAAAACACATAAAAATTTAAAACTTTTCTTTCGTTCATACACCAAACTCAACCTGTGCATGCACTATACATAAGCATAATTATAATCATGACCCCTCTATGGGATCTCATCAATGCCCCAATGGGCGATACATCATAAGTTGAGTTGGTTTGCATAATCATCATAAGTTGAGTTGGTTTGCATAATCATCTGACGGATCTCCTGGTCTACCCTGTACCTGCAATCCTGGGGAAAATGGGAGAGGGGTGAGCTACTAGAGCCCAGTGAGCAGAATAATAAAAACATTTAAATCATATGGCATCATGGAATGCATCACATCACAGCTAATCACATCAAGGATGAACTTGTCACCAATAGCCCTCTACATAGTCCAACTGTGCCAGAACGTAGAATGGGTCCTGGTCTTTCTCTTACATAACATAACATAACATAACAGTCCAACTGTGCCAGAACGTAGAATGGGTCCTAGTCTTTCCCTTACATGGTACCAGCGAACGTAGAATGGGTCCCACTGGTCTTACATTCCATACCGTACATATCACATCGTCACATCATAGATCGAGGGCTATGGATCATCCAACGTTCATCCACATCAATCAACAATAAAGTATGCAATGCAACATATTCGTGAATTCTAATGCAAACAACCTAGTACATCTCATGGCATTCATGATGCGTGAAACATGCTAAAAAGTCCATTATTTGCTTTAAAACATAATGAGTTATTCCACTCACCTCTGGGTAGCTCTGACCAGACACTGGAGCAGCTGACTCACTGTTGGGGTCCTCGGTTCCTCGGGTCCGAACCTACACAGGTGGACTCAAATGAGGGACCAAACAAACATGAACATAACTCTAAACTACTCCCCAAAAACCCCCTAAAACATCACGAAACAATCATAGAAAAACATGCAAGAGAGGGCTGGACAGGGCACTTTCAGCGGCAGGTTCGGCGGCCGAAAGTCCCTCCAGAGCCGAAAGTCAGGCAGGTTCGGCGGCACCTTCGGCGGCCGAAACTCCCAGACAGAGGCGAAACACATGCATGTTCGGCGGCACTTTCGGCGGCCGAAACTCCCAGACAGAGACGAAAGTCTCCTTTCGGGGGCAAGCTTCGGCAGCCGAAGGCTGCCTCCACAAGCATGTTCGGCGGCCGAAAGTTCCTTCGGCTGCCGAACCTGGTTTCTCCCTTAGTGGCAGAAACTCAGCTCTTCTATACACATTTGCCTCCAAAACTACCCAATCATGCATAAACCTATTCTACAACATTCCCAAACATACACAAACAAGCATACAAGTTTCTAGGGGCATCAAAGCAACAAAAACCCCAACTACAACACAACAAGCAACTCACATTGTTCATAAACACATATAAAACCCATAAACCTAACCATGAGCTAAACATGCATTCTACCCCATAGATCCACTTAAAACTTACTTAAAACATGAAATGAGCTTAAGATCGGCTCTTACCTCGTGGAGATCGAGAGAGAGACGACCTAAACTCGGAGATGGGAGGGGTTGAGTTCCCTTGAACCTCAAAGCTCCAAAACTTGCTCAAAGCTTGAAAATCTTCAAAACAAAGTAAAAACTCATGAAAATCGAGTATGATTGGAAGGAAAGAACTCAAGATCGGTGAGGGACGGCGGAGAGCTCACCTTGGCCGAAAATGGGGAAAAAGCTCGCCCGTTTTCGGCTAAGGGACCCTTTTATAGTGGCTGGCCAGGCCACGTTCGGGGGCCGAACGTGCCTCCGCATGCATGCCATGTTCGGCGGCCAAACTTGAGGTTCGGCGGCCGAGCCTGGACTTTCCTCACTTATGCTTTCGGGGGCCTAAAGGCGCTCCCGAAGGCATGCATGTTCAGCGGCCGAACTTGAGGTTCGGCGGCCGAACCTGAGTTTTCCTTCAAGGTTGTTTTTATGCAAAAAATCATTTCCATTTTACTTAAAACCATGAAATACCTTAAAACATTTTATGAAAACATGTTTCTACCCTACTAGAGGCTTCCGACATCCGAGATTCCACCGGACGGTAGAAATTCCGATACCGGAGTCTAGCCGGGTATTACAGAGACATGGTGGTGAGAAGCGTTTTCCATCTCCATAACTGATCTGTTAAGTTAATCTAAAGAACATAAGTTTCAATGATCAATCCAAACAACCAAGGTGGATCCATCTCTTCAACTAAACCTTTCTCATATTGAATTCCCCTTTTATTTTTCATAATTTGCTTATTTAATTACTTTCAGTAGTTTCTAATCAAATCAATCTCAAAACCCCCCATTTTACTTTACATGCACTTTTATTTTATTCGCTTTCAGTTTATTCGTTCTCATTGCGTTCTCTTGGTCCTGATAAGGAAGGTTGGTAAGTTTACAATTCTTTGTGGATTCAATCCTTTACCACTATCTGCAGTAGTAATATTGTTGATAACCGGAAAGGCTATTTTTGACCGGCTTCGACAACCGCGAGTCAATAGGTTGTAATCTTTATTATGAAATACAACAACAAATATTATATTTCTACACTTCCCAAGTCGTCTGATCGCTTGCTCAATTTCTGGATCGTAAGGTAGAGTCTCCTTATGTCCATATCTGATCATGAAAGAAAAATAGATTAGTTAAATCAATTCCCCGTCAAAGGCACCAATTTTTGACTGTGCGATTGTCGAAGCAGGTCAAAAATAACCTTTTCAGTTATCAACAATTTTACAACTGCAGATAGTGATAAAAGGATATAATCCACAAGGAATTGATACTTAACTATCTTTCTTATCAAGACCAAGAAAACAAACTGAAAGTAAAATAAAAGTAAACTGCAAGTAAGTAAAAAAGGGAGGCTTAGAGATTGATTCAATTAAACTAATGATGAAAGCAATAAAGTAAAGCGAATAATTAAAGTAAAGGAATTCAAATATAAGAGAAGTTTTAGTTGAAGAATTGGATCCACTTCAGTTGTTGGGATTGATTATTGATACTTAGGTTCCTTTGTTTGATTCAATAAATTAGTTATGGAGATGGAAGACACTTCTCACCATCATATCTCTCTTTAAGCATAAATTAATTAGGGAATGTCCTCTAACCAATCACTAATCAACAAGTTTCCAAGGAACGTCCTTGGTCCTTAGGCATCTAACAACTGTCAATTGCATTAAGAAATAGAGAGACCTAATTCTAGCTACCCAAACGCATGGTGATATCGCTAGATCATGCAATTTCCTTAGTTTTTACACCAAGACTTACTTTTTTTTTAACAATCGAAGCAATTACGGACTTAAAACTATCCAAACTAACAAATTATTACCTTGCAATCAAGAATCAATTGGCCATATTGATCAAAATAACAAAGCAATAATGGAATTAAGCATATGAGATTGCATGAATATTGAAAAACAAAAGTTAAACAATGTGTGTTCAGATTTTCCAATCCATAAAACAACTAAAGTATCAACCAATCTTCAACTAGAAATAAAGTTTTCAGCCACTCATGGCTGAAACAAAACAAGTAAATAAAGAAAGGAAGAACGGAGAAGTGGCCGGATGGCCTTGGGGAGGTGTGCGACGAATCTGAATAGAAAGGGAGATAAAGATGATGTGCGGCTTGGCTTAAGTGATCTTTATATAGCCTTTATGTGTTGCCCTAGCTCTTCCTTGCTGCCCAAGTTGGTCTTCCTTGCTGCCCAAGTTGGTCTTCCTTGCTGCCCAAGTTGCTGCCCTTGTCGCTCAAGTGCATTGATGAGGTGGAGCGTCTTTTTTTACTTTTGAATTTTGAATGTGCAAGACTTGGGAGGCAAGTATGTTTTCTTTGGCTTCTTTAACAAGCTGAATTTTGAATTTTAAATACTCTTAAAGATTTGAAATTTGAATTTCAAACTACTTTCCTTATTTATCTCCTCTCAAGTTGCAACTTGGCATGCTTGCTCTCTTTTGTTCCATTTTAGGCAGTTTTAAGGGCATTTTCTCCAAATTACTTCTTTATACCATTTTCTGCAGAATAAGATCAAAATCACAAAATTAGGCAGAAAAAGTGCAAATTAACATCAATAACAATATGATAAAATGGTCTAAATTTGGACTGATCAAATACCCCCACACCTAACCTTTTGCTTGTCCTCAAGCAAATAAACTTAGTCAAACAAGCTTTCTTTGCTACTTGATCCTTTATTTCCACTTAAACTCTTACTCTAGACCCCTACTTTGAAGTATTGCAGTGAAGAATGTATGCACCAAGGCTTTTATCTTCCATGGCTAGTATTTGTTTTCCTCAAGGGAGAGATTATACATGCACATATTCTTGTTCAGTTAAGACTTTTCCTAGCTTTCGGAGTGATTTGCCCTTACTTGAAGCACTTTATTCTTGCTTGAAAAAGTCACCAACCTTTTGACGTGAAAGTACATATTGGTGATACCGTCCCCCAATTATTCAGTTGGTCACCTGTCCAAGTGGCTACTAGCTCTGTTTATAGTCTTTTGACCATTGGAACAGTTTTTAATTTCTGCTCTTGAAGTCTTTGCCTTTGCTAAATTTCTTTCTCAATGAATTGGACAAATCAACACCAATTGCTAAAATAAGCCATATTAAGTTATTCACACATCTTTAAATTTATCCTCTCTAATGAGTAATATATATTTTTCACCATGGCAAGCTCAAAGATTCAATTCAAAAGGAAATTCCCAAAAATGAATACAACTCACTGCAATTGATTCAACATAGGTTTAAAAAGTCATCACATCAATGGGGTCATGGAAAGAAAGCTCATTCAACATAGCCTATGTGTTTGAGTAAAGCAAGTCAAAATAGAGAAAAGAAAATTTTAAAAAAAAAACTGTGGCTACATGTGTGTGCATTGAAAGCAAAAAAATAACAAAAATGAAAAAAAAAACTCACCTAATGTGTGCAAACTAAAAATTAAAGCTAAAAATAGACTTAAAATAAAAGTTTAGAGATATATGCACCCCCACACCTAATTCATGCATTGTCCTCAATGTATTGGAAAAATTAAAGTTCAAAGCAAACTGAGTACTCCCCTAGTGTTGTTTGTATGGTGTGATCCACTTAAGCAAGCTGAGAGACAAATAGATGTTCATCTGGGAAGTCTTCCTTGACTGGACATGGCGCAGAACTAGTAGGAAGTCGGCTTAGCTGGTCAGCCACTAGATTCTCCTTCCCTTTCTTGTCTCGTATTTCCAGATCAAATTCTTGTAATAGCAGAATCCACCGAAGTGCAGGTTACCTGTCTGCTTGGAAAAAGTGGGAGAAAGGGCTTTAGCAGGGCCAAAATTAGTAGATATCACCAGCAGGGTAGTGCCTATCATCAGAGAGAGAATCAAAACCGCGGTGAAAAGGCAGAAGAGCTATGCAGACATCCGCAGAAAGCATGTGGTTTTCCAGGAGGGAGATATGGTATTGCTTAAGGTGTCTCCTATGAAGGAGGTGATTCGTTTTGGAAAGAAAGGTAAACTACCTCCAAGGTACATCGGGCCCTTTGAAATCCTATAAAGGATTGGGGATGTATCTTACAAGTTAGATTTACTTGCTTCTATGGAGAGGATCCATCCGATTTTCCATGTTTCTATGTTACGAAAATTCGTGGCAAGTCCGGGCAAGGTTCTTAGTGAACCTAATGTGGAGATCCTAGGAGATCTCACCTATGTTGAGTAGCCAGTTCAGATCATAGACATGCAGATCAAAAAGTTGAGGAACAAGGAAATCGCGATGGTGAAAGTTCTTTGGAATCACCACAATATGGAAGAGTGCACTTGGGAGACTCGAGAGTCGATGCTTCAGCAGTACCCCTATCTCTTTTAATGTAAGTGTTATATGTTTCCTTGTGTTTTCTTGATGTATGTGTTGTGCTTGGCTGCTTTGTTGAACATTCGAGGACGAATGTTCTTAAGGGGGAAAGAATGTAATTCCCGGCTAAAACTCCAGCGTCGGAATTCCCACTTTCCGGTGGAATCTCCATCGGAATCCAAAATCTCGAAGCCAAAATGTTTAGAAGGGTAAGATAAGGTTTTCATAAAATGATTTTGAATATTTTAAAAAGGAGTTTTTAAAGATTCGGCCGCCGAAGGTGGCTTTTCTAGCCATCTATAACAGGGTTTCAGCCTGAAAATCGAAAAAAACTCTTCTCCATTTCCGAGTAGAGATCCGAGTTGCATTTTCAAAGTTTTAAACATTGGAGACCCCCGAAAATCGATTTCCCTCTTTCTCCAAGTTTGAGTTGCTGTCACCATAGTTGTCTCCAAGAGGATCGGACCTGAGAGATCATAGAGGCTTGCAGTGAAATAACTGCGTCAGTTTTAGGCGAGCGTCAGCCAGAGGTGAGTAGAACTGAACTAATCTTTTATTTTTTTAAAGTAATCAAGCCTTTTAAGTATGCTCATGCATCACGAATGCCATGCATATGTATTAAGCTGTTTGCATTAGAATTCACGAATATGATGCATTATATAATTTTACTGTTGTTACGGATGGATGTTGGATGACCCACTAGCCCTCGTGTATGATATGTTATGATGTATACGGAAGTCTAGATCGAGGCCCATTCTACGCCCCCTGGGAATATGTAAGAGAAAGTCCAGACCGAGGCCCATTCTGCGCTCCTGACACTATGGATTTATTATGTTATGTTATGTTTAAGAGGAAGTTATGAGGAGCACCCATCGCGGGCCGGGCACTATTAGAATTTGTAGAGGGTTACTGGTGACAAATTCATCTTGATGTAAATTGTTTGTGTTGTGACGCATTTCATTCGATCATATGTTTATTGAACTATTTTATGTTCTGCTCACTAGGCTCTCATAGCTTATCCTTTCCCCCTAACCCCAGGTTTGCAGGATCAGAGTTAACTCGAGGAAGTCGGCTAAGTTGTTGATATAGTCTTATATAATAGTATAGATGTGGACATGTATTATTCTATGGTTTTAGAATTGTATTTTCCCTATTGTTTTATTCTTGTAATCCCTGTTTACGTGATTCTTATGTAAAAGTTTTAATTATGAGTTATGTTGAACTAAGCTTGAGGCATGTGATGTTTACCATACTGGAGCATTTGATGAGGGCTCTAGTATGGGTTTATGTTTTCAGTTTGATTTATGCACAGGTCGAGTCTTGGTTTATGAAATGTTTATATTTTTGTCATATGGGGTGATCATGTATGGGATTTTATCAGGTACACAGAATATATAGTAGGCTTGCTACGGGCTCCGGTGACCTTAAATCGATCTAAACCCTAGCGCCGATAGCGATCCAGTTCCCAGGTCGTTACATTAGTAATAAAGGTAGGAGTAGACTTTAGGTTCCAATGAAAATTGAACCCTGACTTATTTAGGATAGAAAAATCCATAAGCTCAGTAGTAGCACTCACATTTGTTTCTCTTTTGATGTGAAATCCTATAGCAGAAGACTCAAACTCATACGCATAAGAAGATATAGAACCCACCTCTTATGGCACCCCATGCTTAGAAAAGCAAAAATACCAATGATAGAAGGATTTTAGATGAGAATCTGGCAAATGCCACAATAAATAGTTGATAAGTGAATCACGATTCTTGTTGCTATTAATGAAAGTAAATTCTTACTCTCACTCAAAGTAAGTACATGCCAAAATAATATGAAAGAGATCTGAAATTTCATTTTTCGTAATTGTCCCCCTTACAAGTGTTCAAATATCCTTATATAGTAAGGAAAACTAAAACCCTAAGAGTACACACTAGGCTTGGCTGAATCTCTACAAGGCCCAAGCCCATTCACCCTCTAAATAACACAACAAGCTCATAAGTAATAAAACATAAGCCCAACACATTAATCTAGCTAAAAGCTTAAAAAGATAGATTATGGAAAAAATACAAGGCCAAACAAAGCCAAACAAAGCACATGCTTAAATAAAAACTCATAATAATCCCATCATGACAAGGCTGAATCTCCACAAAATTAGACAGATCCATCTTCATTACACACCTCAAGCAAGGTCAAGAGTTTGGGTGCACCTTCAAGCTCCACAAGACATTTGCCAATGGCAAGCTCAGTCAACTCTTGTGTTACTTATTCTTGAATGTCTAATGATATAGCTGCTCTAAGCTTCTTAGCTTTGCTCTTTATCACTGGTCCACTAGGAAGCACCAATGGATCCTTACTCTCTGATTCCCATGTGAGTTTGCTTGCCGGTTCGCATCACCTTTGTCCTTACTCACCTAGTTATCTGGATTTTGCTCATGTACACTAAGAAGAACAACACTGCTTTTCTCCACCACGACAACATTCACAGCCTTTATAAGCCTCCCTTTCTTCATTATGGTTGGAGAAGAATCAGTGGCTTCTTCATTGTTTTTGCTTGAATTCTTCCTCCTCAAACTTTTAAAGACGTTTCTTCATTATGGTTGGAGGAGAATCAATGGCTTCTTCATTGTTTTTGCTTGAATTCTTCCTCCTCAAACTTTCAAAGATGGTCTTAATAGCAGAAGAGGGCTCCAAAGAAACTAACTGAACATCGGGGTACCCATTAGTACTGATGAAGTAGCCCGATCAACTCTCATCCTCGTAGCACTAATAGAAGGACTAAGAAGGGCAAAAGGATGCTAAACATTGCAAGTGTTAGGTACAATTTCCAGGATTTCTCTAGTCATGTCAGAAGTGGATTTCTTTGACCTAAATGCCTCAACGATTCATTGAATTTCCTCCCGAGATAAAGTAAAATTCTTGGGAATGGGAGTTTTATCAACCAGAACACAGGACACTATAAAAAGAATTTATAAAGACAAAATAAATAATGTATAAGAGTAATCATGAACACAACAATACAACAATTGACACCAGTAATATCAGTTGAGTGGCAGGCTTTCCCTAATGGAAGACCCAAGCATTTGAACATATCATACTTCCTTATGACACTGGTAATGCGAAAGAAACATAATTTTTCTAACCTAGAGAGGACATGAAGGACATTACAGCTTAAAGGCAGCTCTCTCTATAATAGATCAAAACTCAAATCAACAAACCCAAAACCTTCTTTCAACCCCACGATCATAAAATTTTCTATCCAACTCCTAATCAAATCCTTATGACCCATGAATAAAAAATTCTCGAACACCTACTAAACCTATAAAATCCATTGAATAGCTTTGTTACCCTAAAGAAAATCCTGAAAAGATTAGGGGTGGCTCAAAACCCCAACATTACACATCAATTTGAATGAGCTCATGAATAGGATAGATTTTGGAACCAACATCCTTTAAGATTATTTGAAATTCCCAAACACCTCTATGAATAAATTTATGAAAAAAATCCATACCATACTCATATTATTTTAAGAACAAGATCAAATTTCTCTCATTTTGGAAGTCTACCAAGTTCCTAGAGGATGCAAAGGAGGCAAGGCCATCCTCTCATTCGATCAAGGAACTCTAATAGGAAAAACACTAGTATCGACCAATTCCCTAGGCACGACACAATACAAGGAGAAAGAGTGACTGACAGTGCGGTTGTCGAAGCCGGTCAAAAATAACATTCTTGGTTATCAACAATTTACAATTGTAGATAGTGGTGAAGGATTGAATCCACAGAGAATTGATTACCTATTTATTTTTCTCAATCAAGACCAAGAGAACCAATTGAAAACACAATTGAAAGCAAGTTATTGAAAGTAGAACAAAGATAAAGTGCAAGAAAGTAAAAAGGGGGTTTTGAGATTGATTTGATTAACAACTATTGAAAGCAATTAAAACAGCAAGTAATTAAAATAAAAGAGGAAATCAATATGAGAAAAGTCTAGTTGAAGATATGGATCCACTTTGGTTGTTTGGGTTGATCATCGAAACTTAGGTTATCTTGATTGATTCAATAGATTAGTTATGGGGTGGAAAATGCTTCTCACCACCATGTCTCTCCTTATGATTAAATCAATTAAGGAACGTCCTCTAATCAATTACTAATTAACAAATTGCCAAGGAACGTCCTTGGGCCTTAGGCATCAAAACAATTGTCAATTGCATAAAGAATGAGAGAGATCTAACCCTAGCTACTCAAATGCATGAGATGTTGCTAGGTCATGCAATTCCCTAGTTTTTACACCAAGTGTTCTATGGACAGAATATTTCCAGCAATTACGGACTAAAAAATATCCTAACCAACAATCAATTAACTTTGCAATCAAGAATCAAGTGGCCAATTTGATCAAAACAACAAAGCAATCTTAGAATTCAGCACAATTGCATGAATATTGAATAAACCAAAATCAAACACTTTATGTTCAGATCTCACAACCTTTTGAACAACCTTAGTTTCAACCAAACTTCAACTAGAATAAGGGTTTCAGCCACTCATGGCTGAACGAAAATAGAAAATAAAAGAAAAGAAAGCAAGAAGATGAAGAACTAAGGGAAAGAACCCTTGGAGAAGCCTTGCCAATTCCTTGGAGGAGAGGTGTATGAAATCTGCCTCTTCATGTCTTTTTGAGGCCTTTAAATAGATGTTGAGAGGCTGCCTAGGGTTTCTTGGGTGTCCATGCATCTTTCTAGTGATTGCCCAAAGTGCCCTTGAGTCTTCTATGTGTATGTGTGGAGTTGCAAGCCCTTTTTGGTCTTTTGATTGATGTCCAAGGTGTGTCCAAGAAGATTCATGCACTAAAGAGGAAGGTGGAGCCTTGATTTGAATTTTGAATGTGCATGGCACTAAGTGGGAAACATGTGATCTTCAAGATTTGGCTCATTGAATGAAGAGGAGGCTGTTCGGGGGCACTTTCGGCCGCCTAAAATGAGTTTCGGAGGCTGGACTTTCAGCTCTAGACACAAGGTTCGGCGGCCGAAGGTGCCGCCGAAGGTAGTGGAGTTTTGCCTCTAGACTTGACTTTAGGCCGCCGAAAGTGCTTCCAAAAGTGGGTGAATTTCGGCTTCCGAAAGTGCTTCCAAAGGTGCTTCCGAAGGTGGTTGAGTTTCGGCTTCCAAAAGTGCTTCCGAAGGTGCTTCCGAAGGTGGCTGATTTTTTGGCACTTTTTGGCATTTTTAAGAGCATTTTCTCCAAATTGTTTCTTCACACCTAATATTTGCAAAACATGATTAAAACCACAAAATTAGGTAGAATAGGTGTAAATAAACATCAATAAGATCATGATAATATGGACTAAAATATGCTCTATCAAATACCCCCACACTTAGTCTTTTGCTTGTCCTCAAGCAAATAAACATAGTCAAATAAGCTTTCTTTGCTCTAGATCCTTATTTCCACTTAAACTCTTACTCTAGACACCTATTTTGAATCATTGCAGTGAAGAATATATGCATGAAGATTACTTACCTCATTTCCTTGTTTCCCTTTGCTTACCATGGCTAGGATTTGTTTTCCTCAAGAGAGACTATACATGCACATTAATTTGTCAAGACTTTTTTCTAGCTTTTGGATTGACTTACCCTTACCTTGAAGTACTTTATTCAGGCTTTTGCACTTTAGATTTTGATTGGAAAGGTCACCAACTGATCAAGCATAATTTAACCATGTTTTTAATATATTATTTACTGTTTATTTACACATTTTTCTAGCTTAAATTGTGTTTTTGTTATGGTTTTGTAGAAAAGGAAGAAATTGAAATGTTGGAGAAAAAGTGCAAAAAATGACAGCAAAAGTGATTGGACCAGTGATTTGCCCAAATCACTCGCAGAAACTGCCCAGATCACTAGCAGAGATAGCACAGACTTGCAGAAAGTGATTGGACCAGTGATTTGCCCAAATCACTGCCCCGATCACAATGACAGCAGAAAATACAGCAGAGCGGGAAATTGTTCAGGAAACCGAATTTTGAGTTTTCAGAAGTCCAAATCCAACTCAATCACTACCAAAACAATTCCAAGAGCCACGAAAGAGTTTCTCACTTAAGGAATTCCAGTTGCAATTAAATTCAACATCAAAAGAGGAATCACAAGCCAAATTAAAAAGGGATTTCAAAACCCTAGAAGGATGGAATTCTTCAGCTATAAAAGAGCAACCTCCAAACCAGCAAGGGGCATCTTCTGATCAGCTAGTCAGCATCTTCTCCCTCGCCAGAAACTCTGCAGCCTCTTTCCTTTTTCTTTTCTTTTCATCTTTTTGTGTATTTAGTCCACCATGAGTGGCTAAATTCCTTCTTTTCTAGTTGAAGTTGGTGAATTTCAGATTTTGTGATGAATTGGGAGATTTAAATCTCCATTGTTAAACTTCTATTTATTATCAATATTTATGCAATTTGAGCTTTCCATAATTATTACTTTGCTTTTAGAATCAATAAGGGCCCATTGCTTTTAAATTGCTTAAGTAATATTGTTTGAATGATTTAGGTCCGTAATTGCTTAGGTTGTTCAAATACACATTTAATCAAATTGCATAATCTAAACTTGACCACGCGGTTGGCAAGGATAGAATTGGGTTTCTCTAAGTCTTAATGCAGTCAACAGTTGTTCGATGCCAAAGGCCCCAAGGACATTCCTTGGCAACTTGTTAACTAGTGTTTAATTAGCGAACGTTTCCTAATCAAACTAGAACTAAGGAGGAATTTGGATTGTGAGAAGCGTCTTCCACATCCTAAACTAATTTGTTGAGATAAATAGGAGTATTAAAGAATCAATGATCAATTCTAAACAATCTGAAATAGATCCATACTTCAACTAGAAGCTTTTCTCTTATTGATTTACTCAAACTTTAAATTATTGCTTTCTTTTGCTATTTAATTTTAATCATCAAATCAAAACCCCCCTCTTTTATTTACTTGTTATTTACCTAGTCATTATTAGGAAAATCTTTGGTGTCAATTCCCTGTGGTTCGACCCTATTGCCACTATCTACAAATTTATTTGTTGATTGATAATAAGTTTATTTTTAACGGCTTCGACAACCGCTTATCAAAAATTGGCGCCGTTGCCGGGGAATTGATCTAACTAACGTATTTTCCCTTTATGACCAGGTCTGGCCGTAAAGACACTCTTCTTTACGATCCGGAGATTGAGAAAACCGCCAAGAGCTTAAGGAAGCAAGCAAATTTGAGGAACCAAGCCTCAAAACCATCTTCATCAACAACTCCACCTCACAGACCACCTACTGCCCCTGCTGAAAAAATTTCTGCACCAGCAGAAACTTCTATCACCGCACCTACTACTACTAAATTTGCACCAGAAACTGAACTTCTGGTTATGGCAGAAAATCCAGCAATGGCAGCACCACCTGCTGCACATGTAGAAGCTGAAATACAAGCTGAAAACGTGCCCATCCAAGCACCTCAGCCATGGGAAAGAACTCTCGGAGAGTTAGCTGAACCAGCAGGAGATCAAGCACCCTTATGCATTGAATATCCCCTATTGACAGCACCATTCGAGCTAAAGACAGGTCTAATTCATCTCCTTCCCAAATTCAGAGACCTAGAAAATGAAGATCCTCACAAGCATTTGAAGGCATTCCACGTTGTGTGCTCAACCATGAGACCCCAAGGTATTCCAGAAGAAGATATCAAACTTAGAGCCTTCCCTTTTTCCCTTGAAGACTATGCCAAAGAGTGGCTATTCTACTTGCCACCCGGATCCATCACATCATGGGCTGATATGGTAAGAGCATTCTTGAGAAAATTCTTCCCAACCTCAAAAGCCATAGGCATCCGTCGAGAGATAAGTGGCATAAGGCAAAAGCACTCTGAAGGCTTGTATGAGTACTGGGAGAGGTTCAAAAAGTTGTGCACAAGCTGCCCTCGGCATGATATTTCTGACCAATCTCTCATTGAGTACTTCTATGGAGGATTGCTACCCTCAGAAAGAAAATTTATTGACGCAGCCTGTGGAGGAACAATTGAAAAAAAATCACCTTGAGAGATGAGGGACTTAATTTCCTCCATGGCTGCAGCTTCTCAACAATTTGGAGACCAAGAGCTGCCATCAAGGAATGTAAATGAGGTGAGTACATCCATTTTAGCATCCCAAATTTCTGAACTCACCAATGCTGTCCGTAGCCTTGTTGTGGGTCAAACCCAACAAGTCCAGCAGATTCAGCAGCCCAAGACATGTGGAATATGTGCCAACAACCACCCAACTGATCTATGTCCTTCCCTTCAAGAGGAGGACCAGCAAGTCAATGCTGTTGGAGGTTTCAATAGGCAAAGAAGGTATGATCCCTATGCAAATACTTATAATCCAGGTTGGAGGGACCATCCAAATTTCAGTTATGCAAGGGGAAATCAATATCCAAGCTACCAGCAAAGGAATCAAGCTCAAGCTGCACCTCAGAACTCCAATTCACCTCTTGAAGAGATTGTGAAGAATTTAGCAAATACGGTGCAAAATCTTGAGAAACAAGTGAGCCAAATGGCCACTTCAATGAGCAAATTTGAGTCTCAAGGGAAGCTACCCTCCCAAACTGAGATAAATCCAAGACAAAATGTTAGTGCCATCACATTGAGGAGTAGAAAAGAGTTGCAAGACAATGGGGTTGAAAAATTGCAAAAACAGGCCATTGAGGAAAATCTGCCAGGAAGTGATCAGAGCAGTGATTTGCCCAAATCACCAAACGATTTGCCCAAATCACCAGATCAGGCAGAACCCAGTCAAGGGCAGAAACAGCAACCAGCAGAGAAATTCAAGGTACCTCCTCCCTTTCCAAAGAGATTTGCAAGGTCCCAAAAAGAAAAAGAGGAGAAAGAAATACTTGAGACATTTCGCAAGGTGTAAATCAACATTCTCCTACTTGATGTTGTCAAGCAAATACCAAGGTATGCTAAATTTCTCAAAGAACTATGCACCAACCGAAGGAAACTTGCTGAACGTGAAAAGGTAAGTGTGGGGGAGTGTGTCTCAGCTGTCATTCAAAGGAAGCTTCCAACCAAATGTAAGGATAGAGGAATGTTTGCCATTTCATGCAAAATAGGCAATGTGGGGATCAAGAAGGCCATGTGTGACCTTGGGGCATCAATCAATGTTATGCCACTTTCCATCTTTAACTTGTTGAATGCAGGTACGCTCAAGGGCACCAGCATTATGATCCAATTTGCTGACCGATCCATTGTCTACCCTAAAGGAGTGCTTGAAGATGTGTTAGTGCAAGTGGACCAACTAGTCTTCCCAGCTGATTTTTATGCCATTGACATAGAGGAAGATAAGAGCAACACCACCTCTGATATCTTACTTGGGAGACCATTCTTGAGCACAGCAAGAACAAAAATTGATGTGCATGATGGCACATTGACCATGGAGTTTGAAGGGGAAATTATAAAATTTAATGTTTATGATGCCATGAAATTCCCCAATGATGTTTCTCCTGTTTATGGCCTTGATATAATTGATAATTTAAGTCAAGAAATTTTTGATTTTGATCAAGAAAACTTACTTTATGAAGGTCTTTGCAGGAGAGAAGAAGTGGACAGCAACACCAAGACAGACCAGATGGAGTACTGTTCACAGCTGGTTATAGGTGATTTGCCCAGCGATCTGCCCAAATCACCCAGACAATCTGCCCAAATCAGTGAACAGACAGACTTAACAGGAAGTGATTTGACTAGTGATTTGCCCAAATCACTGGGCAAATCAGACAGCAAGCAGACAGAAAACCAGCAGACAGAGAAAGCACCAGATCTGAAACCCTTGCCTAGCCACCTCAAATATGCCTACTTGGGGGTTGGAAATACACTTCCAGTAATTATTTCCAACCAGCTCAGCCAAGAGGAAGAAGAAAAGCTCCTTGATGTGTTAAAGAAGCACAAAAAAGCAATTGGGTGGACCTTGGAGGACATAAAAGGCACCTCAAGACCATTCGGTGGAGGCTCATCTCACCAGAATCAGAGACAGGATGCAGCATATGGAGCACCTGCTGGACCTGTTGGTAGACCATTTTCTGCCCAGCACCGTGACAGACAGTGATTTGACTAGTGATTTGCCCAAATCACTGGCCAAATCACCCACAGGCCAGGAAGTCTTTTTCCCTTTTCTTCTTAATTTTTTATATATATGCTTACACATTGAGGACAATGTTTGTCATAGGTGTAGGGGTATTGTTAGGTTATTTTTGCATTGATTTGCGTTGATTCCATCATCTTTTTTTTTCTATTTGTTTCTTTTTGTTTCTTTTTGTTTCTTTTTGTTTCTATTTGTTTCTTTTTGTTTCTTTTTGTTTCTTTTTTGCATTGTTCTTACCCCTTTTTTTTCACACACCAGAATTTTTTTTCACACTTCTTGCACACACACACAGAATTTTGTCTTAGCTAATTGCTCTACTCAACATAGATAACAAGGTTAAAAGAGCTTCCTTATATCATGACCCCATTGATTTGCCACCCCTTTAAGCCTAAATTGAATCATTTACAGTATGTTACCTTCACTTAGGGAGTTTTTTCTCTTGAACTGAATCCTTAAATTTGCTATGGTCAAGGGAAATAAAAATACAAATACATGCAAACAAAAAGTTAGTGTAACTCCCTATGAGCTGATTTGCCCAAACTATCATGAAAAACCAGCACAAAGCACCAATCATAAACCTGTTCCAATGGTCTAAGACTATGAACTGATCCTAATAGCCACTTGGAGAACTGACTAACTGAGTAACCGGGGGTGTATCACCCATGTACACAATCGCGTAAAAAGGGCAGTGATTTTTTTCAAGCAAATAAGTTTCGATGGTCTAGACTATGAACAGAGCTAGTAGCCACTTGAACAAGTGACTAACTGAGTAACCGGGGGTGTATCACCCATGTACACAATCGCGTAAAAAGGTTAGTGACTTTTTCAGGCAAGGATAAGAATAAGTGCTGCTGAAAATAAAAATAAAAATAAAAAGAAAGAGAGAAAAAAAGGGGCAAGTCACTCATAGGGGTTGCATTAAAACTAACATAAAGGAATAAGCATGATTGAGCCATAAACCTTTCTCTTGACCATGGTAGGTGAAGGGAAACAAGGAAAGGAGAGGATGACCTTGGTGCATGTACTATATACTGTGATACTTCAGTTTAGGAGTCTAGGGGGGGCTGATTAAGTGGTATTTAGGATCAAAAGAAAAGGGGGGCTTGATTAGCTAAGTTATTGTTTGCTTGAGGACAAGCAAAAAGCTAGGTGTGGGGGTATTTGATCAAGCATAATTTAACCATGTTTTTAATATATTATTTACTGTTTATTTACACATTTTTCTAGCTTAAATTGTGTTTTTGTTATGGTTTTGTAGAAAAGGAAGAAATTGAAATGTTGGAGAAAAAGTGCAAAAAATGACAGCAAAAGTGATTGGACCAGTGATTTGCCCAAATCACTCGTAGAAACTGCCCAGATCACTAGCAGAGATAGCACAGACTTGCAGAAAGTGATTGGACCAGTGATTTGCCCAAATCACTGCCCCGATCACAATGACAGCAGAAAATACAGCAGAGCGGGAAATTGTTCAGGAAACCGAATTTTGAGTTTTCAGAAGTCCAAATCCAACTCAATCACTACCAAAACAATTCCAAGAGCCACGAAAGAGTTTCTCACTTAAGAAATTCCAGTTGCAATTAAATTCAACATCAAAAGAGGAATCACAAGCCAAATTAAAAAGGGATTTCAAAACTCTAGAAGGATGGAATTCTTCAACTATAAAAGAGTAACCTCCAAACCAGCAAGGGGCATCTTCTGATCAGCTAGTCAGCATCTTCTCCCTCGCCAGAAACTCTGCAGCCTCTTTCCTTTTTCTTTTCTTTTCATCTTTTTGTGTATTTAGTCCACCATGAGTGGCTAAATTCCTTCTTTTATAGTTGAAGTTGGTGAATTCAGATTTTGTGATGAATTGGGAGATTTAAATCTCCATTGTTAAACTTCTATTTATTATCAATATTTATGCAATTTGAGCTTTCCATAATTATTACTTTGCTTTTAGAATCAATAAGGGCCCATTGCTTTTAAATTGCTTAAGTAATATTGTTTGAATGATTTAGGTCCGTAATTGCTTAGGTTGTTCAAATACACATTTAATCAAATTGCATAATCTAAACTTGACCACGCGGTTGGCAAGGATAGAATTGGGTTTCTCTAAGTCTTAATGCAGTCAACAGTTGTTCGATACCAAAGGCCCCAAGGACGTTCCTTGGCAACTTGTTAACTAGTGTTTGATTAGCGAACGTTTCCTAATCAAACTAGAACTAAGGAGGAATTTGGATTGTGAGAAGCGTCTTCCACATCCTAAACTAATTTGTTGAGATAAATAGGAGTATTAAAGAATCAATGATCAATTCTAAACAATCTGAAATAGATCCATACTTCAACTAGAAGCTTTTCTCTTATTGATTTACTCAAACTTTAAATTATTGCTTTCTTTTGCTATTTAATTTTAATCATCAAATCAAAACCCCCCTCTTTTATTTACTTGCTATTTACCTAGTCATTATTAGGAAAATCTTTGGTGTCAATTCCCTGTGGTTCGACCCTATTGCCACTATCTACAAATTTATTTGTTGATTGATAATAGGTTTATTTTTTACGGCTTCGACAACCGCTTATCACCAACCTATTTTTGATGTCATGGTTTATATTTTTCAGTTGGTCACCTATCCAAGTGGCTCTAACCTTGTTCATAGTCTTTTGACCATTGGAACAGTTTTTGATTTTGTGCTTTTGAGGTCTTTGCCTTTGCTGAATTTTCTTTCTCTCAATGATTTGGGCAAATCAACACCAATTGCTAAATCAAGTCACATTAAGTTCAATCACACAACTTTCAATTTATTCTCATCAATTGAGGGTCATCAATATATTTTTCACCATGGCAAACTCAAAGATTCAATTCAAAAGGCAATTCTCAAACTCGAATATAACTCACTGCAATTGATTCAACATAAGTTTAAAGAGTTATCACATCAATGGGGTCATGGAAAGAAAAACTCATCCAACATAGTTCATTAGTTTGAGTAGAGCAAAACAAAAAGAAGAAGAAGGTTGTGGTTGTGTGTGTTTTATTGAAAGCAAAAATAACAAAAATGAAAAAAAATTTCCTAATGCAAGCAAACTAAAGATTAAAGCAAAAAAATAAACTTAAAAGTAAAAATTCAGAGATATGCACCCCCACACTTAAATCATGCATTGTCCTCAATGTATAAGAAACATAAAAGAACAAAGGAAACTGAGTACTCCCCTGGGTGTGGTGTGCATGGCGTGATCCTCTTGATCAAGGCTCAAGTAATTGGGGAAGGGAAAAGCGTCCCAACTGTATTGAGTAGAAAGTGTAGCACTCCTTTTGATTTGGTCATGAACCATCTTACTTTTTCCATGTACTCATGAAGTAACATGATTAGCTTCTCCTCTTTCAGATGAGGTGTGCTTTTAGCCCTTATGTTTGCATTTTTGAGCACTTCCAACTTCAATTGATATTTCTCCATGGGTGGCTGCAATTTAGCATCAAGTTCAAGCAAAATAAATTCTACCTTATCCGGAGGTTTTGGAAGGCATTGATCTGTATGCTCCTTTAGTTTGGGCTCTTGGACTACCATTTGTTCCTTGTGAGCATGGGCTGTTTGCATTGGATGGATGGTATAATTGGGTTCAGTATCCTCCTTTTGCATTGGACCTAACTGAGGTGGAAGACTGATCTGTGTTGGAATCTGTAGAACAAGGTTCGGCGGCCGAATGTCTTCAGTTTGCGGAGTGAACTGCGGTGATGGATTTGGCGTCCGTAAGTCAGTTAGGTTCGGCGACCGAAAGATGTTCGGCGGCCGAAGAACGTCTTCTTTTTGCGCAATGTGTTGCAAAAGTGGTGTAACAGAATCTGGTGTCTGAAGGGCAGTGGGGTTCAGCGGCCGAAAGATGGTGGAGTTCGGCGGCCGAATGTCTTCTGTCTGCGCTTGGCTGCAGTCTACCTGTTGGATGCAACAGTCAGTTTCTTTCAGTTCTGGTTCTTTCTGGCTCTCTTCCCTGCAAGGATCATTGTTTAGCATATCATCTTTTACATCAAAAACATCTTTGTTCAAACAATCAATGATATCTAAACTATTAACAAGTTCTGCTTGATTAGTTTGTTTGCACAAACAATTTTCTGGATGTGTTTCTTCAGCAGCTTGTTCTTGTACTTGTGAGCTTTCATCATCTTCCTCTTTTCTTAGCATGTATGCTCTCCATTTGGCAGCTGTTCGATCCACTTCTTGTTGGAAATATTGCAAAGTTTCCAACATCTTATGAAGATTAGTTCTGAGATCTTGAGGTATTGCTTGGGCTTGATAGTTTTTGTAGTAGTTAGCCCTTTCATAGCCATAATTTGGTTGGTCTCCCCAACATGGATGTACTTATTGGAGTTGTTGTACTTCAAGAGCTTGTTCAGCTTGGTCCATAATAAAACTTCTCATAGCAGCGATTTGTTCATAAAGTTCCGCAAGGCGAAAAGGTGTACTTACCTCGTCCATGATTTAATTCTGCGATGGTGACTTACTTGGGTGAGATGATGGGTGGCAGAATGTTGATGAAGTTTGGCGATTGGAGTAGAGAAGGTTCAGCGGCCGAATGTTGGGGTGGTTCGGCGGCCGAAGGTTGGGCAGAATGTTCTTCAGGCGCAGAGGCTTGCTTTCCTAATCTTCTGAGGGTACGTTCAATTTCTGGATCAAAGGGCAGAGTGTCCCTATGCTCAGACTTGGTCATGAAAGAAAATTAAACAAGTAAAATCAATTCCCCGGCAACGGCGCCAATTTTTTACAATGCGGTTGTCGAAGCCGGTCAAAAATAACCTTCTTGGTTATCAACAATTTACAACTGTAGATAGTGGTGAAGGATCGAATCCACAGAGAGTTGATTACCTATTTATTTTTCTCAATCATGACCAAGAGAACCAATTGAAAACACAATTGAAAGCAAGTTATTGAAAGTACAACAAAGATAAAGCGCAAGAAAGTAAAAAGGGGGTTTTGAGATTGATTTGATTAACAACTATTGAAAGCAATTAAAACAGCAAGTAATTAAAATAAAAGGGGAAATCAATATGAGAAAAGTCTAGTTGAAGATATGGATCCACTTTGGTTGTTTGGGTTGATCATCGAAACTTAGGTTATCTTGATTGATTCAATAGATTAGTTATGGGGGTGGAAAACGTTTCTCACCACCATGTCTCTCCTTATGATTAAATAAATTAAGGAACGTCCTCTAATCAATTACTAATTAACAAATTGCCAAGGAACGTCCTTGGGCCTTAGGCATCAAAACAATTGTCAATTGCATAAAGAATGAGAGAGATCTAACCCTAGCTACTCAAACGCATGAGATGTTGCTAGATCATGCAATTCCCTAGTTTTTACACCAAGTGTTCTATGGGCAGAATATTTCCAGCAATTAGGACTAAAAAATATCCTAACCAACAATCAATTAACTTTGCAATCAAGAATCAAGTGGCCAATTTGATCAAAATAACAAAGCAATCTTAGAATTAAGCACAATTGCATGAATATTAAATAAACCAAAATCAAACACTTTATGTTCAGATCTCACAACCTTTTAAACAACCTTAGTTTCAACCAAACTTCAACTAGAATAAGGATTTTAGCACTCATGGCGGAACCAAAACAGAAAATAAAAGAAAAGAAAGCAAGAAGATAAAGAACTAAGGGAAAGAACCCTTGGAGAAGCCTTGCCAATTCCTTGGAGGAGAGGTGTATGAAATCTGCCTCTTCATGTCTTTTTGAGGCCTTTAAATAGATGTTGAGAGGCTACCTAGGGTTTCTTGGGTGTCCATGCATCCTTCTAGTGATTGCCCAATGTAACGACCCGGAAACCGGTACCCCCTCTGTAACGGCCCGAACCATCACTGGCACTAGGATCCAGATCGGCTTAAGGCCGCCGGGACCCGTAGCAAGCCAACTATACTCTCTGTGTACCTGATAAATCCCATACATGATACAAAGATACTCAACAATCCTGTAAAACTCTGTAGGCTTAACTACTGTGACTCAGATATGTCAATCTGAAATGGCCCTCAGGGCCTATACCAGGGACTACTATCTGTTGTGGGTCAAGGGATTGAAACCCTTTTAATCTGTAATACATTCCACTGGTATCTCATCGAAGCCATACATTAAGCCTAACTCACACATTTCTCATCAAGAAACGTAAAACAGGATTCATGTACAAGGGATTAATCATACATCACACTATAGCAATGACACTAGGGAAAGCACAAGTCTATCCAGTATATGCCAGTACATATCTATATCGTACATCACAACTATTCTTTTAATTACATCATGTCCACTATACTAGTACAACCATACATTCATGCAATACTTTTCTCTGTACTCTTGCTGACTTTGACTTCCCATAGCTATCTCAGAACCTGCAAAACTGGGGTTAAGGGAGTGGGATGAACTCTAGAGCCCAGTGAGGAGGAACAGTAAAACAGTTCATTAATTACATGCTTTCATGAAATGCATCACATCACAAACATATCATCTCAAGGATGAACTTGTCACCAACAGCCCTCAACTACGTGTGATAATCTGACCAACTGTGCCAGGGAGACAATGTCATCACCTGGTCTACTCTTAGCTCTGCTCTGATATCATAACATGACCAACTGTGCCAGGGAGACGAGGTCATCACCTGGTCTACTCTTATCGCTGCTCTGACAGACTGTCTGTTTCATAGTACCAGGAGCGACCTGGCCTATCCAGGAGCGACCTGGTATGGCTATCTCATGCCATAACTCTGTATCTGCTCTCTGTCAAGGGCTAAGGATCATCCAACATTCATCCACAGGAATAACATCTTATGCAAATGCATCATATTCGTGAATTCTAATGCAACACAATCTAATACATAACATGGCAGTTTATGATGCATGGATCATGCTAGAATCGTGTCATTTCTCAAATAAAATATGAAGTTTAGTTCCACTCACCTGTAGCCACTGCTTGGCTAACTCTGGGCTACCTCTAACTCTGCAACAGCTACGACTGCTAAACACCTCGGTTCCTCGAGTCCAATCCTACAATGGAGGACGCAAATGAGGCACCACACATACTCTATGCAACTGATAAAATAATTCCCCAAAACCCCTCTAGAACACCTCAAAACATGCATGCAAACCAAGCAAAAGAAGGCTGGACAGGGCGCCTTCGGCAGCACCTTCGGCGGCCGAATGTCTCCTCCAGAGACGAAAGTCGGGCATGTTCGGCGGCCGAATCCTCCTTCGGCTGCCGAACCTGAGTTCATCCAGAACTCAGCTTCGTGCATAAACACGCCTCCCACACCTTCCAAGCCTTCACAACATGCATTTAACCTCTCTAACTCCTTCATATCTCCTACAACAAGCATATATGAGCTTAAGACCCCTTAAACTCCAACAAACAAGCTCAACAAACAAACATAAAGCATAAAGGGTCCATAAACCCTAATATGCACAACTCATGCAAACTCAAGCATTAACTCCCCTTCCCTTCATAAAACTCATAGAAAACAGTATAAACACCAAGGATCTCCACTTACCTTTTGAAGAACAAAGGCTGGTGTGATCCAAACTCAAAGATATGGAGATTCAAGCTCCAAACTTCTCCAAGCTTTCAAACTCTTCAAAAAAACACATAAAACTTCCTTAAAACTTGTTTAACTTTGAAAGATTTGAAGAAAAACCATGAAAACAATCCAAGGAGATCAAGAACTCACCTCTGGGTGTGAAAAGGAAGCAATTTGGATCCATTTCACCGACTGAGGGTTTCTTATAGGCGACTGACCGCCTCAGCTTCGGCAGCCGAAATTGCATGCGAAACCATGCAACGTTCGGCGGCCGAACTTTGCCTTCGGGGGCCAAATCCAGGGCACTTTCGGCGGCCGAACTTTACCTTCGGCGGCCGAACATGGCAAAATGCCTCCTTGGCCTGTTCTCTTCAAAACTCAATCCGTTTCCATTCTAAACCTTTAAAACACTTGAAAACATTTTAGAAAAACTTTCTCTTACCCTTCCAGAGACCTCTGACATCCACGAATTCCACCGGACGGTAGGAATTCTGATGTCTGAATCTAGCCGGGTATTACATTCTTCCCCCCTTTAAGAACATTCGTCCTCGACTGTTCACACAACAATAAACATACAGGTAAACAAGCAATTAAGGAAAGTCTAACACCTTCCTTTAAGACGAGACACAGATACCACTGGA